>NC_054469.1:7393576-7739670 GCF_017639515.1 Carcharodon carcharias
GAGAGATAAAACTGGCGATGGTACATCCTCCCCAGTTTTACATCGCCACACAAAATCTGCAGATGCTGAAAATCTGAAATAAAAACAGAAAATGGTGGAAAAACTCCGCAGGTCTGGCAGCATCTGTGGAGAGAGAAATAGAGTTAATGTTTCGAGTCCAACGTGAATTCCGAATAAGTTATATTGGAGTCAAAACATTAACTCTGTTTCTCTCTCCCCAGATGCTGCCTGACTTGCTGAGATTTTCTTTCTGTATTTAGATGAAAAGTGTACCTGACTACACGCTGGAGCACCCTAGTAACCCCACTGCACTGATCAGACTGCACTTTAAGTACTTCTCAATATTTGCCCATCAGGTCACAAACAGAACATCCACAGCATCTTACAGCACAGAGGGAGGCGTTGCTGCCCATCAGATATGGTGCATTCCCACAACCTCTCCCTTTGTCCTCAAATTGTTTCCTCCAGTCATCAACTCACCCACCGGCGGAAGTAATTGTTCCTGACTCAGAATCCTGCAAAATTTTAAACTGAACCCTCTTTGTTCTGATAGAGATAGCTAGCAGGGAAGGCATATTTTTATTCTTCCATGAGATGTGGACATCACCGACATGGACCATTATTTGTTGCCAATCCCTATTTGCCCTTGAATTGAGTGACTTGCTAGGACATTGCAGTTAAGAGTCAGCCACATCAGTGTGAGTCTGGAGTCACATGTAGGTCAGACCAGAGCAGATTTCCTTCCCTAAAGGATATCAGTGAATCAGATGGGTTTTTACAACAATTGATGATAGTTTCATGGTCATTGTTACTGAGACTAGCTTTATATTCCAGATTTATTAATTAATTGAATTTAAATTCCACTGGCTGCTGTGATGGGATTTGAACCCACATCCCCACATCATTAGCCTAGGCCTCTGGATTACTAGTCCAGTGACCTTAACATTACACCATGGTCTCCCCCAGGGAACAGACTAGGATTCCTTTCTCTTGAAAAGAGGTGACTGCGAGTGGGGGCTAATCTGACAGAGGCTTTTAAAATAATGAAATGGTTTGATAGGGCAGATGTGAGGATCTTTCCATTTGTGGGAGACTCCAAAATTAGGGATGGTAAGTATAAGTTAGTGACCAATAACGATTGAGAAGAAACATCTTTACCCAGAGAATGGAGAGAATATGAAACTCTCTACCAGAGAGAGTGATTGAGGTGAATATTATAGATACATTGAAGGGGAGTTGGATAAACATATGAGAGAGAAAGGAACAGGATGAGGTGAAAGGAGACTTGTGTGCAGCACAAGCAGCAGCATGGACTCATTGGGCTGAATGGCCTGATTCTGAGCTGTTTATCAATCATAAAGACATTCTCTTGACTTTTTCTGTTTCAGTAGTAGCAGGCCTCAGTTTTCAGAGTCTCTGCTCTGGAGAAAATTGAGAAACCTTGGCAGGCAGCCAAAGTGATCTCCTCTTTCCATGACAACATGAAACTTGTTTGGAATGTGAGCGATGAGGAGGGTGTTGAGAAGCCTCAAAGCGATTTAGACAGGTTGAGTGAGTGGGGCAAATACATGGCAGATGCAGTATGACGTGGATACGTATGAAGTTACCCACTTCATTAGGAAAAACAGAACGGCAGAGTGTTATCTAAACGGTGATAGATTGGGAACTGTTGATGTACAAAGGGACCTGGGTGTCCTTGTACCTCAATCACTGAAAGTAAGCATGCAGGTACAGCAAGCAGTTGAAAAGGCAAATGGTATGTTGGCCTTCATTGCAAGAAGACGAGTACAGGTGCAAGGATATCTTACTGCAGCTATACCGGGCATTGGAGAGATCACACCTGAAGTAGTGTGTGTGCAGTTTTGGTCTGCTTACCTAATGACGATAATACTTGCCATAGAGGGAGTGCAGTGAAGGTTGACCAGGCTGATTCCTGGGGTGGCAGAATTGTCATATGAGGAGAGATTGGGCTGACTAGGTCTGTATTCACTGGAGTTTAAAAAAATGAGAGGGGGTCTCATTGAAACATATTAAATTCTGATAGGGCTGGACAGACTGGATGCAGGGGTGATATTTCCTCTCTATGAGGGGAGGGGCCCTAGAACAAGGGGTCACAATCTCAGGATACGGGGTCGGCCATTCAGGGCTGAGATGAGGAGAAACCTCTTCACTCAGAGGGTGGTGAACCTGTGGAATTCTCTACCACAGAGGCTGTGGAGGCCAAGTCGCTGAATATATTTAAGGCGGCAATAGATAGATTTCTGGAATCTGAAGGTGTCAAAAGGGTACGGGGGTAGTGTGGGAGTACAGCGTAGACGTGGAGGATCAGCCATGATGATCATATTGAATGTTGGAGCAGGCTCGATGGGCTGAATGACCTACTCCTGCTCCTATTTTCTACATTTCTACATGATGGGTAAGGTCAGCTATGATGAGGTAACATCAGAACCCTTTAAGATCCGCAGTGGGGTCAAACAGGGTTATGCTCTGGCACCAACACTCTTTGACATATTCTCTTTGCTGCTGCCATATGCTTTCAGGTCATTGACAGAGGGTGGCTACTTACAGACCAGAACTGAGGGAAAGCTAGTAGCCTTGCTTGCCTGAGATCCAAGACAAAGATGCGCTAAGTCCTCATCAGAAAGCTGATTAATGCTGACAATGCCTCACTAACATTCCATACTGAAGAACACCTTCAGCAACAAATGGACAGACTCGCTCACACCCGAAAAGACTTTGGTTTGACCATTAGCATCAGGAAATGTCATGGTCCAGGATGTTGCCATATCACCATCCATCAGCATTGACAATGTGACGCTGGAGGTTGTTGATAGCTTCACATATCAAGGCACCACAAACACCAGCAATCTGTTACTTGATGCTAAATTAACATAAACACCGGGAATGCTGCATCTGTTATGTCCACCTTGAGTTAGAGAGTGGGGAACAACAGCAACCTGACTGAGAACACCAAACTGTGAGTCTACCAAGCCTGTGTCCTCAGTGCACTCCTCTACGGTAATAAAGCCCGGACAACATATGGCATGCAGGAGAAAAGGTGAACAGTTTCCACCTTCACTGTCTCAGATGTATCCTCGGCATCTTTTAGCAGGACAAAGTCACCAACTTGGAGATCTTGGAGCATATTAATTCCATTAGTACATACTCAATGGCGTCAACACTGGCTCGACCATGTTCATCGGATGGATGACAGCCATATTAGGAAATAGAGATGGTTTAAGTCATATTGGCATTTCTGGGTGTTAGGAATTAACTTTAGCTTTAATGTTTAAGTTTGATTTGTATTTCTGCATGTGTGTGTTAAGAAAAGGTAAAGTCGAATTTTAGTTTCACTTTAAAAGGCGCCTGCATTTCTAATGAGAGTTTACAACTGTAAGAGAAGTTAAGCAAACACAAGAGTAGAAAATCTGGGCTATTGCCTAGCATCAGAGAGGCAGGACCCTCCAACAGGCACGCAGAAGAAACTAGAAACAGCAGTTTGATTTGGAAGCTGTTTGAGTTCAGTTGGTTTTGAAGACAGCTGCCAATCAGAAGCCATCTAGAAGGGGCTGATAGCCAGTCCCAAGCTAAAGTCGGTTGAAATTAACTGCCAGAGAGAGACTGGAACAAAAAGGGAGATAGCAATCCCAAGCTAAAGAAGAAAGTCCCAAAGAATCCAGGGGCGTGGAACAGGAGAAAGTCCCAAGCAGACATTCTAGTCAAAGGAAGGACAGGAACCCGGAAAACGTCCTGTTAAGTGAAGTTAAGAATGAGGGGCAGAGAAAGGCTCCAAGCTGCAAGAAGCAGAGTCAAAGTGATATAAAGGCTTGTGAGAAGTCAGAAGGTCCAAAGAAGCAAGTGAAGGTCTGTGGGCATGTGAAGCAGTTGTACTGCTGACAGCTGAGTCAGTGAGAGAGGGTGCGAGGAGGAAAGCTTGAACACATGTGGTGACCCAGGGGAGAGGAACATCGGAAGGAGAGTTTGAAACCCTTGCGGAAGGTGTCCGAGAGAAAGTGTCAGTTAGGGAAAAGATTCCAAAGCGAACCCTTGGAGAATGGAGATTGGAAACCCTCGTGTGAAAGACGAATTTCAGTGAGACCAGTTGGCTCACCGTGTGACAAGCGTCTGGGGTGGTGAGGGGGTGGGGGGGGGGGGGGGTGTAGTTGAGGAGAGATCAAAGGTTGAGGTGGCATCTGCCACTTGGTTTCAGAGTGTGGTATGTCTGACCACCAGTTGCCAATTGGGTTACATCGACTATGTACTTATTGTGAACATTAGAGTATAAGATAGCTTTTATAACTTGCGTTATCCATACAAATCCGTAAAGGTATGATTGTGAGTGAAGGAGTAGTGTAATATAGTTCATCTTTCCTTATTTAATAAAAGTTTTGTTCTTTTGTTAAAAATTCATCAGCTGATTCCTGTCCCTTTGTTCAGTAGCTACTCTCTACTAAACAAACAAAAATAAAAGTTAGGATCTATCAAGCTGGGTTCCACTCTGGGTTCAGGCTTGTCAGGGGTAACCTCAGCTTGGGTCATAACACCTCCGAGACAAAATAATTCTCCTCATCTCTGTCTTAAATGGGTGACCCCTTACTTTTAAACAATGACCCCTAGTTCTAGAGTTTCCCACAAGAAGAGACATCCTTTCTACATCCACTCTGTCAAGATCCCTCAAGATCTTGTATGTTTCAATCAAGTCACCTCTTACTCTTCTAAACTCCAGTGGATACAAGCCTAACCTGTCCAACCTTTCCTCATAAGACAACCCACCCATTCCAGGTATTAGTCCAGTAAAGCTTCTCTAAGCTGCTTCCAATTCATTTACATCCTTCCTTAAATAAGGAGACCAATACTGTACACAATACTCCAGATGTGGTCTCACCAATGCCCTGTACAACTGAAGCATAACCTCCCTACTTTTGTATTCAATTCCCTTCGCAATAAATGATAACATTCTATTAGCTTTCCTAATTACCTGCTGTACCCATATACTAACCTTTTGTGATTTATGCACTAGGACACCCAGATCCATCTGCACCTCAGAGCTCTGTAATCTCTCACCATTTAGATAATATGCTTTTTTTGATTCTTCTTTCCAAAATAGAAAACTTCACATTTTCCCACATTATTCTCTATTTACCAGATCTTTGCCTACTTACTTAACCTATCTATATCACTTTAAGCCTCATGTCCTCTTCATAACTTACTGTCCTACTTTTGTATCATCAGCAAATTTAGCAGCCATACCTTTGGTTCCTTCAGCCAAATCATTTATATAAACTAAAATATTGAGGTCCCAGCACTGATCCCTGTGGCACACCACTTGTTACATCCTGCCAATCAGAAAATGACCCATTTATGCCTACCCTCTGCTTCCTGTTAGCCAGCCAATCTTCTTTCCATGCCAATGTGTTACCCCCTATACCATTTTCCACAATAACCTTTGATGTGGCACCTTATCAAATGCCTTCTGAAAATCTAAGTACAGTACATCCACCAGTTCCCTTTTATCCATAGCATATGTTACTTTTTCAAAGAACTCCAATAAATAGGTTAATCATGATTTCCTTTCACAAAACCATGTTGACCATGCCTGATTACCTTGAATTGCCTGCTATATCTTTAATAATAGCTTCTAACATTTTCGTATGACAGGGGCTTAGGGGCGGATTTACAATGAAACACACCGTGCCATGGCACAGGCTCCCCCAAACAGGGGGCCCCCAAAATGATGAGAGTGCCGAACTTTTGGAAATTTGCCCATCGCCACATGACGTTCAATAGCATTACCACCCCCATTATCAACAACCTGGGAGTTACCGTTGACCAAAATGAACTGGACTAGCCATATAAATACAGTGGCTACAAAAGCAGGTCAGAGGCTAGGAATCCTGTGGCTTGCAATTCACCTCCTGACTCCCCAAAGCCTGTCCACCAAGGTACATGTCAGGAGTGTGATGGAATACTCCCCACTTGCCTGGATGAGTGCAGCTCCCACAACATTTAAGAAGCTCGACACCGTCCAGGACAAAGCAGCCCCGCTTGTTGGCACCCCTCTCACAATCTTTCACTCCCTCCACCATCAATGAATAGTGACAGCAGTGTGTGGCCATCTACAAAATGCACTGCAGGAATTCACCAAGGCTCCTTAGGCAGCACTTTCCAAACCAAAAGGAGGTGGGGAGGAGGATTCGGGATAAACAGCTTCAGTGTGTTCCAGGCAATATGGATGGATGGCTGAGATCTGAGAAACAGGAATCACTGTCCAGCGATGTCCCTGCCACCTCTTGCAGCTTTTAGATTAACCCTTCTGTGCTTGCTCGGTTAGTGTGTGGGCTGCTTTCGCCAAAGTGCTGCAGATTTCAGTTGTGCAGGGTGAGTACAATGAATGCAACAGGGTTTCAGGGAGAGGAATGGTGTGATGGTTCCAGCTTTCAGAGGCAGCAGACTGCATTGCTGGGCGGTTAGCTTTCAGTCTAGGTTATAAAATGAGAAGGATAGGGGGAGAGAGAGAGAGGGAAATGATCTGGATACACTGCACATTCAGTTTACTGCATAATAACCCTTCTGTTTGTAGGCAGTACAACAGTAGGAAAGGAAAGCCTGAAGATTGCAAAATCCAATTGGGCACCTGAGTTGAACTGAGCAATGACTGGGAGGTCAGGGAGCAGCGCGGTGTGAGAAGCAGCATTCCATTACGGTGCTTTTCATTCAGAGGGGACTGGGTGGGAGAGGAGGTGCTTTTGGTATTTTTTTGAAGTTTTAGCCCTTTTCCTTGTAGGGGTTCAGGCTGGCACTATTTTCTCGAAGAGCCGGGGAATTTCCCCCGCAGTCCTGCTATCCATCAACCAGCGTCACAAGAGCAGGTGATCTGGTAAAGGGCACGCGTTGTTTGTGGGAGTTTCCTGTGTGCAACAGTGTCTGCAACTCAATAGTACTTTATTGGCTATATTGTCATTGTTCACGACCACCGGGTGTCTCAAAGCGTTATTACATTTCTGTCTTTCTTTTAAAAACTCCAGCATAAAGATGGAGAGAGGTCGAAGAGAGTCGCAGGTTAAATTAACTTGAAGACCTCGAGTTGGCAAACGACATGATGACCCGCTCACCCCCACCGCCCACACAGCCGAAGGTACTTCAAGAATCCTTTTGCCTACTTCATATATTGATGCATTTTAAAGGGCAATAAATAAGTTGTGAAGTGAGCTCAGATGTAAGTTAACTGTTTTATGAGACTAAGCTTAACCATGGACTTTAATTTCTATCCTGAATGTTTGACCTATTCACAACATCTTATATTACCGATAAACATTGGACAGTTTAGATTACTGGAATCATCGCCGTGACTTTTATCGATCCGAGAAATTAACAACAAATTGAAAAACATGAAACAAGGTAAGAGTCAATGCCGAGGTGAAAGGCACAGTGCAGGATCAGTGATATCAGAAGCCTCATCGCCTTTATTTCTCTCTCCACAGAAGCTGCTTCATCTGCTGAGCATTTGCAGCATCTATGTTGATACTTGAGACATTTAACCAGGACAGATCCATTCCCAATCTACAAAAATTGGTCCCTTCCAATTAAGAGTGCAGAGGTCTTCCCGAGGCACGGAGGTGCCTCAGGGAGATTTGTTTCAGTGCTAAAGTTTTAAATAAAGGTTTTTAACACTTTTAAAACATGTCCCCTCATGTGACACTATCACATAAGCTGGGACATGTCAAAGAATAAAAGTGTAAATTTTTATTAGATTTTAAAACACTTCATGAAACCTAAAGCCGCCCGTGGATGAGGTTTCATGATAAATGCAAAGGCCGCCTGGGCTATTTGCCTACACCCCAACCTTGAGGTTGGATGGGCAGCTCATTACATTGAATTAATTAGTTTTTAAATGGCCTTAATAGGCCTTTGACAGTTCGGCGGACATGCAGCCGACTCGGCTGTGCACCTGCCGAACTGAAAATCTAAATGACGCGCAGTGACATCAGGATGCCTGCCCAACCTCATCACGCATCATTTCACGTGTCGGTGAGTGGGCCCTGCCCCCGCTCTCCAGCCGGAAAATTCTTCCCATTAAGTTTTTTTAGAATATCTGTAGAAACTCACTGTTCTGCTTTATATTGTAACTAGCTTTCTCTCATCTTCTAATTTTCCCTCCTTATTAATCTTGTCATTCTTTGTTGTGTTTTTATATTCTGTCCATCCTTGCGCAATGATATGTTTTTTCTTCAAGTTTGATATTATCTTTAACTTTTTTTAGTTACCCACAGGTGGCTGGTCTTCCTGTTAGAATTTTTGTTTCTTGATAGAATGTATTTATTCTGTATATTCTGAAATATCCCATTAAATGTTTGCCACTGCATCTCTATTGATCTATCCCTTAATCTAATTTGCCAATTCGCTTTAGCCAGCTCTGCTTTCATGCCCTCATAATTGCCCTTAAGTTTAAAAGACTGGTCTTGGACCCACTCTTCTCTCCTTCAAACAATGTAAATTTAAATCATATTATGATTGCTGCTACATGGGGTGCCTTCACTATGAGGTTATTAATTAATTCTATCTTGTTGCTCAATCCAAGGTCTGCTATAGCTTGCTCTCTGGTTGGCTCCACACAATGTGCTGTTCCAAGAAACTATCCCAAAAACATTGTGAAATCCTCATCTAGGCTACCTTTGCCCATTTGATTTTTCCATATGTAGATTAAAATTCTCCATGATTATTGTCATGCCTTTCTGACAAGCTCCCATTATTTCTTCCTTTATACTCTGTCCTACCACATGGGTAGTTAAGGGCCTGTACACAACTTCCACAAGTGACATCTTGCCTTTATAATTTCTCACCTCTACCCAAACTACATCTACATCCTGGTATCCTGAACTTAGGTCATTCCTCTCTATTGTGCTAATTAATTAATTAACAGAGCCACCCCTCCACCTTTTCCTAGTTTCCTGACCTTCTTAAATAACATGTACCCTTCAACATTGAGACACCAATCTATGTCATCCAGCAGCCATGTCTCTGTAATGGCCATCAGGTCATACTTATTTATTTCTATCTGTGCTATCAATTCATTTTTTTTCAAATGCTATGTGCATTAAGATACAGAGCCTGGTTTTGTCCTTTCATTATCTTTGTAACCTCTAGCCTTATCTGCTGATTTTCTCATAGATTTATACTCCATCTGTTTCTGTCACAGTCTGTTTATCATTTCCCATATTAGGATCTTTCTCTCTTGCCTTGTCTCGACCCTTTGGTTTATCACATCTTCCCAAATTTGATCCCTTGCCCCCACTACTTAGTTTAAAATCCTCTCTACTTCCTGAGTTATGTGACTCACTAGAACACTGGTGCCAGCATAATTCATGTGTCGACTGTCCCAACCAAAAAGCCCCAACTTTCCCCAGTACTGGTGCCAGTGCCCCACGAACCAGAACCTGCTTCCACCACATCAGTCTCTGAGCCACGTATTCAAGGACAAAAGAGCTGAACTCCAGAGGTGAGGCGAGAATGACTGCCCTCGACATTAGGGCATCATTTGACCAGGTTTGGCATCAAGGAGCACAAGCAAAACTGAAGTCAATGGGAATCAAGGGGAAAACTTTCCACTGGTTGGAGTCATATAAAACACAAAGGAAGATGGTTGTGGTTATTGGAGATCAATCACCTCAGTCCCAGGACATCACTACAGGAATTCCTCAGGGTAGTGCCCAAGACCCAACTATCTTCAGCTGCTTCATCAATCACCTTCCTTTCATCATAAGGTTAGAAGTGGGGATGTTCGCTGATGATTCCACAATGTTCAGCACTATTCACAACTCCTCACATACTGAAGCAGTCCATGTCCAAATGCAGCAAGACCCGGACAACATCCAGGCTTAGGGTGACAAGTGGCAAGAAATATTTGCGCCACACAAGTGCCAGGCAGTGACCATCGCCAACAAGAATCTAAACATCACCCCTTGACATTCAATGGCATTACCATCACTGAATTGCCCACTATCAATATCCTGGGGGACTTACCATTTACTAGAAACTGAACTGGACCGGCCATATAAATACTGTGGCTACAAGATCTGGTCGGAGGCTGGGAATTCTGTGGAGAGTAACTCACCTCCTGACTCCCCAAAGCCTGTCCGCCATCCTCAAGGCACAAGTCAGGAGTGTGATGGAATACTCTCCACTTGCCTGGATGAGTGCCGCTCCCAGAACACTCAAGAAGCTCAATGTCATCCAGGAGAAAGCAGCCCACATGACGGATACCCAATCCACCATAACCAACGTATAGCAGCAGCAGTGATTACCATCTACAAGATGCACTCTAGCAGCTTGCCAAGGCTGCTTCAACAGCACCTTCCAATCACGTGACCTCACCACCAAGAGGGACAATGTCAGCTGACACATGGGCACACCACCACCTGCAAGTTCCCCTCCAAGCCACACTCTGACTTGGAACTATATCACCATTCCTTCACGCTGGGTCAAAATCCTCAAACTCCATCCCTAACAGCACTGTGGGTGTACCTAAACCATAGACCATAAGATGTAGGTGCAGAAGTGGGCCATTCGGCCCATCGAATCTGCTCTGCCATTCAATGAGATCATGGCTGAGCTGATAATCCTCAACTCCACTCTCCTGCCTTTTCCCCATAACCCTTGATTCTCTTACTGATTAAAAATCTGTCTGTCTCAGCCTTGAATATACTTAACGACCCAGCCTCTACAGTCCTCTGCGGTAAAGAATTCCACAGATTCACTACCCTCTGAAGAAATTCCTCCTCATCTCTGTTTTAGAAGAAGGCCTATGGAAATCTCCCCTTTCTTTGGCAGAGGTATAGAATATAAAAGTAAGGATATAATGTTGGAATTGTATAAAACACTGGTGAGGCCACAACTGGAGTATTGTGTGCAGTTCTGATCACCACATTACAGGAAGGACGTAATATCTCTGGAGAGAGTGCAGAGGGGGTTTACAAGAATGTTGCCAGGGTTAGAAAATTGTAGCTACGAGGAGAGATTGGATAGGTCGTTTCCTTAGAACAAAGAAGGCTGAGAGGTGACTTGATTGAGGTGTAAAAAATTATGAGGGGAATAGATAGAGTGGACAGGATAAAATTGTTTCCCTTGGTGGAAAATTCTAGAACCAGGGGACATAGATTCAAGATAAGTGGCAGAAGGTGAGGAAGGAACATGAGGAAGAACTTTTTTACGCAGAGGGTAGTGGGTGTCTGGAATTCGCTGCCCAAGTTGGTGGTAGAGGCAGAAACTCTAAACTCTTTTAAAAAGTACCTGGATCTGCACCTTAAGTGCTATAAGCTGCAGGGCTATGGGCTGGGTGCAGGAAGGTGGGATTAGAAAGGGCACCTGGGTGTCCTTGGGCTGGCATGGACAAGATGGGCTGAATGGCCTCCTTCTGTGCTGTAACTTTTCTATGGTTCTATGGACGACCCCTTACTCTGAGTTGAGGATTATCAGGTCAGCCATGATCTCATTAAATGACGGAGCAGACTCGATAGGCTGAATCCTATCGTCTTGTGGTCTTATTGTATACTTTTGTCAAGATTTCACTATTTTTATACTTCACTCCCTTTGAAATAAAGGCCAACATTCCATTTGCCTTCCCTATTACCTGCTGAACTTGTGTGCTAGCTTGTGATTCATGCACAAGGACTCCAAATCACTCAGTGCTGCAGCTTTCTGCAGTCTTTCTCCATTTAAATAATATTCAGCTCCTCTATTCTTCCTGCCAAAGTGCATAACCTCACATTTTCCCACATTATATTCCATCTGCCAAGTTTTTGCCCACTCACTTAACCTGTCTATATCCCTCTGTATACTGTCATCCTCATCACTTGCCTTCCCACCTATTTTTGTGTCATCCACAAACTTGGCAATAGTACATTCACTTCCCTCATCTAAGTCACTGATATATATTGTAAATAATTGTGGCCCCAGCACTGATCCCTGTAGCACTCCACTAGTTACAGGCTGTCATCCTGAAAATTACTCCTCTTATCCCAACTCTGTCTTCTATTAGCCAATCATCTATCCATGCTAATATACTACCCCCAACATCATGGGCTCTTATCTTATTAAGTTTAGCCTTAATGCAATACCTTATCGAACACCTTTTGGAAGTCCAAATATATTACACCTACTGGTGCCCCTTTATCTATCCTACTTATTACCTCCTCAAAGAATTCTAATAAGTTTGTCAGGCATGATTTGCCCTTCATGAGGCCATGCTGACTCAGCGGTTCAAAAAGGTAGCTCACCATCACCGTCTCAAGGGCAATTAAGGATGGGTAAAAATGCCTAGCTAGCACCGCCCATTCTGTGAAAGAATTTTAAAAGCATAAATTGCTGTGTTTGAAATTTGGCATTTTTGCATGCGTCCTGATGAGTGCAAGGCGAAAAACTTCAGCAACATGTCTCTCTTTTCAGTAAGATTCCAGTTCTGTACTAGCAAGCAACAAGTGAGTGGCTTGATAGGCCAATTCAGAGGGCCATTAAGAATCACTCACATTGCTGTGGGTCTGGAGTCACATGCAGATCAGAGTAAGGACTGCAGGTTTCCTTCCTCACAGGACATTAGTGAACCAGATGGGTTTTAATGACAATGATCACCATTATTGATAGAATTTTTATTCCAGAAGTATTTAATTGAATTTAAGTTCCTCAGTTGCTGTGGTGGGATCTGAATTCGGTTCTCCAGATTATTAGCTTAGATTTCTAGATTACTAGTTCAGTAATATAATAACACAAGACAGAAGCATTTGGCACGTTAAGCCTGCTCCACCATTCAATAAGATCATGGCTGCCCTGGTTGTGGTCTCCACTCCATTTTCCATAACCACTGTGCAACTGTACTCCTCAAATGACCACTTTTAAATTCTTTCACGGGATGTGGGCTTCGCTGGCTGGGCCAGCATTTATTGCCCATCCCTAGTAGCCCCTTGAGCAGGTGGTGGTGAGCTGCCTTCTTGAACCGCTGCAGTCCATGTGGTGTAGGTACACCCACAGTGCTGTTAGGAAGGGGGCTTCAGTATTTTGACCCAGCGACAGTGAAGGAACGGCGATATATTTCCAAGTCAGGATGATGTGTCGCTTGGAGGGGAACTGCAGGCGGTGGTGTCTGCAACTATCCATTACACTTGTCCTATTAGGTGGTGGAGGTCACAGTTTTGAAAGGTGCTGTCTAAGGAGCCTTAGTGAGTTGGTGCAGTGCATTTTGTAGATGGTACATACTGCTGCCACTATGTGGTGGTGGATGGGCTGCCATTTAAAAGGCTGCTTTGTCCTGAATGATGTTGGCCTTCTTGAGTGCTGTGGGAGCTGCAGTCAACGAGGCACCTGGAGAATATTCCATCACACTCCTCCTCACTTATGCCTTGTAGGTGGTGGACAGGCTTTGGAAAATCAGAGGGTGAGTTATTCTCCAAAGAATTCCCAGCCTCTGACCTGCTCTTGTAGCCACATTATTTATATGGCTGGTGCAGTACAGTTTCTGGTTAATGGCAATCCCCAAGATGTTGACAGCAGGGATTCAGCGATGGTTATGCCATTGAATCTCAAGGGAGATGGTTAAATTCTCTCTTGTTGGAGGTGATCATTATTTGGAACTTGCGTGGCATGCATGTTACGTGTCACTTATTGATCCAAGGCTGAATGTTGTCCAGGTCTTGCTGCATATGGGCATGGACTGCTTCAGTATCGGAGGAGTCGCAAATCATGAACATTGTGTAAACATCATCAGACAACCCTACTTCTGACCTTATGCTGGAAGGAAGGTCATTGATGAAGCAGCTGAAGATGGTTGGGCCGAGGACACTACTCTGAGGAACACCTGCAGTGACATCCTGGGACTGAGTTGACTGACCTCCAAACAACCACAACACCTTCCTTTGTGCTAGGTATGACTCCAACCAGTGGAGAGTTTTCCCCCGGATTTCTATTGACTCCAGTTTTGCTAGGGCTCCTGTGTGACTCAATCAAACGCGGCCTTGATGTCAAGAGCAGTCACTCTCATCTCCTCTCTTGAGTTCAGTTCTTTTGTCCATGTTTGGACCAAGGCTGTAATGAGGGTCAGGAGCTGAGTGGCCCTGGCAGAACCCAAAATGAGTGTTAGTACTGCATCAATTTAGCGCTCAAAAACAATATCTTATATCAAAAGAAATAAAGAAATTGCGGATAGTGTCAGTATTTTCTCTTTATATTTATAACTATTTATATATGTGCTGTAACCATTCTATGATTCTATATAATCTTCTTTATTATGGCATAAAACAGCGGCATATACAATTCATCTATATTTCAAAGCCCCTTCAGTCACTCAATAACTTTGGACATTAACCGTTTAAATACAATATTGTGTGCACTGTGCATGTCTTTACACATAGCTGCCAATCGTCAATGGAACGAAATGTGGACAGTGTTACACAGAATGCAATGTCACATCTTTAAAAACAGTACACAGGCTTTGTGTGTGTGTGCACGTGTGGCATTTGAGAGGTGGATGGTGTCATTCACTAGGAAAACTGCTGATACCACAAAACAGTAAGTGGTTTACACACAACAGTGCTTGCACACACTCAAAGCTACTGTTTTTATTTATTTTAAACCTTTAACATCCAGAAGGCCAGCAGCTGACACTAAAAAGTACAAAATAAAATCAATTTATACCCAGACGCACTTAAACAGGGGAAGGATGTGAAACATTAATTTTTTTTCCCAAAAGAGGGTATTTGAACAATGATACATGTGGTTCAAAGTCCAGGACCATTCCTGTATATTAAAGCTGTCGCTAGTTATGTGGGAAGATTGTACACAATTTCTAGGTTGGGACGGGAGGCGGCTGGGGAAGGTATTGAAGCAGGTTTCACTGGGGAAGCTCGGATATCAACACTTACAAGCGTTTGGAAATTGGAAAGCTTGTACATACAATTGAACAATTGAATTAGGAGGAGCAGGCCTTTCTGGCCCTCGAACCTGCTCATTGACATTCAATATGATCATGGCTGATCTGATTATGGCCTCAACTGCACATTCCGCCTACCCCAATAACCTTTGACTCCCTTGTTAATCAAGAATCTATCTACCTCTACCTTAAAAATATTCATTGACTCTAACTCCACTGCTCTCTAGGGAAGAAAGTCCCGAAGATTCACAACCCTGAGAAAAAATTTCTTCTTGCCCCTGTCTTAAATGGGAGAGCACTTATTTTTAAACTGTCCTCCTTAGTTTTCATCTGTCTCACAAGGGGAAACACCCTTTCAGCATCCACCTTGTCAAGTCTACTCAGGATCTTGTATGTTTCAATAAGATCACCCATCATTCTTCTAAACTCCAATGGATGCAGCCTGCCAACCTTTCCTCATAAGATAACCCCCCAACCCAAGTATCAAGTTGAGCAAATCTTCTCTGAACTGTTTCTAATAAATTTACATCCTTTCTTATCCTTAGCTTTATTTTTCTCCCATTCCTCAATTCTCATAGAGTTGACAAGAATGGAGAAAGGTAAGGGAGTGAAAGGACCAGACACACTCAAGCTGGTGACTGAACCTGGAATTGAAATCCTGGAACTCCCCGCACTAACAGCACCATTGGTGTACCTACACCACAGGGGCATGCAGCGGTTCAAGAAGGCAGCTCACTGCCACTTTCTCAAAGGCAATTAGGGATAGGCAATAAATGCTGGCCTTGCCATACCCCGTGAAAGAATAATTTAAAAAAAAGCAGCTTCTGGGTAGCCAGTTGTGTAGTAAATAAGGTGAGTTAGCAAAAGGACCGGCAGGTCCTGGGCTTGATGTGGTTCAGCTGCTCTCAGTAGGCAGCAACCGTATCTGTAAGTTAGGCTCATGTTACAATAACTGCGCCAGATCACTATCCAGTGATTCCAGGGATAACTCTTCTGCTCTCCTTTGGAATAGCGCCTTAGGATCTTTTATGCCCATCTCTGACAGTGTTGCATTTCCTCAGTAATGCAGCAGTGTTAGCCTAGATTTTAGTGGTCAAATCTCTGGAGTGGGGCATGAACACTTCAGAGACCTCCTGACTCATCGGTAAGAGCACTACCACTGAGCCATGGTAGGTAGAAAGGTTCAGAACTGGCTGGAAATTCACTACAGCAAAAAGGAACTATCAGGTTTGGGTCAAATCCATCCTGGCCAAACGTTCATGACCACAATATTTTCTTCCCCACCTCACCTCCATTTCTGGCCGAGAGGCCACTGCTTCCCTTCAGCTATTTTATTGTAGCTTTGGAGGATTGAGCTTCCACAGCCTGGAACCTGTCCTCTCGCACAACAAAGGAAGGGTCATCAACTGCTTCCCTTTTACTTTCCCAATTCTCAATCCCCCTGATAACAGAACAGAGGCTGGGGGTTGCTGGATCAGGGGTCAGGCCATACTCAGTAACGAACAAGCTGATGATTCAAGCATTGTTCCCCCAATTACTGTCTTGATGTTTTTTGTTTTAGAGAGAGAACTACAATGCTAGCACATTAAGTACAGGCCCAGAAAGCCAAAGACAAAATTTAAGCCAACACTCTTAAGCAGTACTGAGGTGGTGCCGCGCTGACGGGGGGGTCCATCGCGAGGTAGTGCCGCGCTGACAGGGGGGTTCATCGCGAGGTAGCGCTGCGCTGACAGGGGGGTTCATCGCGAGGTAGCGCTATGCTGACAGGAGGGTCCATCGCGAGGTAGTGCTGTGCTGACAGGAGGGTCCATCGCGAGGTAACGCTGTTCTAACAGGGGATCCAACGCGAGGTAGCGCTGTGCTGAGAGGGGGGTCCATCGCGAGGTAGTGCTGTGCTGACAGGGGATCCATCGCGAGGTAGTGCTGTGCTGACAGGAGGGTCCATCGCGTGGTAGTGCTGTGCTGACAGGAGGGTCCATCGCGAGGTAGTGCTGTGCTGACAGGGGATCCGTCGCGAGGTAACGCTGTGCTGACAGGAGGGTCCATCGCGAGGTAGTGCCGCGCTGACAGGGGGGGTCCATCGCAAGGTAGTGCTGCTCTGACGGGGGGTCCATCGCGAGGTAGCGCTGTGCTGACAGGAGGGTCCATCGCGAGGTAGTGCCGCGCTGACAGGGGGGTCCATCGCAAGGTAGTGCTGCTCTGACAGGAGGGTCCGTCGCGAGGTAGCGCTGTGCTGACAGGGGTGTCCATCGCGAGGTAGTGCTGCGCTGACAGGAGGGTCCGTCGCGAGGTAGCGCTGTGCTGATAGGAGGGTCTGTCGCGAGGTAGCGCTGTGCTGACAGGGGGTCAGTACCAACACGGCTCAGCACTGGAGAGACAGTGCTGAGGAAGCACTGACCTGTCAGAGGGGCAGTATTGAGGGAATGCTGAACTGTCGGAGGTGTCGTCTTTCACTTGAGACATTAAACAGAGGCCTTGCCTGAACCAACAGGTGGGCAGAAAAGGTCCCAGGGCTGCTAACTGAAACAATGAGGGGGTGTGGGGGAGTTCTCCCTGGTATCCTGGCCAATATTTATCCCTAAACCAATATGAGAGATTGTTTGACCATCTCATTGCTGCTTGTGGAAGTTTGCTATAAGTAGATTGGCTACCACGTTTCCTACACGACAACAATGACTGTACTTCAAGAAGTACTTCATTGGCTGTGCACTGCTTTGTGATGACCTGAGGTTGTGAAAGACACTGTATAAATGCAAGTACCTTTTTATTCACTCTTCCTACTTTGCAGAAGAACAGGCGGCCTTGGTTCGACAGTTCCCTTCAAGCACAAGAGCTATTTCTTTCACCATTATAATCCTGATGCTGCCAAAATAGCTCGGGGTGCATAGGATTAGAATGGATCTGGGAAATAAACCTTCTGAAACTCAGACCGCACCATAGTGACTTAAACTACCACAAGAGCAAAACGACAAGAATGAACCAGCCATCTGTCACTCGCTCATCCTGCTTTCTACTCTGAATGTCACCATTAACACCTCCTTTAGCCAGTATCAGCACCATCTACACTCCTTCGACCCTTTGTTTATGACATCATTGTCAATCTCTCCCTTGTCTCCACCTATCACTGGCCTCCTAACCACCTTCACCTGTCCCATACCCCTTAAACAGTATATATTTCACCACATTTCTACTTCTCTTTAGTTCTGAAGAAGAGTCATATGGACTCGAAACGTTAACTCTTTCTCTCCACAGATGCTGCCAGACCTGCTGAGTTTTTCCAGCAATTTTTGTTTTTGTTTCAGATTTCCAGCATCCGCAGTATTTTGCTTTTCTATAAGAATGAAACAGCCATGGAAACAAGAGGAGCTGCTGGCTCTCCACACCAGGCCTATCAATCCAATGTATATATCATCTGTTGTTGGTCATAATGCAGCAAAGAATAATTATTTTATAATAGGGTTTCTTAAAGTGTGACAAGGAATTCATTGCAAGGATGAGCCATAAGAATAACTAGTTAGTCTGTTTTCTCTTGTACTGTTTGAGGTTTGTTGTTCCTGTTTTCTGAATATGGTCGTGGAGTCCTTAATGCCCATCTGAATAAGCAAACAGTTCAAAATCTCATCTGAAAGATGACATCATAAATATTCCAGACTGAATACAGAGTAAAGCTCCTTCTACACTGTCCCCATCAAACACTCCCAGGACAGGTACAGCACGGGGTTAGATACAGAGTAAAGCTCCCTCTACACTGTCCCCATCAAACACTCCCAGGACAGGTACAGCATGGGGTTGGATACAGAGTAAAGCTCCCTCTAAATTGTCCCCATCAAACACTCCCAGGACAGGAACAGCATGGGGTTAGATACAGAGTAAAGCTCCCTCTAAACTGTCCCCATCAAACACTCCCAGGACAGGTACAGCACAGGGTTAGATAGAGAGTAAAGCTCCCTCTACACTATCCCCATCAAACACTCCCAGGACAGGTACAGCACAGGGTTAGATACAGAGTAAAGCTCCCTCTACACTGTCCCCATCAAACACTCCCAGGACAGGTACAGCACGGGGTTAGACGCAGAGTAAAGCTCCCTCTACACTATCCCCATCAAACACTCCCAGGACAGGTACAGCACGGGGTTAGATACAGAGTTAAGCTCCCTCTACACTGTCCCCATCAAACACTCCCAGGACAGGTACAGCACAGGGTTAGATACAGAGTAAAGCTCCCTCTACACTGTCCCCATCAAACACTCCCAGGGCAGGTACAGCACGAGGTTAGGTACAGAGTAAAGCTCCCTTTACACTGTCCCCATCAAACACTCCCAGGACAGGTACAGCACGGGGTTAGATACAGAGTAAAGCTCCCTCTACACTGTCCCCATCAAACACTCCCAGGACAGGTACAGCACGGGGTTAGATACAGGGTAAAGCTCCCTCTACACTGTCCCCATCAAACACTCCCAGGACAGGTACAGCACGGGGTTAGATACAGAGTAAAGCTCCCTCTACACAGTCCCCATCAAACACTCCCAGGAGAGGTACAGCACGGGGTTAGATACAGAGTAAAGCTCCCTCTACACTGTCCCCATCAAACACACCCAGGACAGGTACAGCACGGGGTTAGATACAGAGTAAAGATCCAATGGATTGCCCAAATACAGTCTTTCGGGTGGTAAGGCCTGGCATGTTCCGTTGCAATTTGGAAGCTGGATTGAGAAAATGAAAGAGATAAATTCTGGCCACGATATCTGGGGGAATCTTGGATTTTCTTTGAAAAATGCTATGGGTTCTTCTGCATTCACTGTAACAGGCAGATCCACATCTCATCTGAAAGATTGTGCTTCCTCGGGACTGCACTAGGATATCAGCTGAGATTGTGGGCTCAAGTCCTGAGCATCAAGACCAACTACAGTTATATCACTGGCAGGGACCCTGCCTGTATCCCATTGAAATAACCCATCACCAGTGTTGGAAAGAAATGTTCAGGGAACTGAGCTTGTCTTCAATGTGAATGTGTGCATTGCGAGTATGAGTAATGGAGATGTGATGTGCATGGATTACACCAGTTCTGTCGAAACAATGACCCTTCATCCCCCATGTTACAGTTTCTGATTCTTTGCAAAACTATTTTACAAGCTTCCAAATATAGTGTATAAAAAAATAAACCTCCTTTCTACCACATCATTGCAGGCTTTAGAGTACAAGCTAGAATATTAACTTTTTTTAAAAAACTTTTTTTAATATACGAATCAAAAATACATCTTCACTTATCAGCAACTGGATTAAAGTGTAAATATACAAAACAAGGACAGTGGAGGCAAGGGGGAGGGAGAGAAGGTGCAGAATAGGGACAACGCAAAACAGGAATCAAAGTAATAAAACTGTCTTTCTTCACGCAGTGAGAAAATTTATAGTGGTTTCTAATTTTCCTCCAATAGAACCTGTTATTAGGATAATGGAAGTCTAACCGCTCTCTGTCTCTTAAAGAGGGAGGGAGAAACAAGACTATAAAACTGTAGTCTGCAATCAATTGTCTCGTCCTTAATCACTGAAATTTGGGATCCGACAGGAGAAGGATCCCTATGACACACTTCCCTGTGCTTGAACCCGGGCTGCTCTCTACTTGCAATAAGGGTTTATCAGGCTAGAAAAGCAAACTGGTTAAAATTAAATATTTAAAGATACAGTTTCACTCTCATCCTGTGTCCTCTCCTGGAGCAGAAAGCTGTACCCCGAACAAGCAGTCCAGCGATTGGATCGAGGCAGGGGTAGAGGAAAGTGGAGGGGGTGGTGCTCCTGGAGTTAGGAGACAGGTGGATCCTGTGTGTGAGACAGGTTGGCGTTTGATAAGAGAGACAGTGGGTCATCATCTGTGGCATCTAGGTTCAGGTTGTCTTCAGGCGGGAAGTACGGAGAATCTCCGAGTTCAAATAAGACGGGGAGGTCCCCTGTGTCGCTGGAGTTGGTGTCTACCATTAGCAGAGGTGGGGCACTGTACTGGACAACTTGTTTTCCTAGACAAGAGAGGGGCATAAAACACAAATTACTCCATTGCGCAGTGCGACTGAATTGGTTTCCAGATAAACAGGGAGGTATTCAGTGTCTCGGTGATAGAGGCTGCACGTGGTCATTCAGACTACAGATACAAGGTTTACTTCCTGATCTGAGTAAGTGGATCTTAGCTGTGGACCGACAGCTGGCATCAGTGCACCTAGACTGGGGAGAGGGTCGTTCTACAACCAACCACAGCAGGGTTCCAATTGCCCAGTTATTTTGGGAATAGAAACACAGTGGTGACATTGGTTCAAATTCTACAGAATTTGAGTATTGCTGGAAAACAGGCATGCTGTTGAAGCTTTTCATCTGGCACTCATCAGGGCAGGTTCCCAAGAATACCAATAGTACAGAGAACAACAATTACTGCTGCATGAGAAGAGAGTGCTGATTGGTTGGCAAGCAGACTCTGATTGGTAGAGGTGTTACCATGGAGAATGCACCAGGGAACAGTTAACTGTCAAGCTTTTGTTTAAATTTAAACCAGGCAGGTCAACTCTGATTGGTCAAGGCATTGGCCCTGGGGAATGAACCAGGGAATGGCTGTCCCCAAGCTTTTGTTTAGCTAAAAAAGGCGCAATGTGCAGACATGCTCCTTCAGTCTGCAAAGGACAAGGTCCTGTTGCACACAGATAATATGAAAAACTATCCCAACAGCTCCACAGCATAGTGCAGAATTTCTGATTTCCCGTTACTATCCCTACAGCAAACAAACCATGGTTTACTTTCCTGGTGATTATCCAGAGATCACAGGAATAAATGGTGTAGGAAGCGGCCATTCAGTCCCTCAATTGTGTTCTACTGCCATTCAATCAGATCATGGCTAATTAATCAATGCTCATCAAGGTGGTGTTGGGTGTGGGAGGAACATTAGTCAGGGCACTGGGAGAACTCCTTGTTCTTCTCTGAGTAGTGGCATGGGGATTTTAATAAACCCCGATCAGAACCAGGAGGTTCGACCATCTGAAGCATTGGCACACCACACAAGACAGAGAATTAGTGGTCGAGGTTAGTGAGCCAACCACTGGAGTTGATACTGAACCAAAATCTAGTGTCAGATGTGAGAATGATACCCAAAGAGCCAAACCGGCAATGAAATGTGTAACCAATTGAAGGTAAAGCCACCATTGATCCTTTGTTTTGTTTTGCTGAAATAAGAACAGAAAATATTGGGCATGCAGCAGGGCAACTGGCAGCTGAAGAGGAAAGAGGGCCTGTGTCCAACAGGGATCCTACATAACACTAATCTCACCCTATGCTTTTCCCTTAGATGCTGACTGCATATCCAGCCATTTCTACCACATAAAATGTAGAGGCAGAAACAGGCCATTTGGCCCAAGTGGTTTATGCTCCACACCAGCCTCCTCCCATCCCAACTTCATCAAACTCTGTCTGCTCTTCATTTCAGACCTGCAAGTTGATAAATTCATAGAATGGTCGTGTCACAAAGTCCATTCGGCCTGTCATGTCCATGCAGGCTCTATGTAAGATGAACTCAAGAGTCCAAGTCCCCTGCCTTTTCCCCAAAGCCCTGCAACTTTTTACTCTAACTCAGGATCTCAAAACTGCAGGGTTCCTCAACTCCTTGTCTTTCCATTGACTTCCAACCTGAAAGCTTCAAAAAGAATATCAAAGTACTGTACTGCCTGATCACTAATTCCCAATCAGTACCTATTCTCTTTCTCACCCATGGCAAACTCCTGCACCATGAGCTACATGCTCAAATGCCATTTACAAGCCAGTGCAACTGAGGCTGAGTCTTTCTTTAGGAAGCCCAGGGGGGCACTCCAGCAACTCCTGGCCATACGAATGAAAGTCAATAAGAACCCTGGAAATAGGAGCAGGAGGAGGCCATTTGAGCTCTTGAACCTGCTCTGCCATTCAATAAGATCACAGCTGATCTTCTACAATAGCTATATCATTCTTTGCTATCCCCTTTTTCCGTACTATCCAAAAATCCATCAATCTCTGACTTGAATTTACTTAACAGTTGGGCTGCTACAACTCTCTGGGGTAGAGAATTCCAAATGGTGAGTGAAGAACTTTTTCCTTTCAGTCCTAGCTGTCTCCTTGTTCTGAGGCTGTGATCCCTAGCTCTAGATTCCCCAGCCAGGGGAAATATTCTCCCAGCGTCGATCCTGTCAAGCCCCTTAATCTTATGTTTCAGTAAGATCACCTCTCAATCATCTACTAAACTAAAAAAAACATAAGACCGCACTCTTGCGCCATATTATGTTCTTCTTTTCTTTGACCTAAGTATACCAGTCATACACAAGGAATGGTGAAACAATAATGTTGGTTCAGAGGGAGGCCTGACCTCAACTGCTGTTGCTTTCAGACTGACTACAAGTCATGGGACTACGACATATCCTATTGAGACGGTGATGATTGACAGTAGTTTAAGATATGCACATTATATCACAACACCCTGGAGTCAGACGTTTGAGAGTTCATGCCCTGTACCAGGACTTTAGCATGTAATTAGGTTTGCACTGAAGCGAATGCTGCATCATGAGGTGTCATTTTTCGGATTAAACACTAAACTGACACTCCATCCTTTTGGATAGGTACAAAAGATGCAATATAATGTGCATATTATTATAAATTGCAATTCAAACTGGCCATGCCTGTTTGACTCGAATAAAATGGGTAATTGGCAATATCAGTAATATTGCTTAAAAGAGAGACATTTTGCTGAAGTTTTTCATCTTGCACTCATCAGGACGAACACAAGAATGCCAGATTTCAAACAATCACAACAATTTATACGACAGGAGAAAAGGGTGCTGTTATCAATCAGTAGTGTAAGTTGTCATGGTCTTTCTTTTAATCATTATTCAGTAATAGGAAATCTCTGACAAAGCATTAGTGCTATATTTGGAGATCAGAAGGCAGTTCCCCTAGTGAATACTAATGCCACAACTAATGCACAGTAAACACAGGTTCATCTCACTGTGTTTTATGGGACCTTGCTGTGCATCATGTTTACCTATTTCCAGACTTCAAAAGTGACTTGGTGACTGTGAAGTGCCTTGAGACTTCACAAGGATGAGGCAGACACCAGATAAATGCAAACCTTATACAAAGAATCCACATCTTGTGCAAGGAATTCAGGCTTAAACCAGAGAGTATTTAGGGAAACACCCCTTCATGTGGGTTTAAGAAGATTTTGTGGTCTCCTTTTGAATTACCTGCATCCAAAGCACTTGTATCTGACTCTGAACTTTTTTGTTCCTGTGAGCCCATCAGATCCTGCATCTGTAAAGATAATTAGTAAAAAGACAGGTCAGTAATGTGGGCAAATTAATATAATACTTGCTTTTGTCAAATCCATAAATAGTTCCCTCAAAGTTAAGTTCATCTAAGAGCTTCCTGAACAGAGGGAGTAGGAACCTTGCCTGGTATGGGTTTATTTCCCTGCTCTGTGTAGAGTTATACAGGGAGTAGGAGCTCTGTTTAGTGTGGGTTTATTTCCCTGCTTTGAATGGAGTTATACAGGGAGTATGAGCCCTGTCTGCTATGGGTTTATTCTGAAGAGTCATATTTAACTCAAAATGTTAACTCTGTTTCTCTCTCCACAGATGCTGCCAGGCTGAGTATTTCCAGCATTTTGTTTTTATTTTAGATTTCCAGCATCCACAGTATTTTCTTTTTATTTTAATGCTTTAATGCTTTTTTTGCCGAGAAAGGTCCTGCAGAACCTAACTACAGCTTTTCCATTGGCTGTAATGGGAGAACCTAATTCGCTTAACATTGTTTCATTTAAAGTTGCACTTTTCAGGAAAGCAGCCACAATGTTAAGCAAGGAATTACTGTACTTACTTCTGCTAGGTTACCCTCGACATCTGGCAAGTTCAAATCAATGGCAGACAGCGAGGGGTTGAAAAGCTGTAGAGGAAAGAAACCAAAAGTTAGTTTCTAAACTTCTACATATGGAACAATAGTTCCATATTAATTCCTCTGCTGTCCAAATGGATAAAGGAACTAGATTGTGTCACAGCTCACCCACCTCGGGTATATAATATATACATATATTTTTTTAATTTGGTCTTGGGATGTGGGCATCGCTGGCTGGGCTGCAATTTATTGCCCATCCCATTGCATTTAAGAGTCAGCCACATTGGTGTGGGTCTGGAGTCACTTGTAGGCCAGGCCAGGTAAGGACAGCAGATTAGTGAACCAGATGGGTTTTTACAACAATTGACAACTAGACTTTTTTTTTCTTAATTCCAGATTTTTATTGAATTCAAATTCTACCATCTACTGTGGTGGGATTTGAACCCAGTTGCCAAAGAATTGCCCTGGGTCTCTGGATTACCAATCTAGTGACAATACCACTACGCCACCACCTCCCCAGCCCATATAATTGTGTGTTGAATACAGAAAAGTGTCTCAAAGAAGACCATGAGCTTCAATTCCCACTCTGCACTGCTGGAAGGACAGGGTTAATCAAAGTGATTTGAAGTATGCTCGAGTAATTATTGTTCTTAATTTTTCTTTATTTTGTTGTAATGTTCATGTTTGGCCATTTCTTAAATATGAAGAGAATGATTCAATTTTGAAGGAGTGGCCACTGAAGGTTTTCTTTAGTCACTGGATGTCAGTGTCACTGGCAAGGCCTGTATTTATTGCCCATTTCTAATTGCCCTGGAGGACGTGGTGGTGAGCTGCCTTCTTGAATAAGTGGTTAAGAGTCATGCTGTGGGTCTGGTGTCACCTATTGGCCAGTCCGGATAAGGACAGCAGATTTCCTTCCCTAAAGGACATTAGTGAACCAGATGGGATTTTTTCAACAAGCCAGTCGTTTCATGGTCACCATTACTGAGACTAGTATTTTATTCCAGATTTATATAAGTTAAAAATCCAGCACAGCAGCTGGAGAATTTAAATTCATAGTTCACAACAGAAGAACTGGGAGACAATGGAAACAAACTCACGTCTAAGAGCGTGCTGGATTCCATGTTGAAAGTTTGCCCTGATAGTAAGTTCTGGAGATTATCCAAACTCGAATCAATTCTATCCAAGTGATTGTAGATATCGTTTCTACAAAAGGAAAGAAAAGGAAAAGTAATTTGCTAATTTAAGTATTTGCTAATTTATGTATTTTTAATGCAAGACATTTTCTGTTTCATGCTCCTTGATACATTTACTGAATCACTCTCCTCACCTTTTCAAAACAAATCTGGGAGAGAAATAAAAGCCAAGTGTGAATTTAGAAAACATAAGGGCTATCCCACAAATTTCAGCACCTCTTTAACTTTAGTGCGCAATATACCTGTGGCTGAGGGTGAAAGAATTTGAGCTGTTTATCAGGTACTAGTTATGGTTCTTCCTCTTTCAGGGAGATACCTTGTAAACAACCATTTTCTCTGTGTTAGCACAGCAGAGAAAAGGGCCTCAATGTGTGGAAGAAATCAACCTTATGTTCACACATAGGTGTCTCAGAATACAGCATCATGCACTAAAAGTGGCCAGTTCAAACCGATTGAATGAATGTGAGTTTTATATATAAATATTTACTGAATGTATTCCTTTGTTATATTTATTTAGTCCGCATTATGTTAAAAGTGTAACTCCCACAAGGAGGCCACTATCCAACTGACAGTGCATCTGTCATCTGTCAAGTTACAGTGTGTTTGGAGCTAAGCCATGTCATCGGACACTAAAACCAAAACAATAATCACTCAATCTTAACAGAACCATTGGAGAGAAAGAAACATGTCTAGACAGACAGATGGCACAGAAAGAGGGAGACACACAGAATCGGAGAGATGCAGAGGCACGTACACATGGAGACTGAAACATATCAATACTGACACACACAAAAGCAAAGAATAAAAAGGAATGTGATTTGTGGCATGATATCTTGAAAGCCACTGAGGAGAGGAGGAGGAGTGGGGAGGATACAGACCCAGTTCCCTTTCCTTGCAGCTCAGTTGCATTACCACTATCTCAAGGGTAGGCCTTGAAGGGAGTGACCCAGGTAGAAGTCAGAAGAGGGCAGATGGTCATCTTTCAGCTCCAGATGGAGTATGATTCAGGATCAGCCTTACATTTTAATGTTACATTTTTCACAGGAGGTTAGGAAGTGCAGTGCACAACAGCATAGTAGTTAAACAGACTCTAGATGAAATGGGCTGAACAGCCTTTTCTCACTCGACTTATTTTAATCAAAAAAGGGCAATTAATTATTTCAGTTTCTAATGGACTGGTTAGTAAAGGTGCTAAGATATCTAACACCCAGTTCACTGGAGGGCTTGAGGCAATGTTACTGAGCACAAAGGACAAAGGGCCCAGTGTTTGAACTGCATTGGAATAAGTTCAGCTGGGCAGCAAAAATGCTGCATCAGATTTCCTCAGTGCTTGGCTGGGTGCTGATGGCGATAATGTAGTTTTGCCTGCAATCTTAACAAACTCAATGGAAGATCCTCCTCCAGTTTCTATCCATATTCAACATTAAATCAAGTCACAGCAAATAATCTGAAAAGGGAACTGTTCATCAAACTGGAGCAAATTGAAAAGGGAACTTTCTATCAAGAACAATACTACTCACTGATCTCTGATGGAGGGGAATGGGGGAATGGAGAGTTGGCAGTGTCTACTGAACTGCACCCTAGCAAGGCTCGAACGATGAAGGAAGAAAAGATCATGGGCTAAAGAAGGAAAACCGAAGGCAACCTAAAGTTATGGGGGCTGCCAATGGCATCACTTCCATCTAATGCCCGGAAGAGGACAGATTCCACGCGTCAGACCAAACCTTCAAAGCTGCATTGATGATAGGCAAACGGAAGGTGTGGCATGGAGAAAGAGCGCAAGGATGAAATGCTGCCTGAGCAGATTGAGATCAGTGAGTACACTGCCCTTTATGTGCTAGGAATCAGCCTGTCAACATTGGCGGGGGGGGGATGATTCATAACTTCTCCAGGACTTCATTGTTTCGGAGATGGAAATCCAATCCAACTTGTTTATAAATGCTGGCTCAGCCCACGAATATATCCTCTCTAAAGAACCAGCACTAGCTTGTCGTTTTTGTCTGTGCACTCGTGTGAGTACATTTAAAAAAACTATTGAAAAGAATTCCTCTTTCAGAACCTGGTCTTCTAACGCACATTCTTCCAGTCAATAAGGGAGGGAAGAAATGCCTTTCACTGTCTCAAGCAAGTAAGAACATCTTTCCTCTGTGCACCCCACCCTGCCTCTCATCTGGGTTGGGCTTGCTGATTCTGACACTTTTGTCAGATATTTAAAAAGGAGAGAAAACTGCATTTGGATTCCCCGATATAGAAAAGCCCAGAAATGCACAGCATCAACCTAAACAGACAGGTTATCAGGTTATCTGTTCAGGTATTCTTTAAAATGCAGCGATGAGCATCACCACTCAGTCCGTCAATCTGGCCAGTCTCTCTCAGTGTTTTCTACTTTACCTTGGATAATTCAAATTTATGTAGCTCATTACACAAGCAAGTTTCTGCTGGGAATCAAATTCTGAACATCAAATTCTAAACTAACGGGGAAATTTAACTGAATCCAACACAGAACAGCTGACAGGCAGTACTGAGTACTGAATACCCACATACTTCACTCAGACAGTAGAGTAGTCAATGCCAGGTATAAAATACCACAGCCAGGAGAAGAGCCAGTCACTGCTGGGTTTAAATAGTAATTCAAACGCAAAAGGTGGAGGCTGGAACTGGACACAGTACACTCACCACACCACAGGGTGAAAGGCTGACTGCGTCTAATATCAATATCACACCCAGAAGATAGAAGCTGGCACTGGGGATTAACACCAATATCATCCTAAAGGCACTGCTGCTCTCCAAATTGTTATGGACACATACAAAGGTTACAATTTTTTTAAAAAGGGAATCGGTATACATCTCAGTTGGTAGCACTTTTGCCTTTGGGTCACAAGGCTGTGACTTCCGTACTTGGACTAGGGTATATGATGTGGCTGACACAACAGTGCAGTGAAGTGCTGTATTAACATGGTGTCATCTTTCAGATGTGATTCAGATTATAGTCTGATGGTTCCATTACCGTTCAAAAAGCTAGGAGTTCAGCCCACGGCTGTAACCAGGTGTGGAACGTACTTATGTGGATGCATTTTTTAACTGGGTTATTTCCTGCACCTTCCCCAGGACAAAGGGATGTTGTGAGCGGGAATTCCTAAACAGCGTGCACATCAAATATTGCTAAGAGGAGAGACGTTCCCCAAGCTTTTCGTCTTGCATTCATCCGAACAATACAAGAATGCCAAATTTCAAACCATCATAACAATTTATGCCACAGGCGGAAAAGGTGCTAATTGGTTCGCAAGTTTCCATACAGTTTCTCATTGCTTTCTCCATGGCAATGCCTCAGCCAGAGTCAACTTGCCAACCAATCAGCACTCTTCCTTCTTGATCATTTGAAATTTGACATTCTTGCAAAACTGTGATGATAATCCCCCACCTAAAACGTCTCTCAGCAACAGGTAGGACTGGAAATGATGCTTTGGGCACAGGAGGAGATTTCTATTGGGATGATGTGGGTAATAGAATGCCAGTATGAACTAGAGAGGGAAAGAAATGCTCGTGTGATAAGATGGAGGAAGAAGAGTGACTGCTGATGTGATACCTGGTCGGTGGCCTGAATATGGACCAAAGATCATTTTAACTCTGATTTTAATCTAAAAAATTCTATTCATCTTTAAGTATTGAAGTGCTCAAAATTGGCTAGTGTGCACAAATTTTAAGTGCAAATTAAAATGATTTTGGCGGGGGATATCCCAGACCTCAGAAACATGTGAAGTCAGGGATCAGCAGATGTTAAAATGTGCTTCCTATAGTCCTGGGAGACAAATATTCAGCCCCTTGATCAACTTTCAAAAACAGGGGCACTCATCTTGTAGTTATCTATTGGACACTGTACCTCACTGTTGAATGTGGACTATAAGATTCTGTCCAAGATCATCGCCAATCGGGTCAAGTCTGCTTTGGAGTTGCTGATCCACCCTGATCAAACCTGCGCTGTGCCCGACAGGAAGATCTCTGCCAGCCTTGTGCTGCTCAGGGATACAATTGCCTCTGTACAAGACAGGGGTGTGGACACCTGCCTCATCAGCCTGGATCAGGAGAAGGCTTTTGACAGAATATTGCACACCTATAAGGTGGATGTGCTCTCCAAAATGGAGTTTGGGGAGGGAATCCGCAACTGGATCCAACTGCTCTACACTAACATCAGCAGTGCAGTTTCAATCAGTAGGTGGGAATGAGATAGCTTTCCTATTAAATCTGGGATCAGGAAGGGCTGCCCTCTCTAGCTTGTCCTGTTTGTGTTGCATAGAACCCTTTGCTGAGTCCATCAGGAAGTATCTGTGCATAAGAGGAGTGACAATCCCAGGCAGTGGAGGCACTCAGGTCAAAGCCTCCCTGTACATGGATGATGTCGCCGTCTTCTGCTCGGATCTGCTGTCGGTGGGCAGACTGATCCACATCTGTGACCAGTTTGAACTGGCCTCGGGAGCCAAGGTAAATCGTGGCATGAGCAAGGCCATGTTCTTTGGGAACTGGGCTGACCGATCCTTTATCTCTTTCACCATCAGGTCAGATGGCCTGAAGGTGCTGGGGATATGGGTCGGAAGGACAGAGGCATGCATTAGAAACTGGAAGGAGTGGCAATGATGGAAAGAAAACTGGGCATGTGGGAGCGACACTCCCTCTCCATTGTGGGTAAGAACCTGGTCATCAAGTGTGAGGCACTCTCAGTGTTGCTGTACGTGGTGCAGGTCGGGCCCATTCCGGACTCCTGCACAATTGTGATCATCCGAGCCATCTTTTGCTTTATCTGGAGGTTGAAAATGGATCGTGTCCGCAGGGACGCGATGTACAAGCCTCTAGACAAAGGGGGGGGAAAAACATGCCCTACATCACCCTCATCCTGATGGCCACCTTTGTGTGTGGCTGCATCAAGCTGTGCATAGACTCTCGGTACGCAAACACCAAGTGTCACTACGTGCTGAGGTTCTACCTGTCCCTGGTGTTGTGAAGGATGGGTCTGGCCACGCTGCCACGGAACGCTCCAAGTAGTTTGGACCGTGCCACACCACCTGTCCCTCGTAGAAAAATTTATGCAGAGAAACACCTTTGACCACAAGTCCATCAGGCAGTGGTCAGCACGTAACGTCCTAGAGGCCCTGAGGGAAAAGGAGATGGTGGATCCTGTGGGATGGTTCCCCGACCAGACTGTCAAAATCATTTGGCAGAATGCCTCATCGCCAGAACTTTCCAACAAACACCAAGAAGTAGCTGGGCTTGTGGTGAGAAAGATATTCCCTGTCAGATCCTTCCTACACACCAAGAGTCTCACCCCCTCTGCACACTGCCCTCGAGATGGCTGTGGTGAGGAAGAGGTCACTGTTCACCTCCGTGTGGAATGTGCCTTTGCAAAGGTCTGGAGAGAGATGCAGTGGTTTCTGTCGAGGTTCATCCCGAGCAGCTCCGTGACACAGGACTCTGTGCTCTAATGGCTGTTCTCAGGGACACACACCGAGACAAACATCAACTGCAACTGGAGGATCATCAACTCGGTGAAAGACGCTCTTTGGTCTGCTCGAAATTTGTTGGTCTTCCAGCGCAAAGAGTTGTCCCCGACCGAGTGTTGCAGACTGGCACATTCCAAGGTAATAACTATGTGCTGAGGGACGCACTAAAGCTTGGGGCAGCCGCCGCAAAGGCACAATAGGGAAAGGTCGCTGTCTATGACCTTTCTGCAATAGCGCACTGAGGTGCTGGGAATTGTGTAGACCCCTCAGGCTGTACGACTCTCAGATTGTACGTAGTGAATACTAAATGTATCATAATTCTATTGAAGCACCTCAGAGTGCAACACTTTGTATGTCGATAACTCCAATCCCATTGTACTCTATGTGTAATGACCATATTGAAATGACTGTAATGATCATTGATTGTACTGAAGCACCTCGTGATCCATGTGTAAAAGTTGAATATGATTGCAGTTTCTGTGATGGCCATTTAGAAATGTTTTGTAATATCTTTTGATATTTTATGAATAAAGTATATTTTTCCAAAAATAATTGGACGCTGTACCTGCCTACATGACAGTGAAAAGAAACTCCTGTGAAGCATTTGTGATGCAGCGTTTATTTATCCCATAACACTGCCAACAGTCATTGCTATGGCTAATGCTTAGTATGGAATGGAGGCATGTGACAGGGCAGCACTGCCAGAGGCTTCTCACTCAACAGAGCCAGTAGAGCCTCACACCAGACTGGCCTATGGACATAACACCACAGGGTCACCGTGCAGACAGCGCACTATGAGGAGAGTGGTCAGAATACACTAAACACAAACAACTAGTACAGGGTTTTGTAGATATTTAACACATTTGAAAAAATATTCACAACACAGAATCTGCTTCTTCTCTTGATAATACATCACCGTGTCCATTAGTACTTGGAAAATGTTCCGTATTACTCTCAACGGCATCAATAAAACTTCAGTGTACATATGGGGCGTGAAATTTTCACTCCGCGTCCCTTGGCACCCAGCAGTGCAATTTCAAAATGTTTTTCTCTCAGACTGCTGAAGATGACTCAAGCACTGGTGTGTCACTGGTGCAGCAACGCGATGATGAATTGCAGGGGAGGGGTAGCGGTCAGTGACTTTAATGGTGTTCATCCCCTCCCTCCCATCACCCAGTATATTGGTAAATAAAATGTTCAAATAAGAACAGCAATGACACTTCCCCATACAACTGTGTAATGTTGGTAAGCTAGAGATTTAATACTGAGACACGTTATGCATATCAGGGAGACAGCAGTGCAATAGAAATGCTAACCCTATCAGTGCTCTGGGGTGAGTAGAGGAGGAAAGACTGGAGATAACACAATTGACCTCTGACATCTGCTGGGCTTGAATCAAACTGAAAGATAGAAACAGAAGGTCATGCTAGACACTAAGAGAGGTAGTGGCAACCATTTCCCAAATCCCATCAACATTTTTTGCACCACTTTACTGTAGTAATTCAAGTTTGAAGTAAAAGATACACATCATAGATTTATTTAAAGATTGCTTGAGAGTTAATGTCAGAGATTGGCTAAGCTCTTGGATTATGTGGGTTGCACAGATATTTACCATGGGACCTTGTGGACCACATTTTATTTCAAATTTCATTCCATTAATATCCATACATCGCAGGCGGCTGACATGGACAGATTTTGATCTCCCAGTTAGGGAGCAGCCACCCAAGAAGCAAGGGCACTCAGAGGAGCCCTTTCCAAACTAGCACTGTACAAACAGCAAGTAGGAAATAAAAGCACGAACAGGACATGGTTGTCTGTTGCCTGGGCTTAAGGTGTTAAGGTCAACAAGATCTTGGGGGTCTAACACTGGGGAGGGCTGTTGGAAGCCTTGGGCAACTTAAGTGGTTGCCAAAAAGGAGGGAATAGTTTGAATGCTCCATATGTTGCGTATTCCAGATTTTTTTTTCTGTGGGTAATTGCAAGCAACGTACTTATTCAGTTTAAATAGAGTATGTGATCAGGTCCATAAGACCATAAGACATAGGAGCAAAAATTAGCCAATCGGCCCATCGAGTCTGCTCCGCCATTCAATCATGGCTGATAAGTTTCTCAACCCCATTATCCCACCTTCTCTCCATAACCCTTGATCCCCTTACCAATCAAGAACCTATCTATCTCGGTCTTAAATACACTCAATGACCTGGCCTCCACAGCCTTCTGTGGCAATGAATTCCATAGATTCACCACTCTCTGGCCAAAGAAGTTTCTCCTCATCTCTGTTCTAAAAGGTCTTCCCTTTAGTCTGAGGCTGTGCCCTCAGGTCTTAGTCTCTCATACTAATGGAAACATCTTCCCCAAATCCGCTCTAGCCAGGCCTTTCAGTATTCTGTAAGTTTCAATCAGATCCCACCTCATCCTTCTAAACTCCATCGAGTATAGACCCAGAGTCCTCAAACGTTGCTCATATGTTAAGCCTTTCATTCCTGGGACCGTTCTCGTGAACCTCCTCTGGACCCTCTCCAGGGCCAGAACATCCTTCCTGAGATACGGGGCCCAAAATTGCTCACAATATTCTAAATGTGGGCTGACCAGAGCCTTATAAAGCCTCAGCAGTCCATCCCTGCTTTTATATTCTAGTCCTCTCAAAATAAATGCCAACATTGCATTTGCCTTCCTAACTATCGACTCAACCTGCCAGTTAACCTTAAGAGAATCCTGGACTAGGAAGGACTCCCAAGTCCCTTTGCACTCCAGATTTCTGAATTCTCTCCCCATTTAGAAAATAGTCTATGCCTCTATTCTTCCTACCAAAGTTCATGACCTCATATTTCCTCACATTGTATTCCATCTGCCACTACTTTGCCCATTCTCCTAACCTGTCCAAATCCTTCTGCAGCCTCCCCGCCTCCTCAATACTACCTGTCCCTCCACCTATCTTTGTATCATCTGCAAACTTAGCCAGAATGCCCTCAGTTCCTTCATCTAGATCATTAATGTATAAAGTGAAAAGTTGTGGTCCCAACACTAACCCCTGCGGAACTCCACTAGTCACCGACAGCCATCCAGAGAAGGACCCCCTTATCCCCACTCTCTGCCTCCTGCCAGACAGCCAATCTTCTATCCATGCTAGTACCTTGCCTCTAACACCATGGGCTCTTATCTTACTGAGCAGCCTCCTGTGCGGCACCTTGTCAAAGGCCTTATGGAAGTCCAAGCAGATAATATCCATTGGCTCTCCTTTGTCTAACCTACTTGTTACCTCCTCAAAGAATTCTAACAGATTTGTCAAGCATGACCTCCCCTTGATGAAACCATGCTGACTTTGCCCTATTTTACCATGTACTTCCAAGTATTCTGAAATCACATCCTTAATAATGGACTCTAAAGTCTTACCAACGACCGAGGTCAGGCTAATTGGCCTGTAATTTCCCGTCTTTTGCCTCACTCCCTTCTTAAACAGGGGGGTTACATTACTGATTTTCCAGTCCTCTGGGACCCTCCCTGACTCCTGTGATTCCTGAAAGATCACCACTAACGCCTCCACTATCTCTTCAGCTCTCTCCTTCAGAACTCTGGGGTGTAATCCATCTGGTCCAGGTGATTTATCCACCTTCAGACCTTTCAGTTTTCCTAGCACCTTGTGTTCTTGCAGTTGAGTGTCAAACTGTACAGAGATCAGTGAACAGATTGGTGAGCTTGACATGAATGAGCGTAGATTTATCAAGTTGACGGATAACTATATATATTTGGATGTGGTGTCAGGCTGTAGACACGTAGAAGAGCAGACCACAGCCATGCAAGAGGTGGAAACAAAGCAAGGACATAAGGCATGACTGCACATGGAACAAGATGTTCTATATGTAAAAAAAAGAGTAAGGTTCAATACAAAGTTGCACTTTGGTTTCTCATTAGCACATTTCAGATTATTATAAACATTTCTCTGTATGGGGTTGACAAAAATACTGAGAAACTATTTCCTCTTGTAAGGAATCCAGGATCTGAAAATTAGAGTTAGGTCGTTTAGGCAGGAAATCAGGAAGCACTTTTTCCACAAAGGCTGATGGAAATTTGGAACTCTCCAACAAAATCATTCAGTACTGCATCAACACGTACGTCAGCATATGCAGTTATGGTCAGTTCAATGCTCAGGAAGAGGTCTGTGTGGAGGATAAACACCAGCATGGGCAACTTGAGCTGAATGACCTGTTTCAATGCTGTACATTCTATGTAAAACATTGTGGATGCTGGGAGCCAATTGAGATTGGTAGACTTTTGTTGCTTAAGGGAATCAAGGAATATGGAATTGAGGTACAGATCAGCCAGTCTCACAAAAACAGAACAGGTACAAGGGGTTGAGTGGCTTAGATCTCTCTCTCTCTCTGTTCTTAAGTTTCATTCCCCCTTTGCCCTATGATCCAGGCCAAGACTGAAAATTTTAGGCATGAACCTATTATTTAGTTTATGGTTAGAATGTGCAGTTCAGTCCTTAGATTTCATACGTCTGTTATAGTGGGGAAAAATTCAGTTGACCATGAAAGTAGATTGAATGGGCTGGCTCCTTTTTTGTCATTTACAGCTTGGAAACAGGCCATTCAGCTCAATTGGCTGATGCCAGATTTTATGCTCTATAAACCTACTCCCTCCTTATCAGCATGTCTTTCTGTTCCTTTCTCTCTCAGCCTGAGTATTTATGGCACAGGAGGCTATTCAGCCTATCAAGTCCACGCTGGCTCTCTATGGAGCAATCCAGTCAGTCCCATTCCCCAGTCTCTCTCTCTTCAGGTACCATGCCCTAAGTACCGTGGTGACCATGGACCTCAAAGTTAATCTTACTTTAGAGGCGTGGATCATCTTCGTTGGTGGTACATTCATCCAGTTTGCGAGGCTCTTTCGAAAGATAATTCTCTGTCTACCTCAATCTCTTTTACCATAGATCTTGTCCATCAGCAGACTTTCTAGATCGTGATTTATTATGTTCCCGATAAATTTCAACCGGCTCTTCCTGATGCTGGTCAGCAGAGTTCTTTTGGTCTCAGATTTTACAAGCACCTTCATTGATAGTGACTTGTCCAAGCTATCTTCATTATTCTCCTCAAAAACCAAAACTCTGTGTAGCCTCAATTCTTCCCTGCATTGGTTCACTGATCGTCCAACACTTGCATATGTCAAAATCGGTGTGACATAGAATTCCAAGATTCTCAACTTGGTTTTCAACATTTTTTGAAATGCATTCCAATCCTTTGTCTTATTTCTTGGCCACACTTTCCGGCCAATGTTAACATACTTCCAAGGTAACAAAATTTGTCTACCTGAATGACCTTTTCATTTTTCACTGTGACTTCACATTTCCCTGTAAAATCCCCATATCCCTGCATGTTTATTTCTCTCAAGTGCCTAATCCATTTCCTTTTGAAATCATTCACCTTGGCCGCTTCCAACAATCCTGACTCTGAATAAAAAAAATTTCCTCTTCATATTTCCACCCTCCCACATCTCTAATCCAAATCTTAAATCTGTGTCTCCTAGTCCTTGTATGATCAGCTAATGGGAGCATTAGCTTTGTCCAACTCATGTAAACCTATCATAATAACCTGTCAACAACGGGGCAGAACAAAGTTCTGCAGTCCTGCCACAACCAGTCGTGAATGGTTGTGAATAATTAAAGAACTGAAAAAAAGGAAATGAAGTGGATGATCAGCCATGATCATATTGGATGGTGGGTAGGCTCAATAGGCTAAATGGCCTACTCCTGCTCCTATGTTTCTAACTGGAAGAGAAGGCTCCACATATATCCACATCCTCAATGATGGGGGAGCTCAGCACATCAGTACAGAAGACAAGGCTGAAGCATTTGCAATAATCTTCAGTAAGAAGTGCCAAGTGGATGATCCTTCTTAGCCTCCTCCTGAGGTCCCCAGCATCACAGATGCCAGTCTTCAGCCAATTCAGCTTACTCTACATGATGTCAAGAAATAGCTCAAGGCACCAGATACAACAAAAGCAACGGGCCCTGACAGCATTCAGCTATGGTACTGAAGACTTGTGCACTGAACCAGCTGTGCCCTGAGCCAAGATGTTTCAGTACAGCTACAACACTGGCAATGTGGAAAATTTTCCATGTCTGTCCTGTCCATAAAAAGCAGGACAAAACCAACCCGGCCAACTTTTAATTTTTTTTTAAGGGATGTGGGCTTTGCTGGTTGGGCTATCATTTATTGTCCATCCCTAGTTGTTCTTGAGAAGGTGGTGGTGAGCTGCCTTCTTAAATAACTGCTGTTCATGTGTTGGAGGTACGCCCACAGTGCTGTTAGGAAGAGAGTTCCAGGATTTTGACACAGCAGCAATGAAGGAATATAGTTCCAAGTCAGGATGGTGTGTGACTTGGAGGGGAAACTTCCAAGTGGTGGTGTTCCTATCTAACTGCTGCCCTTGTCCTTTTAGAAGGTAGCGGTCGTGGGTTTGGAAGGTGCTGTTTAAAAAGCCTTAGTGAATTCCTGCACTGCATCTTGTAGATGGTACACACTGCTGCTACTGTGCATCAGTGGTGGAGGGAGTGAATGTTTGTGGATGTGGTGCCAAACATGCGGGCTGCTTTGTCCTGGACAGTGTCCAGCTTCTTGAGTGTTGTGGGAACTGCATGCATCCAGGCAAGTGGGGAGTACTCCATCACATTCCTGACTTGTGCCTTGGAGATGGTGGACAGGCTTTGGGGAATCAGGAGGTGGGTTACTTGTCGCATGTTTCCTACCTCTGACCTGGTTTTGTAGCTACAGTATTTATATGGCTAATCCAGTTCAGTTTCTGGTCAATGGTGACCCCCAGGATGGTAATGCCATTGAACATCATGGGGCAATTGTTAAGATTCTCTCTTGTTGGAGATGGTCATTGCCTGACACTTGTGTGGTGCGAATGTTACTTGCCACTTATCAGCCCAAGCCTGGATATTGTCCAGGTCTTGCTGCATTTGGACATGGGCTGCTTCAGTATCTGTGCAGTTGCGAATGGTGCTGAACATTGATGATTGCACAGTGAACAGCCCCAGTTCTGACATTTTGATGGAAGGTGAAGCAGCTGAACGTGGTTGGGCCGAGGACACTACCCTGAAGAACTCCTGTGGTGATGTCCTGGAGCCGAACTGACTGAACTGAAACCACAACCACAACCATCTTTCTTTGTGCTAGGTATGGCTCCAGCCAGTGGAGAGTTTTCACCCCGATTCCCATTGACTGCGGTTTTGCTAGGGCTCCTTGATACCACACTCAGTCACATGTGGCCTTGATGTCAAGGGCAGTCACTCTTACCTCACCTCGTGAATTCAGCTCTTTTGTCCATGTTTGAGCAAAGGCTGTAATGAGGTCAGGAGCTGAGTGGCCCTGGCGGACCCCAAACTGGTTGTCAGTAAGCAAGTCATTGATAAGCAAGTGCTGCTTGATGGCATTGTTGATGACCCCTTCCATTACTTTGCTGATGATCTAGAGTAAACTGATTGGGTGGTAAGTGACCAGGTTGGATTTGTCCTGCATTTTTTTTTACCTGCAGGACATACCTGGACAATTTTCCACATAGCCGAGTAAATGCCAGTGTCGTAGCTGTACTGGAACAGGTTGGCTAGGGGCGCAGCAAGTTCTGGAGCAAAAGTCTTCAGTAGTATTGCTGAAGTATTGTCAGGGGCCATAGCCTTTGCACTATCCAGTGCCTTCAGCTGTTTCTTGATATCACATGGAGTGAATTGAATTGGCGAAAGACTGGCATCTGTGATGCTGGGGCCCTCTGGAGGAGGCGGAGATGTATCATGCACTTGGCACTTCTGGCAGAAAAAAGGAGCAAATGCTTCAGCTTTATATTTTGCACTGATGTGCGGGGCTCCCTCATCATTGAGGATGGGGATATTTGTGGAGTGTTCTCCTCCAGTGAGTTGTTTAATTGTCTATCATCATTCATGACTGGATGTGGCCAGACTGCAGAGCTTAGATCTGATCTCAGAGTCATAGAGGTCTACATCACAGAAAAAGGCCCTTTGGTCCATTGAGTCTGTGCCGGTCAAACAAGTACCTAATTCTAAACCCATTTTCCAGCACTAGGCCCATAGCCTTGTATGTCATGGCATCGCAAGTGCACATCCAAATACTTCTTAAATGTTTCAGGCAGTGAGTTCCAGATTCCCACCACCCTCTGGATGAAAAAATTCTTCCTCATGTCCCCTCTAAACCTCCTGCCCCTTACCTTAAATCTATGTCCCCTGGTTATTGATCCCTCCACAAATCTATGCCCCTTGGTTATTGATCCCTCCACCGAGAGGAAAAGTTCCTTCCTGTCTACCCTATCTATACCCCTCAATTTTATACACCTCAACCATATCCCTCCTCAATTTCCTCAGCTCCAGGGAAAATAACCCAGTCTATCCAATCTCTCCTCATAACTAAAGCTCTGCAGCCCAGGCAACTTCCTGGTAAATCTCTGCGCACTCTCTAGTGCAATCACATCCTTCCTACAATACGGATTCCAGAACTGCACGCCTTACTTTAGCTGTGGCCTAACCAGCATTTTATACAGTTCCAGCATAACCTCCCTGTTCTTATTTTCTATGCCTCAGCTAATAAAGGCAAGTATCCCAAATGCCTTCTTAACCACCTTATTTACCTGTCCCGCTACCTTAAGGTACTGGTGGATACGTACACCAAGGTTCCTCTGATCCTCGATACTTACAAGGATCCTACCATTCATTGTGTATTCCCATGCCTTGTTTGTCCTGCCCAAGCGCATCACCTCACACTTATCCAGATTACATTCCATTTGTCACTGATCAGCCCATCTGACCAACCCGACAATAACCTCCTGTAATCTAAGGCTATCCTCTTCACTATTCACCACCCCAGCAATTTTCATGTCATCCGCAAACATACTGATCAACCCTCCTACCTTTAAATCTAAGTCGTTTATATATAGGCTCTTTCCACTTAGATTAGGAGAAATAAACACAAGAGGACATGGCTTTAGGGTGAAAGGGGAAAGGTTTAGGGGGAACATTAGGGGGGAACTTCTTCACTCAGAGAGTGGTGAGGGCGTGGAACGAGCTACCATCTGATGTGGTAAATGAGGGCTCATTCTTAAGTTTTAAGAATAAATTAGATACATGGATGGGAGAGGTCTGGAGGGTTATGGACTAAGTGCAGGTCAATGGGACTAGCGGAATAATATTTCGGCACAGACTAGAAGGGCCGAATGGCCTGTGTTCTGTGCTGTAGTGTTCCATGGTTCTATACCACAAACAGCAAGGGACCCAACACCGATCCCTGTGGAACCTCACTGGACACAGGCATCCAGTCACAAAAACACCCCCTACTCAGCAAATTCTGGATCCAATTTGCCAAATTGTCTTGGATACCACGGGCTCTTATCTTCGTCATCAGTCTCCCATGTGGGACCTTATCAAAAGCCTTGCTGAAGTCCAGGTAGACCACATCAAATGCATTGCCCTCATCTACACACCTGGTCACCTCTTCGAAAAATTCAATCAAGTTGGTCAGACATGACCTCCCCTTAACAAAACCATGCTGATTGTCCTTGATTAATCCCTGCCTCTTCAAGTGTAAATTAATTCTGTCCCACAGAATTGCTTCCAATAGTTTCCCCACCACTGAAGTTAGACTGACTGGCCTGTAGTTCCCTGGTTTATCTCTTCCTCCCTTCTTGAATAGCGGTACCACATTGGCTGTCCTCAAGTCCTCTGGCACCTCTCCTGTGGTCAGAGAGGTATTGAAAATTATTGCCAGTGCCTCTGCTATCTCCTCCCTTGCCTCACTCAACAGCCTGGGATACATTTCATCCAGGCCTGGAGATTTATCTACTTTTAAGCCTGCCAGGCCACTTAGAACCTCCTCCCTTTCTGTGCTAATTTATTTAATTATATCACAGTCCTTCTGCCTGATTTCCATACCCACGTCGTCCCTCTCACTTGTGAAAACTGACAGTATTCATTTAGATCCCTATCTATGTCTTCTGCCTTAATGGGCCTTACTCTTTCCCTAGTTATCCTCTTGCTCTTAATGTACTTCTAAAATAACTTTGGATTTTCCTTTATTTTTCCTGCCAATGGTTTTTCATGCCCCCTTATTGCTCTAATTTCCTTTTTAAGTTCCCCACTATACATTCTATACTCCTCTAGGGCTTCCGCTGTTTTGAACCATCGGTATCTGCCCTAAGCCTCCCTTTTTCTCTTTATCCAATCCCTCGACATCCAGGGTTTCCTGGATTTGTTGGTCCCACCCTTTGTCTTTACTGGAATATGTTGGCCCTGTACTCTCCCTTTTTCCTTCTTGAATGAGTCCCATTGCTCTGATGCAGATTTACCTAAAAGTAGCTGCTCCCAGTCCACTCTGGCCAAATCATAACTGATCTTATTAAAATTGTCCTTCCCCCAATTTAGAACTCTGATTTCTGGCCCATCCTTGTCCTTTTCCACAACAACCTTGAATCCAACAGAGTTTTGATCACTCTCTGCAAAATGCTCCCCCACTGAAACCTCTACCACTTACCCGGCTTCATTCCCTAAATTTAAGTCCAGGACCGCCCCCTCTCCTGTCGGACCTTCTACGTACTGGCTTAAAAAGGTCTCCTGGATGCATTTTAAGAATTCCTCTCCCTCGAAACCTATGACTAACCCAGTTAATGTTGGGGAAGTTGAAGTCCCCCACTATTACTACCCTATTATTTTTACACTTCTGAAATTTGCCTACATATCTGCTCTTCTATTTCTCTCTGACTGTTTGGGGCCTATAGTACACTCCCGGCAATGTGATTGTTCCTTTTTTGCTTTTCAGTTCTCCCCATATGGCTTCATTTGAGGAGCCTTCTAAGATGTCATCTCTCCTTACTGCTGTAATTGATTCCTTGATCAATATTGCGATATCCCCTCCTCTTTTACCTCCATCCCTGTCTTGCCTAAAGATCCTATATCCTGGAATATTGAGCTACCAATCCTGCCCCTCTCTCAATCATGTCTGTGTGACAGCAATGACATCATACTTCCATGTATTAATTTGTGCCCTCAACTCATCTGCCTTATTCGTCAGACTCCTTGCATTGAAATAAACACCATCCAGCCTTGCCAAGTTCCCTTGTGCCTTAACTGGCCTATAATTTCAATGCCTTCCAGACTCACTTGCTCTTTCTAATTTTGGCTGTGGATCTGCCCCTGCTGAACCTCCTCTCAGGATCCCAGCCACTTGCCAAGTTAGTTTAAGCCCTCCCCAACAGCACTAGCAAGCCTCCCCGCAAGGATCATAGAATCTCTCAGTGCAGAAGAGGCCCTTCGGCCCATCGAGTCTGCACCAACATGTGAGAAACACCTGACCTACCTACCTAATCCCATTTACCAGCACTTAGCTCATAGCTTTGAATGTGCCAAGTGCTCATCCAGATACTTTTTAAAAGATGTGAGGCAACCTGCCTCCACCACCCTCCCAGGCAGTGCGCTCCAGACTGTCACCACCCTCTGGGTAAAAAAGTTTTTCCTCACATCCCCCCTAAATCTCCTGCCCCTCACCTTGAACTTGTGTCCCCTTGAGACTGACCCTTCAACTAAGGGGAACAGCTGCTCCCTATCCACCCTGTCCATGCCCCTCATAATCTTGTACACCTCGATCAGGTCGCCTCTCAGTCTTCTCTGCTCCAATGAAAACAACCCAAGTCTATCCAACCTCCCTTCATAACTTAAATGTTTCATCCCAGGCAACATCCTGGTGAATCTCCCCTGCACGCTCTCCAGTGCAATCTCATCTTTCCTATAATGTGGCGACCAGAACTGCACACAGTACTCCAGCTGTGGCCTCACCAAGATTCTATAAAATTCTAACGTGACCTGCCTATTTTTGTAAGCCATGCCTTGATTAATAAAGGCAAGTGTCCCATATGCCTTTTTCACCACCCCACTAACATGCCCCTCTGCCTTCAGAGGTCTATGAACACACGCCAAGGTCCCTTTGCTCCTCAGAACTTCCTAGTGCCATGCCATTCATTGAATACATCCTTGTCAAATTACACCTTCCAAAGTGTATCACCTCACACTTTTCAGGGTTAAATTCCATCTTATCTGCCCATTTGACCATCCCATCTATATCTTCCTGTAGCCCAAGGCATTCAACCTCACTGTTAACCATCCGGCCAATCTTTGTGTCATCTGCAAACTTCCTAATCCCATCCCCCTAGTCATCTGTCGTTTATATAAATGACGAACAAAGCACAGATCCTTGTGGTACGCCACTGGACACTGGCTTCCAGTCATTAAAGCAGCCTTCTGTCATCACCCTCTGTCTCCTACAACTAAGCCATTTTTGAATCCACCTTATCAAGTTACCCTGTATCCTTTTTGCATTTGCCTTCTTTATAAGTCTCCCATGTGGGACCTTGTCAAAGGCTTTGCTGAAACCCATATAAACTACATTAACTGCACTACGCTCATCTACACACCTGGTCACCTCCTCAAAAAATTCAATCAAATCTGTTAGATATGACCTCCCTTTGACAAAGCTATGCTGACTATCCCTGATCAAACCTTGCCTCTCCTTCAGAAATTTCTCCAATAGTTTCCCTACCACTGACATGAGGCTCACTGGTCTGTAGTTCCCTGGATGTTGGTCCCATTCCGGTTCAGGTGCAACCCGTCCGCCTTGTACAGGTCCCACCATCCCCAGAAAGGGTCCCAATGTCCTAGAAATCTCAAGCCCTCCCTCCTGAACCATCTCTCCAGCCATGCATTCATCTGGACTAACCTCCTATTTCTATACTTACTAGCATGTGGCACTGGAAGTAATCCAGAGATTACTACCTTTGAGGTCCTGTTTTTTAATTTGTTTCCTAGCTCCCTAAATTCTACTTGCAGGACTTCATCCCTTTTTCTACCCATGTCGTTGGGACCAATATGTACTACGATCTCTGTCTGTTTGTCCTCCCCCTTTAGTATGTCCTGCAGCCAGTGACACCCTTGACCCTGGCACCAGGGAGGCAACATACCATCCTGGAGTTACGTCTACGGTCGCAGAATGCCTGTCTGTTCCCCTTACTATCGAGTCTCCTACCACTATTGCTCTTCCCCTCTTTTTCCTCCCCCTCCCTGTGCAGCTGAGCCATTCACAGTGCCATGAGCGTGGCTGCACTCCCCACAGGAACTGTCACTCTCACTGTTTTCCAAAACAGAAAAACAGTTCTTGAGCAAGATGCACCCTGGAGATTTCCTGAGTACCTGCCTGACACCTTTCTTCTGACTGATGGTCACCCAATCCCTCTCTGTCTGCAATTCCGTAAGCTGTGGGGTGACCACGTCTAAAAATGTGCGATCTACAAAATTCTCAGCCTCGCGGATGTACCTCAGTGCCTCCAGCTGCCTCCGAAACCCGGAGCTCAATTAGCTGCAGCTGGTGGCACTTAATGCACACGTGGTTGGTCAGAGCGCAAGGAGCATCTAGGACTTCCCATGTGTTGCAGGTAGTACATAACACAGTACTGAGCTGCCCTGCCATGCCTCTAGTTGAAAAAAACCCTTACTTTAGGTAAAATACAGTAAAAGTTAAATAATTTATGTACTTTAAATAAAAACTAGAAACCTTACCTTTCCTTAGCTTAAGCTATTTTAAACTGGAGAAAAAAAACTTACCCACTACTCACCAATCAGCTCTCACCTTTGTGCTGATGCCACTTTTTGAAGCTTCCCTGCACTCAGAAGCACTGGCTCTGATCTTTCCGCCGTTCTCTCATGCTGTCTTGTGATGTCCTTTGTTATTTTCAACAAGAACTGATTGCAGGACACTCTTCCCGGACTGCTTCACAGTGATGTTGATTGCAGGACACTCTTCCCACACTGCTTCACCGTGATGCTGACTGCAGGACACTCTTCCCAAGCTGTTGGTTGTGGAATTGCTAAGCTCGGGCTATTACTTGCTGCTTATGCTGTTTGGCATGCAGGCAGTCAGTTCTGTATTATAGCCTCACCTGGTTGACACCTCATTTTTAGGTATGCCTGGTGCTGCTCTTACATTATTCACTGAACCAGGGTTGATCCCCTGGCTTTATGACAATGGTAGAGTTGGGGGGGTGGGGGAGAGAAGAAGAAAGATATATGCCAGTCCACGAGGTTACAGATTGTGTTTGAGTACAATGCTGCTGATGGCCCATAGTGCCTCATAGTTGCCCAGTCTTGAGTTGCTAGGTCTGTTTGAAATCTATCCCATTTAGTGCCACACAACACGGTGCAGGGTATCTTCAATGTGAAGGTGGGACTTCGTCTCCACAACAACCGTGCAGTGGTCACTCCTATCGATACTGTCATGGGCAGTTGCATCTACGGCAGGCAGTTTGGTGAAGATGAGGTCAAGTATGTTTTTCCCTCGTTGGTTCCCTCACTACCTGCCGCAGACCCAGTCTAGCAGCTATGTCCTTTCGGACTTGGCCAGCTCAGTCCATAGCGGGACTACTGAGCCACTCTTGGTGATGGACATTGAAGACCCCCATCCAGGGTACATTCTGTGCCCTTGCCACCTCAGTGCTTCTTCCAAGTGGTGTTTAACATGGAGGGGGGTACGTGGTAATCAGCAGGTTTCCTTGTCCACAGTTTGATCTGATGCTATGAGGCTTCACGTGGTCCGGAGCTGATGTTGAGAACTCCCAGGGCAACTCCCTCCCTACTGAATACCACTGTGCTGCCAGGGATGGTGATGGTGGTGCCTGGGACATTATCTGTAAGATATGATTCCCTGAGGATGACTGTGTCAGGCTGTTGCTCGACTAGTCTGTGTGACAGCTCTCCCAACTTTGGCACTGGCCCGCAGGTGGGGGACTTTGCAGGGTCGGCAGGGCTGAGTTTTCTGTTGTCGTTTCTGGTGCCTAGGTTGATGCCGGGTGGTCCGTCCGGTTTCATTCCTTTTTTGGATAATTTGTTGTGATTTGATACAACTGAGTGGCTGTGGGTCTGGAGTCACATGTAGGCCAAACCAGGTAAGGACGGCAGATTTCCTTCCCTGAAGGGCATGAGTGACCCAGATGGGTTTTTACAACAATCGACAATGGTTTCATGGTTTTAATTCCAGGTTTTTATTGAATTCAAATTTGACTAGCCGCTGTGGAGGGATTTGAACACAGGTCCCCAGAGAATTACCCTGGGTCTCTGGATTACTAGCCCAGTGAAAATACCACTATGCCATCGCCTCCCCTCACTGCCCCATCAGCCTCCGATCAAAGTGATGGGAGGTGTTATCAAACGTGCTATCAAGTGGCACCTACACAATAATAATCTGCTCACTGACACTCAGTTTACGTACCGCCAGGGCCACTCACCTGCCCTCATTGCAGCCTTGGTTCAATCATGGACAAAACAGCTGGACTCAGAGGGAGGTGAGAGTGTGACTGCCCTTGACCTCAAGGCAGCATTTCACCAAATATGGCATCAAGGAACCCAGCAAAGTTTAAGTCAATGGGAACCAGGGGGAAAGCTCTCCCTTGGTTGGAGTCATGCCTAGCACGAAGGTGGTTGTGGCTGTTGGATGCCAGTCAGCTCCAAATGTTAGGAAATAGAGACAGTTTTAGTAATTTATATTGCTATTTCTGGGTGTTAGGAATGAGTTTTAGATTTAAAGGTTAAGCTTGATTTGTCTAAAAGGTCAAGTTGAGTTTTAGTTTCACTTTACAAAGGTGAAAGCTGGGATTTAGTTTCATTTTTGAGGGAGACAGCTGGACTAAAGCTGTTTGTATATCTGCATTTCCAATGGGTTTTATGACTCTTGGGGAGAAGTTAAAGCAAACACTAGAGTGAAAAAAAATTGTGCTGTTGCCTAGCAAGAGGGGTTTGTTTGATGGTCCACTCATTGAATGCTGAGGATGTGGTGGAGGCATTGCTGATTGAATTTTTCTCAGACTCTCAAGTGCCCTGCTGCACAGTTAGAGAGAATCTAACCATCGCCCCATGACATTTAAGGGCAATACCATTGCTGAATCCCCCAATATCAATACTCTGGGGACTACCGTTGACTAGAAACTGAATTGGACTAGCCATATAAATACTGTGGCTACAACAGCAAGTCAGAGGCTAGGAATCCTACGACGATTAACTCCCCAAAGCCTGTCCACCATCTACAAGGCATAAGTCAGGAGTGTGATGGAATAATCTCCACTTGCCTGGATGAGTGCAGCTCCCACAACACTCAAGAAGCTTGACACCATCCAGGACAAAGCAGCCCACTTGGTTGATACCACATCCACAAACATTCACTCCCTCCACCACCAATGCACAGTAGCAGCAGTGTATACCATCTATAAGTTACACTGCAGGAATTCACTAAGCCTCCTTCGACAGCACCTTGCAAACCCACAACCACTGCCATCTAGAAGGACAAGGGCAGCAGACAGATGGGAACACCACCACCTGGAAGTTCCCCTCCAAGCCACTCACCATCCTGACTTGGAATTATATCACTGTTCCTTTACTGTCGCTGGGTCAAAATCCTGCAATTCCCTTCCTAACAGCACTGTGGATGTACCTACACCACATGGACTGTAGCGGTTCAAGAAGGCAGCTCACCACCACCTTCTCAAGGGCAACCAGGGAAGTGCAATAAATGCTGACCCAGCCAGCGAAGCCCACATCCCATGAATGAATAAAAAAGGGCTCCCTGCAGTACAGGAATGTGGTGATGACAACTACTCTGTACACTCGGATTTCTGTTGATTTACGGAGGTCTTTGTTGTTAAACACTCGCTGCCATAGTTGTAGAAGGCTGAGCCAGTGCAGCTGATCCGCTGTTGGATGTTCTTGTCAACAACGGTCTTTTCAGAGGTAGCTGCCAATGGGAAGTGCTCAACATATTCCAGAGTCTATCCTTCAACATATGTGGGAGGTAGAATATTGGCCTGACCAGGTGTGGGTTGATACAAGTTTTGTTTTGGCAACATTCAAAGACAGGTCGAGTTCCTTATGTGCAGAATTGACAAGATCAATCCGTAATTGAAGAGAACAAGCCACAAGCAACAATGTGGTCGTGACCAGATAATCTGCTTTAGTGATGTTGGTTGTACAATAAATATTGACCAGGAGAACTTCCCTGCATTACTTTGAAATAGGAACATGCGATTTCTTATGTCTAGCTGAAGGGGTACATGGGGCCTCAGTTTAACACCTCATGCAAAAGATGACTACAGGATAAGGGGCTACAAGTTTGAACAATGCAAATAATTTAGGGAATCATTCTCGTTAATCACCCAATCTTAGCAAAGCAAAAGGACAAAACAAAACTGGACCCAAGGAGGGAAAAATCAGCAAACTTTACTGCTGTCACATGCTGACTTGGCTGTTTTGAGAGGCAATGGAACAAGCTTGAGTGCTGTAAAGTTTCTTGAGTGGGTTGACCACATAGCTTTGGGTGTGGGAAGAGGGCCAGAGGGAAATATTTGAAATGCAGTGTTGAATCACAAAAACTCTACTGAGAAATCATTGAACGTGTCAAGACAGGTTGAGAAAGTGGTTAAAAATACATGAAGACGCATGGAATTCAGGGCTTTATAAATAGAGGTGGACAGTATAGAAGCAAGAAAGTTATTGTGAACTTACATAAAACACTGGATTAGTATTGTGTCCAAATCTGGGCATCAGGCTTTAGAAAGAATGTGAAGATTTTAGAGAAGGTGCAGAAAATATTTACGAGAGAAGTTCCAGGGATGAGGGACTTCAATCATATGGATAGATGGGAGGAGATGGTATGGCTCTCCTTAGAAGAGAAGGTTGAAAGGAAATTTGATCAAGTTGTTCAAAATCATGGAGAGGCCTAGGCAGAGTACATAGAGAGAAGTTGTTCCCACTAGTGGACGGTTGCAAACCAGATGATACCAATATAAAGTGAATAGCAAAAGAACCAATGATGACATGAGGAAAAGTGTTTTTAATGCAGCGAATTGTAAGGGCCTGGAATGGACTGCCTGAGTGTGTTAGGGAGGCAGATTCAATTGCGTCTTCTCAAAACTGAATTGGATAATTACTTGAAGTGAAAAGATTTGCAGGGCTATGTGAAAGGACAGGGCAAAGGAACTAGCTGAGTTGCTCTCGCAGAGAATTGGCATGGAAATAATGGACCTAATTGCGTCCTTCAATGCTGTAATCATTCCATAATTCTGTAACCACAGAATTTAAAGCAAACATTCACTATATTTGGGTTAAAGACTATTTTTATTCAGTGGGGAGACTTATCTTTGGTTTGTTTCTCTTTATCTTTGATGGGATGCAGGTGTCACTGGCACTTGCTGCCCATCTCCAATTGCCCTTGAACTACGTGGCTTGCTAGGCCATTTCAGAGGACATTTAAGAGTCTGCCACATTGCTGTGGGTCTGGAGTCACACGTAGGCTAGACCGGGTAAGGGCAGCAGATTTCCTTCCCTGAAGGACATTGGGGAACCAGGTGGGTTTTTACAACGACCGATGATAGCTGTCACAGTCATCATTACAAAGCCTAGCTTTCAATTCCAGGTTTATTAATTGAAATTAAATTACACCAACTGCCAAGGTGGGATTTGAAACCCTGTTCCCAGAGATTAGCTGGGTCTCCAGATTACTAGTCCAGTGACATTACCATTATGGCGACATCTCTCCGATTGAGATCATGAACTCTCTCCTCCATCCGCACCCTCTTTCCGATCCCCCCTTTTCCAATAATTTATAATTTTTAAACAAATATATTTTTCTTTTCCCACCTATTTTAAAATTTATTTTGATTTATTGTTTCATCTCCACCTTTTAGCCCATTTTGATCCCTTCCCCCCACCCTACCCCCACTAGGGCCATCTGCCACTAGCTTATTCTGCTTAACTTCCCTATTAGCACATCCTTTAGATAATATCACCACCATCAACACCCCTTTGTCCTTTTGTCTATGACATCTTTGGCAGTCTCTTCTTTGCCTCCACCTATCACTGGGCCCCCTATCGAGCTCTACCTGTCCCACCCCCCTCTACCAGCTTATATTTCATCTCATTTCTATATTTTTTTAGTTTTGATGAAGAGTCATACGGACTCGAAACGTCAACTGTATCCCTCTCTGCAGATACTGTCAGGCCTGCTGAGCTTTTACAGGTATTTTTGTTTTTGTTCTAGATTTCCAGCATCGGCAGTATTTTGTTTTTATCTCTCCGATTATGTTGTATTATAGTAAGGGTAATATCACTGCAATTAAATTTTTAAAAAAACTATTTGTTCACAGGATGTGGGCGTCGCTCGCTAGATCTGTATTTATTGTCCATCTCTAATTGCCCTTGAAGGTGATTGTGAGTCCCTTCTTGAACTGCTGCAGTGCTGTGACATTTACTGCTGCATTTCAGATTTGTAGCTGCTAGAAATGGAGATGTGAGCAGTCTCAGTGGGGTACAACAACAGAATCTCACAGTGCAGAAGAGGCGCTTTGGCTCATCGAGTCTGCACCGACACGTGAGAAACACCTGACCTACCTACCTAATCCTATTTATCAGCACTTGGCCCATAGCCTTGAATGTTATGACGTGACAAGTGCTCATCCAGGTACTTTTTAAAGGGTATGAGGCAACCCGCCTCCACCACCCTCCCAGGCAGTGCATTCCGGACTGTCACCACCCTCTGGGTAAAAAAGTTTTTCCTCACATCCCCCCTAAATCTCCTGCCCCTCACCTAGTAGTTATGTCCCTTCATGACTGACCCTTCAACTAATGGGGAACAGGGGCTCCCTATCCACCCTGTCCATGCCTCTCAATCTTGTACACCTCGATCAGGTCGCCCCTCAGTCTTCTCTGCTCCAATGAAAACAACCCAAGTCTATCCAACCTCTCTTCATAACTTAAATGTTTTATCCCAGGCAACATCCTGGTGAATCTCCTCTGCACCCCCTCCAGTGCAATCACATCCTTCCTATAATGTGGCGACCAGAACTGCACACAGTACTCCAGCTGTGGCCTCACCAAGGTTCTACACATCTCCAACATGACCTCCCTACTTTTGTAATCTATGCCTCAATTGATAAAGGCAAGTGTCCCATATACCTTTTTCACCACCCCACTAACATGCCCCTCTGCCTTCAGAGATCTATGGGCAGACACGCCAAGGTCCCTTTGTTCTTCAGAATTTCCTAGTATCATGCTGTTCATTGAATACTTCCTTGTCAAATTACTCCTTCCAAAGCGTATCACCTCACACTTTTCAGGGTTAAATTCCATCTTACCTGCTCATTTGACCATCCTGTCTATATCTTCCTGTAGCCCAAGACATTCAACCTCACTGTTAACCACCCAGCCAATCTTTGTGTCATCCACAAACTTATTAATCCTACACCCACATAGTCATCGATGTCGTTTATTTAAATTATGAATAATAGGGAACGCAGCACAGATCCCTGTGGTACGCCACTGGACACTGGCTTTAAGTCACTAAAGCACCCTTCTGTCATCACCCTCTGTCTCCTACAGCTAAGCCAATTTTGAATCCCACCTGTACACCAACAGGCATAATCAATAGCTCCTCCAAGTTTATTCGGCTTAAAATGTGCAAGATGACTAACAAGAAAGCATTAATTGCACTTCAAAAGAAATTAAGGGATTCATTGTGAGCACCAATTAGGGCAGGTCCCATGTAAAATTGATTATATAAATGCAAATTGGATTAAAAATGATACAGTGTTAGATGGAAGCAGCTTCTCCTGAAGGCATAGTACCTGGTGTACAGTTCGACTCTGCTGACAGCTCTTGTTATGCTCGTTATTCAGACATGAGCCTGAAGCATCAATTACTTGCTTTTTGGGTGCTTCCAAGTTCAGCCTGACCTAGCCTTAGTGTCCACACATGCACATTTTCAGCAGAGATCGCTGGATAGCCTTCAGGAACAGGAATTCAGATTAACTTCTTACCCCTCCTTGATGCACTGGAAAACAAAGTCAATGGGAGTATCCATACCAAAAATCAAACTGGCAGAGGTAGCCACGAGCAAGAATTCATAGAGTATATTCGGGACAGTTTCCTAGAACAATATGTTGTGGATCCAACCAGGGATCAGGCTATTTTGGATCTGATAACGTGTAATGAGGCAGGTTTAATAAATTATTTCAGAGTAAAAGATATCCTAGCAAACAGTGACCATAATGTGGTAGAATTCAGCATTCAGTTTGAGAAACTTGGGTTGGAAACAAATGTGCTAAACTTAAATAAAGGTAATTACAAAGGAATGAGGGCAGAGTTGGCTGGAGTGGACTATTTTTAGCAGGAAAAACGATTGATGAAAGATGGCAGACGTTTAAGAAAATAGTTCATGACTCACAAAGATATATTTTAGTGAGGAAGAAGATTTCAAGGAAGGGGATAAACCAACTGTGGTTAATCAAGGAAGATAAGGATAGTATCAAATTAAAAGAAAAGACCTACAACGTGGCAAAGATTAATGGTAAGCCAGAGAATTGGGAAAGTTTTAAAAACCAGCAAAAGATGACCAGAAAAATAATAAAGAGGCAGAAAATAAACTTTGTGGGTAAAATAGCAAGTAAAAAAAAAAGCAGATAGCAAGAGCTTCTTTAAATATATAAAAAGGAAGTGAGAGACCAAAGTGAGCATGGGCTCCTTACAGAATGAGGCTGGGGAAATAATAATGGGGAACCAGGAAATGGCAGAGGAATTGAATAAATACTTTGCTTCAGTCTTCACGGTAGAAGACACTAATAGCATTCCAATACTAAATAATCAAGTGGCAAAAGACGGGGAGGAAATAAATACAATAACTATCACTTGAGAAAATAGTACTAGGAAACTAATGGGGCTCAAGGCCAATAAATCCCCTGGATCTGATGGGTTGCATCCTAGAATATTGAAGGAAGAAGCTACAGAGATGGTGGCAGCACTGGTAGCAATCTTCCAAAAATCCTTATATTCTACAAAAGTCCCAGAGGATTGGAAAACTGCCAATATAACACCCTTATTCAAGAAGGGAGGGAGACAAAAAACAGGCAACTGTAGGCCAGTCAGCTTAACATCTGTCACTGGGAAAATGTTAAGAGCCTATTATAAAGGATGTAATAGCAGAGCATTCAGAATTACAAGCAGAGTCAGCATGCCTTCGTGAAGGGGAAATCATGCCTGACAAATTTATTAAAATTCTCTGAAGAGGTAACTAGTAGGATAGATAAAGGAAAACAGTACATGTAATATATTTGGATTTCCAAAAGGCATTCGTTAAGGTACTGCATGTAAGGCTACTTAACAAGACAAGAGCCCATGGTGTTGGGGGTAGTATATTAACATGGATAGAGGATTGGCTAACTAATAGAAGACAGAAAGTTGGGATAAGGGGACATTTTCAGGATAGCAACCTGTAACTAGTGGAGTGCCACAGGGATCAGTGCTGGGGCCACAATTATTTACAATATATATTAATGACTTAGATGGGCAAAGTGAATGTACTCTTGCCAAATTTGCAGATTATACAAAAATAGATAGGAAGGCAAGTGGTAAAGATGACACAAGGGGTCTACAGAGGGATACAGACAGGTTAAGTGAGTGGGCAAAAAAGTGGCAGATGGAATATAATGTGGAAAAACGTGAAGTTATGCACTTTGGCAGGAAGAAAAGAGGAGCTGGATATCATTTAAATGGAGAAAGACTGCAGAAGGCTGCAGCACAGAGGGAATTCGGGAGTCCTTGTGCATGAATCCCAAAAAGCTAGCATACAAGTTCAACAGGTGACAGGTAAGGCATGTGGAATGTTGGTCTTTATTTCAAAGGGAATGGAGTATAAAAATAGGGAAGTCTTGCCAAAACTATATAAGGCACTAGTATACCACACCTAGAATACTGTGAACAATTTTGGTCCCCTTATTTAAAGAAAGATATACTGACATTGGAGGCAGTCCAGAGAAGGTTCACTAAATTGATTCTGGGTATGGAGGGATTTCCTTATGAGGAGAGGTTGAGTAAATTGGAGTTTAGAAGAGGCGACCTTATTGAAACATAGAAGATTCACAGGAGGCTTGACAGGGTAGATGCTGAGAGGTTGTTTCCCCTTGTGGGGAGTCTAGGACCAGAGGGCATAATCTCAGAGTAAGGGGTCGCCCATTTAAGACAGAGATGAGGAGGAATTTCTTTTCTCAGAGCATAGTTAATCTGTGAAATTCTTTACTGCAGAGGGCTGTAGAGGCGGGTTCGTTAAGTATATTCAAGGTTGAGAAAGACATTTTTAATCAGTAAGGGAATCAAGGATTATGGGGAAAAGGCAGGAAGTTGGAGTTGAGGATTATCAGGTCAGCCATGATCTCATTGAATGGCAGAGCAGACTTGATGGGCCAATGGGCCCACTTCTGCTCCTATGTCTTATGGCCCGCATGGCTCTGCTGTGGGCATGTTCACTGATCCTGTGTTCAATACCAAAAGGCACATGGGAACCAGGGCTTTATAAAAGGGAATAAAAGTGTACAAAAGCAAGGACATTATGGTGAACCTTTATAAACCAATGGTTCAGCCTCAACTGGAGTACTGCTTCCAAATTTGCGCATCACACTTTAAGACACTGAAGCAGCCCATGTCCACATGCAGCAAGACCTGGACAACATTCAGGCTTAGCCTGATAAGGGACATTCACACCACACAAGTACCGGGCAATGATTATCGCCATCAAGAGAGAATCTAACCAACCAACCACTCTCCCCACCCCTTGTTATTTTACAGCAGCACCATTGCTGAATCCCCCACCATCAAAGCCGTGGGGGTTACCAGTGACCAGAAACTTAATTGAACCAGCCACATAAATATTTTGGCCATAAGAGCAGGTCAAAGGCTGGGAATTCTGCAGTGAGTAACTCATCTCCTGACTTCCCAAAGTCTGTCCAGCATCTACAAGGCACGAGTCAGGGGCAAGATGAAATACTCTCCACTTGCCTGGATGAGTAATGCTCCAAAAACAGTCAAGAAGTTTGACAAAGCTTGAAGACAAAATGGCCCACTTGACTGGCACCCGTCTGCCACCAACGCACAGTGGCACCAGTGTGTACCATCCAAAAGATGCACTGTAGAAACTCCTTCTAAATCAGCAACACCTACTAACGTAGGACAAGGGCAGCAGATAACATGGGAACACAAACACCTTCAAGTTCGCTTCTAAGCCACACATCATCCTGACTTGGAACTGTATCACTGTATGTTCACTGTCGCTGGGTCAAAATCCTGCAGCTCCCTCCTTAAGAGCACTGTGGGTCTTTCCACATGACATGGGCTGCAGCAGTTCAAGGCTGCAGCTCACCACTGCCTTCTCAAGGGCTGCCTTGCTGTCCTTTATCCACATTTCCCTTTGAAGGGGGCAGGCCAAATTCAGAAGGTTTTTAAAAGAGCATAAGAGACCCTTGGCTTTACAAAGATAGATAGAATAAGAAGACAAAGAAGTTAAGCTAATACTTTATAAAATATTAGTTAGGCCTCAGCTATTCCATAGTTGATAAACTGTTGAGATCTGACAGCGAGGATTTCTTCCCAACATTCTGTGCTTACTTGTCAAGGCAGGCCACGCTGAGGCATCGGTCCTCCGGCGGAGGTTGTGCAGTGCTCGTCTCATTATCCTCCAGAATAGAATCGATGAAGGTCGAGGGCGAGAGGGGTTCCTCAGGGCCAGTGACAACAGAACTGACCTCCTCGATCTCTGGGTTAGTTGTAGGACTTGGAGGCTCTTCTTTAATATGGATCATAGGGCTAGTCCTGGAAAAGATAAGAAAGAATGGAGAGAGGGGGAAAGGTGGGGGGGTGGGGAAAGAGAGAGAAAAAAGAGAGTAGAGAAAAAGAGAGGAGAGAAAAAGAAAAGAGAGGGGGGGGGAGGAGACAGAGACAGACAAGAGAAAGACAGACACAGAGGCTTTTTTTAAAAACACAATATTGGACAATATCCAACTGTTGACTTGGCTGTCTTGCTGTCCCTTACCCACATATGTTTAATCTTGGGCACCAGAATTCAGGCAGCATGTCAATCCCGAGAGAGGATGCAGGGGGATTTACTAGGATCGTAACGTGGATGAAAGGCTACAGTCACAGATACACAAGAGAAAGAGGACTGTTTTCCTTCATAGTTTTAAGGGGGCATTAAAAATCGCAAAGTGTATTAAAAAAAATACATGGGGAGAAATGTAAGTCATTAGGGTCAGTAACCAGGGGATCTTGTTTTGTTACTGACAGAAGGACCAGAAGCAAGGTGGGAATTTTTTCCCTCTTTTATGGTGATCAAAAATTCATCACCTAAAAGGGCAGTGGAAGCAGCTTCTCTCCTAAATTTCAAAGGAGAATTGGACAAATACTTGGAGGGGAAAATTTGACAGTTCAATGTGCCAGCACAGACACGATGCTCAATTGATACAGCACAGGAGAATATCAATCTCAACCAGTACCACTGAACAAAGTCACTAACTGGTCAATTATCTCAGCTGTAATTTGTAGGACTTTGTTGTGTGCACAAATTATCTGGCCTGCCACCTACAAGTGGCTCTTTCAACAGTAATGCACTGGTTGTGAAGAACAGGGAGGGTGTGATAAGGTATCACCTCAATGAAGTGCATTCTTTCTGAAGTAGAGTTGCATCACAATAAAATTAAACCATCTTGCTGGGTCTTGTGCTGTGTGCTGATTGGACGAATGCCTGATGAACAAAGGTGGTGAAGAAAAACACACAGGTACTAGGTGCTGTTGACAAACACTCACCTTTCCACGTTGAGAGATGGGGAGAGTGAGGGGTTGCACTGTGCCAGGTCTGTGATGTCTGAAATAATTGGGCCAGAGGACGTAGAGTTGTCAGACGAATAGCAGTTGTTACCTGGAAAATTTGTGGATGTCTGCTGGAAAGAGAAGCAGGGACAAAGATGAAGTGTGTAGCACTCAGGTGGTAAAAAGCTAGATAATTTGCCCCTTAGCTTTCTCCCTTCTTTCTACCACCTGCGAAATGAATCAGGCTGTGCATTCTGTATGAGCTCAAAGGAACTGCTGCTTACAAGAAACTCAGTTTTTTAGGGGCTCATTTGGTAAATGTACTGCCCAATATGGTGTTGAGCATACTGGCACTGGGTAAGATTTAACAACGAATGAGGAGGCGGCAGCCCCTCGAGTCTGCTCCGCCATTCAGTAGGATCCTGGCTGATCTTATTTTAACATAAATTTCACATTAATGCTTACTACTGACACCTTTCACTCCCTTATTAATCAAGACTCTATCTTGTTCTGCCTTAAAGATATTCAAAGGCTCTGTGCCTCGACCACATTTTAAGGAAGAAAATTCCAAAACCTCTCAACCCTCAATATTTTTTTCCTCATCTCTATTAAATGGGCAACCCCTTATTTTTGAACAAATAAGCCCCTAGTTCTAGATTCTCCCACCAGAGGAAACATCCTCTCCACATCTAGCCTGTCAAGACCCTTCAGTATCTTAAAGGTTTCAATCAAGCTGCCTCTTACTCTTCTCAACTCCATTGGATACAAGCCTTAGTTGTCCACCTCTCCTCCCAAGACAATCTGCCCATCCCTGGTATTAATCTAGTAAACCATTGCTGAACTGCTTCCAATACATTTACATCCTTCCTTAAATAAAAGGAGGCCAATGCTGTCCAGATGCGGTTTCACCATTGCCCTGTATAACTGAAGCATAACCTCCCGACTTTTGTATTCAATTCCCCTCGCAATGAACGATAACATTCTATTAGCGGTCCTAATTATTTGCTGCACCTGCATACTAATCTTTTGCAATTCTTTTTTTATTTGTTCATGGGATGTGGGCATTGCTGGCTAAACCAGCATTTATTAACCATCACTAATTGTCACTATGCACTAGGACACCCAGAACCCTCTGCATATCAGAGCCCAGCAATCTCTCACCATTTACATAATGCGCTTTTTTACACTTCCTGCCAAAATGGACAATTTAACATTTCCCACATAATGCTGCATTTGCCAGACCTTTGCCTATTCAATCTATCTATATCCTTTTATAGCCTCCTTATGTCCTTTTCGCAACTTACTTTCCTACCTATCTTTGTCTCATCAGCAAATTAAGCAACCATACCATTGGTCTCTTCATCCAAGTCATTTCAACTGCAAAGAGTTAAGGCCCTATCACTGACCCCTGTGGCACACTTATCATATCCTGCCAACCAGAAAATTACCCATTTATGCCTACTCTCTGCTTCCTGTTAGCCAGCCACTCTTCTAACCATGCCAATATATTAACCCCTACACCATGAGCTTTTATTTTCTGCAATAATCTTTGATGTGGCACCTTATCAAATGCCTTCTGGAAACCTAAGTACAGTACATCCACCAGTTCACCATTATCCGCAGCACATGACACTTCTTCAAAGAACTCCAATTAATTGTTTAAACATGATTTCCCTTTCACAAAACCATGTTGAATCTGCCTGATCGCCTTAAAGTTGTCTAAGTTCCCTTTTATAACTTCATTAATAATAGCTTCCAACATTTTTCCTATGGTAGATATTAAGCAAACTGGCCGATAGTTTCCTGCTTTCTGTCTCCCTCCCTTTTTGAAGTTACATTCATTATTTTCCAATCTAATGGAATCTTCCCCGAACCTAGTGAATTTTGGAAAATTAAAATTAATGCATCAACTATCTCACTAGCCACTTCTTTAAGACCCTAGGATTAAATCCATCAGAACCTGGGGACTTGGCAGATTGTTAGACCTGCGACTTGACAAGTACCACTTTCCTGATGACTGTAATTTTCTCAAGTTCCTCTCTCCCTTCCAATTGCTGATTTACAGCTATTTCTGGGCTGTTACTTATATCTTCTATAATGAAGACCGATGCAAAATACCTGTTCGATTCATCGGCCATCTCCTTATTTTCCAATATTAATTCCCCAGACTCGTTTTCTATAGGACCAACATTTACTTTGTTAACTCTTCTTTTTTAAAATAGCTATAGAAACTCTTATGAACTGTCTTTATATTCCAGCCAGCTTTGGCATCAATGTGCTTGGGTTATGAAAGCAAAGCAAATAAGAGAGAGAAATCAGCCATAGCTTAAAATGAAGTGAATGTGGACACTGGATGCGTTACAATTGGGCACCACCTCTACAGTTGATTACATTGGCACAACGTCTAGGGTTAGACAAGTTGGCAAGCCATTCGGTCCCTTAACACTGGTCCACCATTCTCTTACATAATGTAATTAACTCCATTGTTACTCCATATTCAGTAAACCTTTAGTAAACAAAAATCTATTCATCTTAGTCATAGAAACATTGAACTTAGGAGGAGGAGGCCATTTGTCCTTTCAAGCCTGCTACATCATTCGAAATGATCATGGCTGACGTGATTGTGGTCCCAACTCCACTTTTCTGTCTGCCCTCCATAAACCCAGACTTCCCTTTATCAAAAAATCTGTCTAACTCAGCCTTGAATATATTCAATGACCCGGCCTCCACTGCATTCTGGGGGAGTGAATTCCACAGACCAACGACCCTCAGAGGTAAAAAAAAACATCTTCAGTCTTAAAAGGGTAGATCTCTTATTTTTAAACTGTGTCCCCGAGTTCCAATCCCCCGCACAAATGGAAACATCCTGCTGGTATCTACCCCGTCGAGTCCACTCAGGGTCTTATATGTTTCAATTAGATCACTTCTCATTCTTTTAAACCCCAATGGGTAACCTGTTCGACCTTTCTTCATAAACTAAGCCCTTCATCGCAGGAATAAGCTGAATGAAGCTTTTCTGAATTGTTTCTAATGCAATTAGATGTTTTTTCAAATAAGGAGGTCAAATAAGGAGGTCAAAACTGTACACAGTATTCTAGATGTGGTCTCACCTGGTCCCATACATCTGCAGCAAAACTTCCCTATTTTTATATTCCATCCCTCTTGCAATAAATGTCAATATTGCATTTGCCAGTTGTGAAAATTTCAATTGACTCAGCATCAACATTCTCTTTTTTAGGAGGAGCGAGTTCCAGATTTCCAATACTCTACGTGGAAAAGTGCTCTCTGTTTTCACTCCTAAACAATCTCGCACTAATTTTAAATTCTGTCCCCTTATTCTGAGCTCCCCACGGAGGAAACCGCTTCTCTGCAATGAATCCTTTTAACATTTTAATCACTTTCTTCAGATCAACCCTCAACCTTTTAAAGTCAAGGAATAAAACCAAGCCTATGCAATTTAACCTTCATAATTTAATCCGGTTAGCTCCTATATCATTCTGGTAAATCTGCAATCCATGCCTCCAAGACAAATATATCCTCTTTGAGGTGTGGTGCTCAAAATTCAACGCAGGATTGCAGAAGGGATCTGGCCAAGACCTTGCAAAAATGAATCATTACTTCCTTACTTTTGAATTCTCTCTTCACTTTATTTTGGCCCTGATTTTTCTGTCAGTGGCAAAGTTCTCAGCAAAGTATGCCAAAGTTCTCAGCAAAGTATGCCACTGACTGCACTAAAAGGTCCATATTTATCTGGTTTGGAATCAGCAGGGCTTAGCATTGGGATAAACAGTGAAGTCTTCCAGGTGGCACACTGCCAGTAAAGACATTCCCTTAACATCTCAAGATGAAGCCCCTGGAGGTCAAGTCTTCAGTTCAATAACCATCGAGTAAAAACAGTTATAAAAATTTTTTAAGAAGTCCGCCAGGTTCTGTCCCCTGGGTATCAACAGTAGCTGGCTCCTTTCTTTCTCCCCATCCACCCCCACCTCAGTGGGGTGGCAGGGTGCTATTAGTATGAGGGACACTGCACCCCAGCAAGAATCAACCACGAGAGGAAAGTGAAGAATGGTTATGACTGGCTATATGGACATCAGTGATAGAAGTAATAAAAGTGAAACTGTGATGGGAACATTTTCGTTAGGGGGCAATAGAAAACTGGCCAATCCTTTCCACACAGGGTAAAGGAAATTTCCTGGCTAAGCATTCCCCATCAAAATATAAGAGATTGCCAAGGTCTGGTCAAACAGTAAACATAATTGCATATGCACTACACAGCCTGCAACTTTGATCTAAAGCCTTTCCTTCAGCTGACCTTCTTTGGCCCATCCTTCACCCCCACCCTTCTGCTGCAGAAGTAGTAGTGGGGAACAAAGAAATGGCAGAGGAACTGAATAGGTACTTTGCGTCAGTCTTCACAGTGGAAGACACGAGTGACATCCCCAAAGTACAAGAGAGTTGGGGGGCAGAGGTGAGTATGGTGGCCATTACCAAGGAGAAGGTGCTAGGAAAACTGAAAGGTCTGAAGGTGGATAAATCACCTGGACCAGATGGACTATACCCCAGAGTTCTGAAGGAGAGAGCTGAAGAGATAGTGGAGGCGTTAGTGGTAATCTTTCAGGAATCACTGGAGTCAGGGAGGGTCCCAGAGGACTGGAAAATCGTTAATGTAACCTCCCTGTTTAAGAAGGAAGTGAGGCAAAAGACGTGAAATTACAGGCCGATTAGCCTGTTCTCAGTCGTTGGTAAGATTTTAAGAGTCCATTATTAACGATGAGATTTCAGAATACTTGGAAGTGTACGGTAAAATCGGGCAAAGTCAGCATGGTTTCATCAAGGGGAGGTGATGCCTGACAAACCTGTTAGAATTCTTTGAAGAGGTAACGAGGTTAGACAAAGGAGAGCCAATGGATATTATCTACTTAGACTTCCAGAAGGCCTTCAACAAAGTACCGCACAGGAGGCTGTTCAGTAAGATAAGAGCCCATGGTGTTAGAGGCAAGGTATTAGCATGGATAGAAGATTGGCTGTCTGGCAGGAGGCAGAGAGTGGGGATAAGGGGGTCCTTCTCAGGATGGCGGCCGGTGACTAGTGGAGTTCCGCAGGGGTTAGTGTTGGGACCACAACTTTTCACTTTATACATTAATGATCTAGATGAAGGAACTGAGGGCATTCTGGCTAAATTTGCAGATGATACAAAGATAGGTGGAGGGACAGGTAGTATTGAGGAGGCAGGGAGGCTGCAGAAGGATTTGTACAGGTTAGGAGAATGGGCAAAGAAGTGGCAGATGGAATACAACGTGGGGAAGTGTGAGGTCATGCACTTTGGTAGGAAGAATAGAGGCATGCGCTATTTTCTAAATGAGGAGAGAATTCAGAAATCTGGAGTGCAAAGGGACTTGGGAGTCCTAGTCCAGGATTCTCTTAAGGTTAACTTGCAGGTTGAGTTGGTAGTTAGGAAGGCAAATGCAATGTTGGCATTTATTTCGAGAGGACTAGAATATAAAAGCAGGGCTGTGCTGCTGAGGCTTTATAAGGCTCTGGTCAGACCACATTTAGAATATTGTAAGCAATTTTGGGCCCCGTATCTCGGGAAGAATGTGCTGGCCCTGGAAAGGGTCCAGAGGAGGTTCACGAGAATGATCCCAGGAATGAAAGGCTTAACATATGAGGAACGTTTGAGGATCTGGGTCTATGCTCGATGGAGTTTAGAAAGATGAGGGGGGATCTGATTGAAACTTACAGAATACTGAAAGGCTTGGATAGAGTGGACGTGGGGGAAGATGTTTCCATTAGTAGGAGAGACTAGGACGTGAGGGCACAGCCTCAGACTAAAGGGAAGACCTTTTAGAACAGAGATGAGGAGAAACTTCTTTAGCCAAAGAGTGGTGAATCTATGGAATTCATTGCCACAGAAGGCTGTGGAGGCCAGGTCATTGAGTGTATTTAAGACCGAGATAGAAAGGTTCTTGATTGGTAAGGGGATCAAAGGTTACGGGGAGAAGGCGGGAGAATGGGGTTGAGAAACTTATCACCCAGGATTGAATGGCGGAGCAGACTTAATGGGCCGAATGGCCTTATTTCTGCTCCTATGTCTTATGGTTTTCCTATCCATAAACCCATCACTGTAACTGCACTATTCTGATGCGAGCCCAGATTTTTGGCTACACTTAACAATCAACATTGAACGTGTAGGCAATTTCAGGTACTTATAGGATGAACTTGCAATGTAAATAGTGCCCAGTGATGGTGGTTACTAGTTACAGGTTTTAGATGATAGTTTCTGAAGACTCCTGTCAACATCAGCTCATGTAGATTTTGACCAACTATCTACAGGCAACAATGCATACAATTTATTCATTAGTTAAACATTATGCATTATGGCACCTACCGTCAATGCTGACGATTCTTGCAGGGGTTCCAAAGAGTATGGACGATTGTACTTTGGCATGGAATGCGCTGAACTGCTGTCATTTAACATGAGGGGACTGGAAGAGAACAAAAAAAAAGTGAACACTCGAGACTCAAAGGCACTGCGTGTACACGAGCAGAAGTGAGTTTTGTTCTTTGCCCTCAAGTGAGCTAACCAAGATATGTCTACTCTTCAAGTTCAGTTGGATATGAAAAGATCCCATTGCTCTAGTTAAGGACAGTTGACCATTTCTCACTCAAACGACCATAAAAACAAAACTGCCAGTCCTGTGGGATGTCACTGGCACAGAATAGATGTTGTGTTTACTGAGCTGCAAAAATAACTAATTTTCTCACCTTACTGCATGGAGATGCAGTAAGGTGGTATACAAATTAAAATGGAAGAAGATTACAGGTTGAGGGTTGTAGAATTTTTATGTTTTCCCAGTAACAGGAGCAGGCCCTTTAGTGCCTCACATCTGTTTCAATTAGACCATGGCCAATATATCTCAACCTTATTTACCTAACTTTGCTCTGTATCCCTTAAATACTCTTGCCCAGCAAAAATCTATCCATCTTGGTTGCCTTGAAAGCTCCAATTTGGCACCTGACAGCCATATTGAGGTGTGCAGGAGGACCAGCTGCTTTAACTCTCTCACACCTGGGAGCAACTGGGCTTTTCTCTTCCACCCACAATAGCCAGGATCTTACTGTGTGGGGAACCATGCTCACTGACCCGCAGTCACATGGCCCAGCAGTAGAATGATGCAATCCTCTAAACTGCAAATGATGATTTAATGGGAATTCACAGAAACCAAAAAGTCAGACTGAGCAAAAGGCTCATAAATCACTGGGGTTCAGGCTACAGGGATAAGCCATTATACCCAGGACACTGATCCCAGTACCAGGAAAGCTGGGACAGTTTTCCTTTAAACAGAGAAAATTAAAGGAAGATTTAATACAGGTGATAAAAATTATGAAGGGTTTTAACAGAATACGTAGAATCAGTGGCTGACGGCTTGGTAACTGGATTGGGGAGATGGAGGCTATATTTTTAATGCAGCAAATTGTGATCGGGAACTCATTGCCTAAAGGATGGTGGAAGCAGATTCAATAATGAGAGAGAATTGGATAAATTCTCAAGGAAAAATGCTTAGGGCTAGGTGCAAAGCACAGAGCACGCCATTCGGCCCAACCAGTCCATGCCGGTATTTATGCTCCACTCGAACCTCCTCCTCTCTTCACTCATCTAAATCTACCATCGTAGCCCTCTATTCCATCCTCCCTCATCCTCTTGTCTAGTTTCCCTTTAAATGCACCTATACTATTCACTTCAACTCCTCTCTATGGCGGCAAGTTCCACATTCTGACCACTCTTTGGGTAGAGGTTTCTTCTGAATTCCCAACTGGATTTCTTGGTGACCATCTTGCATTGATGGCCTCTAGTTAGGCTCTTCCCCACAAGAGGAAACATTCTCTCTGTACCACTCTATCAAAACTTTTTTAGGATTTTAAATATCTCAAATTAGGTCACCCCTCAATCTTCTTTTTTGAAGGGAAAAGGGATCCAGCCTGTTGATCTTTCCCCGTTATGTATACCCATGTATTTCTGATATATTATCTTTGTAAATCTTCTCCATACCCTCTCCAGTGCCTCAAAATCCATTTTACTATAAGAGCACTGCGTGCAGTTCTGGTCGCCCATAAGTGAGGCCAAATCAAGATTTGATATAGGTTTAGCATAGCTTCCCTGCTTTTCAATTCTATCCCTCTAGAATTTAAAGCCTAGTGTTTAATTTGCTTTTAAAAAAAGACTTTCCTAACATGTGGAGCAACTGTTAATGATTAGTAACTCCGAGTTACCTTTGTTCCTCCAGGCCTGTACCTTCCAAGTAATAAGTGACCTACCTATTCTTCCTAACAAATGTATCACCTCACATTAATCTCTGTTGAACTTCATTTGTCAACTTCTTTCCTATTCTGTAAATGTTTATTTACCACTCCCCTGCCCAATTTGGTGTCCTCTGCAAATTCAGAAATGGTGTTTTTGATTCCAAAGTAAAATTGTTAATGTAAATTGTGAACAGCAGTTATCCCAGCACTGATTCTTGTGCAACACCATGACTCACCCTCCGCCACTGTGAATTCTACCCTTTATTTCCACTGTCTGCTTTCTGTCTTGCAGCCAGCTAGCACTCCATTCTGCCATGTCTCCTAGCTCCACATTCTCTAACATTACTCATTATTCTATTATGGGTCACCTTATCGAAGGTCCTTTGACAATCCAGACAAATTACATCGACTGCATTGCGTCTGCACACGCGAATGCACCCCCCACCCACCTCAGGCCCATGCTCACCTCCCCCTCAGACTCACACCTGCCCACACCCACCCCCAGCACGCGCCTGCCCACACCTCCTCGTCCTCACACATGGAAGATCCCACATCCTCCTCCCTCCCATGTGCCCACACCCTCCCCTCACAAATGCACGCACCGCCTACCCCTCACACGTGCACACATCCCCTCCCCCTCACATGTGCACACACCCAAGACCCCTCTCCCTCTCAGAGGCATGCACCCCATCCCCCAACACGCACATGTCCATGCCCCATCCCCCTCTCACACACGCTTGCCCAGGCCCCCTCCCCCACGCATGTGCCCACCTCCTTCTCACACACGCCAGGCCCGACAAGTGGGAGAGCAATAGTGATAGCGGACTCTATCGTAAGGGGAACAGATAGATGTTTCTGTGGCTGCAGACGTGACAGCAGGATGGTACGCTGCACCCACCCCCAGCCACCGAGTGGCTGCAGGACATTCTGAAGGGGGAGGGTGAACAGACGGAGATTGTGGTCCATATCGGTGCCAATGACATAGGTAAAAAGAGGGATGAAGTCCTGCAAGCAGAATATAGGGGGCTAGAAATAAATTAAGAAGCAAGACCTCAAAGGTAGCAATCTCAGGGTTACTCCCAGTGCCACATGCCAGTGAGATCAGGAATAGGAGAATAGACTTGATGCCCATCCCAAATTGCCCTTGTTCAGAGGGCATTTAAGAGTCAACCACATTGAAACAGGAGCATATCCAATAGAGAACAAGAAAATGGCAGAACAATTAAGCAACTACTTTAGTTCTATCTTCATGGAAGAAGACAAATAATTTCCCAGAAATACTCGGAAACCAAAGGTCTAGTGAAGAGGAAGAATTGAAGGAAATGATTACTGAAAACACAGTGCTAGAGAAATTAATTGGACTGAAAATTGATAAATCTCTAGGGCCTGATAATCTACATCCCAGGGTACGAAAGGAGGTAGCCATGGAAATAGTGGATGTGTTAGTTATCACTTTCCAAAATTTTGTACATTCTGTAACAGTCCTGGCAGATTGGAGGGTGGAAAATGTAACCCACTATTTAAAAAAGGAGGGAGAAAACAGGAAAAATTACAGACCAGTTAGCCCAACGTCAGTGGTAGGAGAAATGTTGGAGTCTATTATAAAGGATGTGATAACAGGACACTTGGAAAACATCAATGGGATTAGACAAAGTCAACATGGATTTCTGATTTATGGCAGTTAAGAAGGCAAATGGTATGTTGGCCTTTGTTGCGAGAGGATTTGAGTACAGAAGCAAGGATGTCTTACATATGACAAACCCACTGGAGCTTTTTTTGAGGATGTAACTAGCAAAATAGATCAGGGAGAACCAGTGGATGTGATGTATTTGGATTTTACAGAAAACTTTTGATACAGTCCCACATAAAAGAGGTTAGTGTGCAAAATTAAAGCGCATGGTATCGGGTGTAATATATTGGCATGGACTGAGAACTAGTTGGCAGACAGGAAACACAGAGTAGGAATAAATGGGTCATTTTTGGAATGGCAGGCAGTGACTGGAAACATGGTCAAAACATCCACAATCCAAGTAAGAGATGGAAGTTTTAACAGCTTAATTGCAGTGACCATAGTTGGTCACACACATGGAAATAAAGTAGTAATTGCATTCCCGTCACAGAGCACTGATAATAATTAACTCAACATACTCACATTTTCCTCTTCACTCCAATGACACTATTAGATTGCACAAGTGAAATCAGGAACTGAATCAGCTGGAAATAGGAGAAAAACAACGATTTATTATTTATTCAAGAGCAAAACACATCAATCCAATAACAGCCATTTTGTGCCATTAGATACACCCCTTCTCTCAGTCCCACACCCAAAAAAAATCCCACTCTTTAGAGACCATCTTGTCTCTCAGCTCCAGACTTAACAGAACCCCCATGTTGCCCTCCAGTGATAGGTTCACTCACATTGCCCGTTAGATGGGGCCAGTACAATCCCATATTCAGATCCAACCAGAGTCAGCCCACACCCAATCACACCAGCCCACTGCTACTCCACACTCATTCATAACCTAGCAATGCTTTGTCCAAAGCCAACCCATCCCTGCAATTGACCCACTCATGACAAACCTTTCACTATATTGCCAGAGTGACTCTAGAAAACAATGCTATACCTCAAGTGCAAGCCATATACCAAGGCCTCCATTGACAACTTCCTATCCATAACTTTTCCTCATAGCAGACCCACTATATAACTGACAGGTATGCCTTCTCCTTCCCCATTACATCCACTCCTCGTTAATACATCTACTTACTATACAGAGGGACCCCCCCACCCCCCGCCCTGACATTCATCTTTCTCACAAGGCACAATCCCACAAACAACACCTCCTATAATTTTGCATGGCATGATTTCCCATCTCCATAAAACTAAATCTATTTCTATATAACCAACCCTCCTAAAAAGCAATCCCTGCTCCCATACCGAACCCCAAATCTAAAAGATGTATAGGAGTGGAAGGTGAACCTGCGCTACACACCCTCAGCTCAGCTGAAGTCACAGGGCAGCCGCTTGATAATGAAGAGTCCGCTGGGAAGTGCCATTAGCACAGTCTAAAAATTAGAAATTTCACATATTAATCAAAAAGGTGTTAGCTAATCAGCTGATGGAGGGAAGAGTGCAGGAAATTCATTTGTTTTTATTTATTGAACACCAAGTAATTCAAACAAACTGAAAACCCACAGCAATGTGGCTGACTGCCCTCTGAGATGGCCCTGTAAACCACCAACTCGCAGTGAAGGCAGCAGCTCACTAATACCTAAAAGAGCAATCAGGGATAGGCAATAAATGCTGGCTTTGACAGGTATGTCCACATCCCATGACTGAATAAAAATAATCGAAGAACACTTGGCCCATTACCCCATTTCCAAACCTTCGTTCTAAAGTTAATGCCTCTAACTCAACAGATGTTCAGTAACAAGGTGTCTGTCCCATGAGTTCAGCTGTACCATTCATCCTCATCTATTCCCTCCAAAGGAAGGACCATATCATGAGCAAGAGGAATTTCCTTAACTTAAAGCCACCTCATGATCAATCTAATAGAAACAACCTGTTCTGAGCAGCAACAACTCTTTCACAACATCCCCAAAAACAAATCAATCTTTTCCTAAACATCTGACTGGGACACCTAGTAGTAACACTTCTCTCCGCTAACTCAAAATAATTCTCCCTCTCAATTCCTTCCACTTTAACCATCTGCTGAGCAGCAGTCGCCTCCTGTAACCCACTCAGTACAAACCCCAGCTCTTCATAACCAGACTCTCTCAAGCAACAGTTTCCTGTTCATGACCCAGTCATTAAAAGGAATGCACCCCACGTTGACATGCTGATTTACCCCTCCCTCATCTTTCTTACCTGACCAGCTGGAACTAAGCAGCAGACACAGGCAAAAAGGCAGGAAACAAACCTGCTCCTAGGCCTCTCATTTCTCCACTGACGCCTCAAAAGAGCCTGGAAATGGCTCCCCTGCTGATCTGCCAGTACCTCCCAGGAGGCAAAGTGCCTGACCAGCACATTGCATTCCCCACAGCTTCTGCAATGGGGCACACTCTGTGACTAGGGCAGAGGGGAATGGCTGATATAAACTCCTATCCCACCAATCAGGAACAAAATACTCCTTTACTCATCTTTACGAGTAAAAAAAAAGTTTTTAAGTATGCTTGAGTCCCTCCCAACCTCAATAACCAGATAACACTGCCAGAATGATTGGACACTAAACAAGTACGAGGTTCCTTCATTATTGGTGGCAGGCACTCCTGCCAAATCTCAGATCTCCAGTAAAAATGACACATAACTTAGTAATTTCATGTCATTCAGCCTGAATGCCCATAACAATGAGGTGACTTGTTTGGATCCCTCTGCTTACCTGGGCTCCACATTTACGATCATTAGCCCCTTGCCCGGCCATGCAAAAGGCTCAAGTATCTCCCCCCAAACCCTATCTCGCTCATCTGATCCCCCTTCACTGCTGCTGTATATCCACTCCCTTGGCATTAGCAATCATGTGGCACCTCAGCCAAGCTTGACGTCTGAACCAATATTATGACTGCCAGCAGGGCTATTGAGTCATAGAGGGCATCATAGCCAATTTCAATCCTGACCTTGGCTGACTTTCAGCACAGGCACTTGTCAAGCCAAGATGGGTAGAGAGTGTCACTGCTTACAGATCAGGGTTGGAATCCTGCATTAAGTGGCCTTTTAAAATCCAGTGATGCCATTTTTAATGCCCTCTTGCTGGCACCTTGACTGAGATCAAACAGGCCAGCACAAACCGCAATCTGTATTTTTCAGGTACAGAATTTTCAACAAAATCTTTGTTGTTGGTTGGATAAGAGAACAAAGTTTGTGTCATTATAGCTTCCTGCAAATACTTTCTTCATTAGCCTAGGAACAAAACCACGTGCACAGATCGATGTGGCCAATTAAGAGTGGCAGGACAAAGATCACGAACTACCCACTAAAGATTACCTTGGACCAAGCACATCAACAGGGTGGGCTTGGCAATAATATAATTGAAAGAATGAAAGGCCTATTCAATACGTTTCAGCTATAAAAAGGAAGGATAATTGGAGCCAGAGCTGTTTTGGAAATAATACACCTTGTGCATGGGTGAGTGAGAAAGGTGCACAACCCTGAAGAATTCAATGGGCTCCTCTGAATTAAATAATTGCTTTTGTGCCTCGATAACCTTCTTGATCCCTTACCTTATTCACGACTTTCTGTTGCTGTGTGTGCTTCTGTCGCAGACTGGCCACCTCACGCCATAATGCTTCGTTTTCACTGTAAAAAAACCAAACATGAACACAGTCAAAGGGATTTGTACAAAACAGACATCATGGCCTGCACACATAATAATTGGAACCCCTACACCTAACCAGTGTTCAGGCAGCCATGGCGATCCACTATTTGCATATAATGTGGTGGCAAGCTGCAACTAACCAAGATACTTGGGTCATTTCGGTCCTGGATAAAATTATTTCAACTCAGCGCCTTGGAACTTGGAAGTACGGCACAACCATTCACTGTCTAAACTTGCTGAGCAACTGAAGCAATTTAATTAAAATTGAGCTCAGGATATTGACAGTAACATTTGCAGTACTGGGAGGAGGCTGGTGTTTTGACTCAACACTAGGTTGGACTCAAACCTTCATTGTCACATAGTAGCCTTGGATCCGATCAAAAGGCAACTCAACCAGTGCTGAAACTGGGGTTCCAAAACTGGCCTCAATAGCTCTGGATTAGGGATGGGGAGAAAGTGTGCCAAGGTTGTGTCTCCTGATTACATTTCAATGCTCCCATTTGGAAAGTGCATGTGGGGAGATTGGGTGAAAACAGCATCATATTCAGCCGTGCTGTCTTCCAGTGTGGAACAGCCCATCATTCCCATGAAATGCTAGCACTCTAATTCACATGGGCAGAAAGAAATAGGAAACAGTTTAAGTGTGATGTTATTGTGACGAGCTGACCAGCCTAACAATCCAAGTGGAGCTCAGGGGTGAGTTTTAGGGGCAAGCCATCTCTGGAGATGTACAAAGTGCAGGTCACTGATCTTCAGAACTTTCTGTCAATCACTTTTGATCGAAAGAAAACTCAGTCTGATCCTCCCAGTGTGCTGAAAGTCTCCCTGGTTTAGTGACTCTCAACACTACACAGCAACATTGGAACTTACTGCTCAGAGATGGTGGTGAAGGTAATAAAGATGGACAGCAGCAGCAGCAAATAAAATGATGGATGGATGAAACATGCATGGTAAATGTAGACAGACACCAACAGTCCGATACATGCCCAAATTGTATAGATTCTTCACACAAGTCATTAATTACAGAGCAGACTTGGGAGAAAGTATTTTACACAATGGGTGTCAGACCATTGAATGCTTCTCCACAGAGAATATTAAAGGGAAAATTGCATTTACAGCAGTTTAAGCTACATGGTTATTGGGGAGGGGTGGGGGTGGTGAAAAAGGGAGACAGATGCATAGTTTAAGTGTCATTTGAGCACAGAACCAGAAGACACACCAAGTTGAATGGTCCCTGTATCTGTGCTATGAACACCTATAGTTCTGTGGTAAAGCTCTACAAGAGTGTCTGAATGGCTGGTCTAACTGGATGCTTGTGCTTCTGTCCCATGATATGGTAACTTCCAGCAAGTATCCGGGGGAGTACAAGGGGCAGAAACCAGCAGCACGAAAATCTGTTACTCAGTTTAAACCCTCAGAACACCAGATGCAAAGGGGTCTTCAGTTTTTTTTAACATTCAGTAAGAAGGGCAATTCACCCCTCCCACAAACCCTGCTCAATTTATCTGTCACCCTACCCCACCCAAAAAATGACTTGCTTAGTTTTTACACCAGCCCACCTCACCCCACAGCAACAAATGCCCCCAGCCCACCCTGCCCACCCCACAAGCCCAAGACTACCCTCGCAAATAGTTCAGTCAAAGTGTCTACCACCCCTCCAAAATACACTGGGTCAGCTTGTCCACCCACCCTCCAAACCTCCAATACGCTGGGTCAGCTCGTCCACCCTCCAAACCTCCAATATGCTGGGTCAGCTTGTCCACCCACCCTCCAAACCCCCAATACACTGAGTCAGCTCATCCACCCACCCTCCAAACCCCCAATACACTGAGTCAGCTCGTCCACCCACCCTCCAAACCCCCAATACACTGAGTCAGCTCGTCCACCCACCCTTCAAACCCCCAATACACTGTCAGCTCGTCCACCCACCCTCCAAACCCCCGATACGCTGAGTCAGCTCGTCCACCCACCCTCCAAACCCCCAATACGCTGAGTCAGCTCGTCCACCCACCCTCCAAACCCCCAATACGCTGAGTCAGCTCGTCCACCCACCCTCCAAACCCCCAATACGCTGAGTCAGCTCGTCCACCCACCCTCCAAACCCCCAATACGCTGAGTCAGCTCGTCCACCCACCCTCCAAACCCCCAATACGCTGAGTCAGCTCGTCCACCCACCCTCCAAACCCCCAATACACTGAGTCAGCTCGTCCACCCACCCTTCAAACCCCCAATACACTGTCAGCTCGTCCACCCACCCTCCAAACCCCCGATACGCTGAGTCAGCTCGTCCACCCACCCTCCAAACCCCCAATACGCTGAGTCAGCTCGTCCACCCACCCTCCAAACCCCCAATACGCTGAGTCAGCTCGTCCACCCACCCTCCAAACCCCCAATACGCTGAGTCAGCTCGTCCACCCACCCTCCAAACCCCCAATACGCTGAGTCAGCTCGTCCACCCACCCTCCAAACCCCCAATACGCTGGGTCAGCTCGTCCACCCACCCTCCAAATCCCCAATACGCTGAGTCAGCTCGTCCACTCACCCTCCAAACCCCCAATACGCTGGGTCAGCTCGTCCACCCACCCTCCAAACCTCCAATATGCTGGGTCAGCTCGTCCACCCTCCAAACCCCCAATACGCTGGGTCAGCTCGTCCACCCACCCTCCAAACCTCCAATATGCTGGGTCAGCTCGTCCACCCTCCAAACCCCCAATACACTGGGTCAGTTCGTCCACCCACTCTCCAAACGACCAATACACTGGGTCAGTTCGTCCACCCACTCTCCAAATCTTCAATACACTGGGTCAGCTCACCCACCCTCCAAACCCCCAATACACTGGGTCAGCTCTCCCAACCACCCTCCAAACCCCCAATACACTGAGTCAGCTCGTCCACCCACTCTCCAAACCCCCAATACATGGGTCAGCTCACCCACCCTCCAAACCCCCAATACACTGGGTCAGCTCGTCCACCCACCCTCCAAACCCCCAATACACTGAGTCAGCTCGCCCACCCACCCTCCAAACCCCCAATACACTGGGTCAGCTCGCCCACCCACCCTCCAAACCCCCAATACACTGGGTCAGCTCGTCCACCCACCCTCCAAACCCCCAATACACTGAGTCAGCTCGCCCACCCACCCTCCAAACCCCCAATATACTGGGTCAGCTCACCCATGCACCCTCCAAACTTCCAATACACTGGGTCAGCTCGTCCACCCTCCAAACCCCCAATACACTGGGTCAGCGCTCCCACCCACCCTCCAATCCCCAATACACTGAGTCAGCTCGTCCACCCACCCTCCAAACCCCCAATACACTGAGTCAGCTCGCCCACCCACCCTCCAAACCCCCAATATACTGGGTCAGCTCGCCCACCCACCCTCCAAACCCCCAATACACTGGGTCAGCTTGTACACCTCCCACATTACACTAGGCAGCTTGTTCATCCTTAACCCGAACCTGAAGAAAAAAACTTAATTCACACTGTGATGTAGATTTATCTCCCCAAACCAAAAGACGACTTGGTATGTGAACTCAAGCTGGGAAAACAATATGGACGACCAAAATGTAAGTAAATCCAACACAAGTGGAAAAGCTTTAAGAAAGATGGACATATCAGAGAGATGTCAGACACTGACTGTGCACAAACCACACTACTTAGAACAGAACAATGAGTCATTTGGCCTTTCCAGACTGCTCTGCCACTCAATAGGATTATGGATGCTGTTCTACCTACCCATACCCCTTAATACCCCTTGCGTACAAAAATCTATCAATCTTAATTATGCTTAAGTATCTACAACCCTTGAGTAGAGAATTCCAAGGATTCACAATTGAGTGAAGAGGTTGGTCCTCATTTCAGGCCTAAATGGATGATCCCTTATCCAGGGGCTGTGATCCCTGGTTCTAGACTTACCAACATCTATCCCATCAAGCCCATTAAGAATTCTGCAAATTTCAATGAGATTACCTCTCATTCCTCTAAACTCCAGAGAATTCAGGCCCATTGGACTCAATTTCTCCCTTTAGGACAATCCGCTCATCTCAGGAATCAGTCTAGTGAACCTTTGCTGCATTTACTCTAAGGCAAGTATATTCTTCTTTAGATAAGATCTTTCACCTTTTAAAAGTATTCTGCTTTTCTATTTTTCTTTCCAAAATGGGTACATGTTACATTCCATCTGCCACCTTTTTGCCCATTTATTTAACATGTATTCCTCTGCAGCCACTTTACATCTCCTTAGTTTACATTCCCATCTAACTTTGCACCATTAGCAAACTTTGATACATTACACTCAGTTCCTCCATCTAAGTAATTTATAGAGATTGTAAATAGCTGAGACTCAAATCCCATGAGCCCTAATTTTACACAAAAGCCTCACTTGCAGCATTGAGTGCCTTAAAAAACCCAATATATTGCATTTACTGGTTTCTCCTTCCCTATTCGGCTAGTTACAACCTCAAAAAACGCAACAGATTTGTGAAATACTATTTCCCTTTCATGAATCAGTGTTGACTCTGTCCATGATTGAAGTGCCCTAATACCATGTCACCAGTTACAGATTTAGATTAGAAATGAAGTTCTAAACTGCACAATTATCATGCTAGTCTCTTATGGCAGCTGAACCTCTTACAATTACCGCTGATACTCAAACCTCACATCCAGTATTTAACACATACAACCTAAACACATGTATCTATATTTTGCAAATTTAACTCTGAAACTAGCACATTTGCCTTTTCTCTTTATCAGGGTTGTGTGATGCCACAAAATCACAGAAATATAGAATCTCACAGTGCAGAAGAGGCCCTCCGGCCCATCGAGTCTGCACCAACACGTGAGAAACACCTGACCTACCTACCAAATCCCCTTTACAAGCACTTGGCCCATAGCCTTGAATGTTATGACGTGCCAAGTGCTCATCCAGGTACTTTTTAAAGGATGTGAGGCAACCTGCCTCCACCACCCTCCCAGGCAGTGCATTTCAGACTGTTTTTCCTCACATCCCCCCTAAACCTCCTGCCCCTCACCTTGAACTTATGCCCCTTGTGACTGACCCTTCAACTAAGGAGAGCAGCTGTTCCCTTTCCACCCTGTCCATGCCCCTCATAATCTTGTACACCTCGATCAGGTCGCCCCTCAAAGTCTTCTCTGCTCCAACGAAAACAACCCAAGTCTATCCAACCTCTCTTCATAACTTAAATGTTTCATCCCAGGCAACATCCTGGTGGATCTCCTCTGCACCCCCTCCAGTGCAATCACATCCTTCCTATAATGTGGCGACCAGAACTGCACACAGTACTCCAGCTGTGGCCTCACCAAGGTTCTATACAACTCCAACATGACCTCCCTTCTTTTGTAATCTATGCCTCAATTGATAAAGGCAAGTGTCGCATATGCCTTTTTCACCACCCCACTAACATGCCCCTCCACCTTCAGAGATCTATGGGCACACAGGCCAAGGTCCCTTTGTTCCTCAGAACTTCCTAGTGTCATGCCATTCATTGAATACTTCCTTGTCAAATTACTCCTTCCAAAGTGTATCACCTCACACTTTTCAGGGTTAAATTCCATCTGCCACTTCTCTGCCCATTTGACCATCCTGTAGCCCAAGACACTCAACCTCACTGTTAACCATCCAGCATCCTTGTGTCATCCGCAAACTTACTAATCCTACCCCCCACATAGTCATCTATGTCGTTTGTATAAATGATGAATAATAGGGAACCCAGCACAGATCCTGTGGTACACCACTGGCTTCCAGTCACTAAAGCATCCTTCTGTCATCACCCTCTGTCTCCTACAACTAAGCCAATTTTGAATCCACCTTATCAAATTACCCTGTATCCCATGTGCATTTGCCTTCTTTATAAGCCTTCCTTATAAGTCTCCCATGTGGGACCTTGTCAAAGGCTTTGCTGAAATCCATATAAACTACATCAACTGCACTACCCTCATCTACACACCTGGTCACCTCCTCAAAAAAATTCAATCAAATGTGACAAAGCCATGCTGACTATTCCGATCAAACTTTGCCTCTCCAAGTGGAGATAGATTCTCTCCTTCAGAATTTTCTCCAATAGTTTCCCTACCACTGATGTGAGACTCACTGGCCTGTAGTTCCCTGGCTTATCTCTACAACCCTTCTTAAATAGCGGAATCACATTAGCTGTTCTCCAGTCCTCTGGCACCTCCTGCGTGGCCAGAGAGGAATTAAAAATTTGGGTCAGAGCCCCTGTGATCTCCTCCCTTGCCTTGCTCAGCAGTCCGGGACACAAATCATCCAGACCTGGAGATTTGTCCACTTTTAAGCCTGCCAACACCTCCAATACCATGTCACTCCCTATATCAATTTGCATAAGAACCTCGCAGTCTCTCTCCCCCCGAGTTCCATACCTTCATCCTCATTCTCTTGGGTGAAGACGGATATGAAGCATTCATTCAACACTCTACCGATGTCCTCAGGCTCCACCCATTGATTGCCCCCTTGGTCCCTTATAGGCCCTACTCTTTCCTTGATTATCCTCTTCCCATTTATATACTTATAGAATATCTTAGAATTTTCCCTACTTTTACCAGCCAGAGCTTTCTCATATCCCCACTTTGCTCTCCTAATTGCCTTCTTATGCTCCACTAATGCCTCTCCTGATTTGCTTCCCTTGTACCTACTAAAAGCCTTTCTTTTCCTTCTCATCATAACCTGAATATCTCTGGTCATCCATGGTTCTCTGGGCTTGTTACCCCTTCCTATCACCCTAGAGGGAACATGTTGAGCCTGTACCCTCCCCATATCCTTTTTGAACGCGCCCGCCCCCACCCCCCCCCACCAACTGCACCTCTCGAGATTTCCCCACAAATTGCTGTTCCCAGTCTACCTTGGCCAGATCCTGCCTTATTTTACTAAAATCCACTCTCCCCCAATCCAAACATTTTTTGCAACTTGTCGATTTCTTTGTCCATAACAAACTTAAAATGTACCATGTTGTGGTTGCTATCACTAAAATGCTCCCCCACCACCACCTCAGCCACCTGTCCGCTTCATTCCCCAGAATTAGGTCCAGCACTGCACCGTCCCTTGTTGGACCCTCTACATGGTGACCTGAAAAGCTCTCCTGTACACATTTCAAGAAATCCACTCTATCCAAGCCCTTAACAATATGTCTATCCCAGTTAATGTTGGGAAGGTTAAAATCAACCAATATAATTACCCTATTGTTATTGTTTTTACACACCTCCACAAATTGTGCACATTATTTGCTCCTCAATTTCCCGCTGGCTATCTGGGGGTCCATAATAAACACCTAACAATGTGGCTGTCCCTTTTTTATTCCTAAGCTCTACCCACAAAGCTTCATTTGATGTCCCCTCCAAGATATCATCTCTCCTTACGGCTGTAACTGACTCCTTAACTAATAATGCAATGCCTCCTCCTCTTTTCCCCTCCCATCTCACCTGAAGGTTCTATATCCCGGAATATTGAGCTGCCAATCCTGCCCCTCTCTCAACCACATCTCAGTGATGGCTACTATATCACAATTCCATGTGTCAAGCCTCACCCTTAACTCATCCATTTTACCTGTAATACTCCTGGCATTAACGTAGAGGCCATCCAGCCTGGCCTTACTTCCTTGAAACTTAATGCAGCTGTACTCCCTGACTTGATTGTTTCACTGTATTATGTGCCCCTATTCTAACATTGTGTTCCCTCCCCCGCCGAATTAGTTTAAACTCCTCCCAACAGCACTAGCAAACCCGCCTGCAAAGAGTCCTGCTCTGGTTCAGATGTAGACCGTCCCGCTTGTACAGGTCCCACCTTCCCCAGACACGGCCCCAGTGATCCAGGAATCTAAAACACTCCCTCCTGCACCAACTCTTAAGCCACGTATTCATTTGCACTATTCTCCTATTTCTGAGCTCACTAGCACATGGCACTGGGAGTAATCCAGAGATTACAACTCGAGAGGTCTTGCTTTTTAGTCTTCTGCCTAACTCCCTGAATTCTTGATGCAAGACCTCATCCCTCTTTCTACCTATGTCATTGGTACCAACATATACCATGACCTCTGTCTTATCATCCTCCCCCTTCAGCATGCCCTGCAGCCGTTCAGTGACATCCCAGACCCTGGATCCAGGGGGGGGCAACACACCATCCTGGAGTCATGGTGACGGCCACAGTAGCGTCTATCTGTTCCCCTAACTATAGAATCCCATATTACTATCGCTCTTCTTCCCCTCCTGTGTGAGTGCCAGATGCTTGGCTCTGTCTGCACTCCCTGGAGGTACCAGCGTCCTCATCAGCCTCCAAAATGGAATACCGATTTGCGAGCAGGACCCCAGGGGAATCCTGAACTACCTGCCTGTTTCTCTTGAACTGCCTGGCGGTCACCCGTTCTCTTCCTTCCTCAAGCCCCTTCAGCTGCGGTGTGACCACCTCTCTAAACGTGCTATCCACAATGCTCTCAGACTCGCAGATGCTCCACAGTGTCCCCAGCTGCCGTTCCAGCTCTGAAACCCGAGCTTCCAGGAGCTGCAGCTGGACACACTTCCGGCATGCCAGCTTCCCACACGGAGCACACCATGGCTTTGAGCTCTCCTTCCATGACTTATCCCTTTAAATTAAACCTTTTAAATCAATTACTCTAGGACCCTTCTTTCCTGATCCTTGTTACTACAGAATATACAAACTATAAACCACAAAAATACCTTAAAGTATAAGTGATAAAAGTAGTAAATACTTACCCGACCTTACCCACTACTTACCATTCCTTTTCCTTGTAGCCTCTACTGCTGCAGCAGGAAAAGACTACTCTCTGAAGGTTTAAGAAGTTGGATAGCAAAGAAACAATGCAAATAGCACCTCTTCCCCTATGCACCAAATTCCCACTGTGTACCAAATTGCCAATACCCACTCTCGCTCTGGCTGTGTCTCACTCTCGATGAGGTCTCTCCCCTGTTCGTGTGCAAGCACACTGTGGTGTGTTTCTAAATAGTCCCTTTCTTAAATAGGGCTGAGGTGAGCTGAGATGACTTTCACAAGTTAAGCTTCAAATAGTAATCAACACCTATTCAGGCCCTAATCAGGCTTCAGGTGATTGACAGTTAACTGTCACACAGTCAGCCGAGTTAGCTACCTTACCAACCTTTTAACTAGACTACTGAACTTACAAAAATTAAAGAGAAATTAAAGAGAAAGACTTACCAGTTCAATTCCTACTGTGCTCCAAATTGCCAATACCCACACTAACAAAATAAAACAACAGGAGATTGGGCCTCAGGTTATCTTGACGGCATATCAGCCCCTCAGCCCATTTCCTGAACAATTGAGCAAGGTTTTCATAAATATGTACAGCATTTATTTCCCTCTCCTTGCTCCCTTATAAATGCCAAGTTGGACGGTTCCTTTCTATCAAATTATAGATTTCTTTAGATCAGGATAAATGATGTGCACTGCCACAGCTTATTAGAAAACAACAGTGTGAACTCTGCACTGGTCAGTGTGCTTGTTGTCACTGTCCAGTTCCCCTTCAATCAATCATTGATCTGCAGGCTCTGGTAAAGTTTACCCAGGAAGACATACAACATTGCTGGAAAAGCGATTGTACGTTTCTCTACACATGCTCCTCATGGCAGCTGGAGCAAGAGTTTTAGAGGAACAGGTGCAAATACCACAGCACAAGACAGTGGAGGATATGACACATACATTGGATTTCACAACAGCTAGGATCAACTGCAAAGGCCGGAGGCTAGGGGAGCAACATGGTATCTCTCTAATTCTATGGTGCCGCACATGGGGAATCAAAAGATAGCACAACGTACATAGCAAACATGATTAGAGGGTGGTGCATCAATAGACTAGATCAAAGGGAGGAATGCGATGATGATGGGGGAATTAAATGTAATATCTCCAAATTTGCAGATGACACAAAGCTGGGTGGGAGGGTGAGCTGAGAGGTGGATGCAGAGATGCTTCATTGTGATTTGGACAAGCTGAGAGAGTGGGCAAATGCATGGCAGATGCAGTATAATGTGGATAAATGTGAGGTTATCCATCTTGGTAACAAAAACAGGAAGGCAGATTATCTGAATGGCTATAAATTGAGAGGGGACAATGTGCAACAAGAACTGGGTGTCCTTGTATACCAGTCACTCAAGGTAAGCATGCAGGTGCAGCAGGCGGTAAAGAAGGCAAATGGTATAGCCAGAGGATTCGAGTACAGGAACAGGGATATCTTGCTGCAATTGTACAGGGCCTTGGTGAGACCACACCTAGAATATTGTGTGCAGTTTTGGTCTCCTTATCTGAGGAAGGATGTACTTGCTATAGAGGGAGTGCAGCAAAGGTTTACCAGACTGATTCCTGGGATGGCAGGACTGACATATAAGGAGAGATTGAGTCGATTAGGATTATATTTGCTGGAGTTCAGACGAATGAGGGGGGATCTCATAGAAACCTATAAAATTCTAACAAGACTAGACAGGGTAGATGCAGGAAGAATGTTCCTGATTGTGGGGGAGCCCAGAACCAGGGGTCACAGTCTGAGGATACGGGGTAGACCATTTAGGACTGAGATAAGGAGAAATTTCTTCACCCAGAGAGTGGTGAGCCTGTGGAATTTGTTACCACAGAAAGTAATTGAGACCAAAACATTGTATGTTTTCAATTAGTTAGATATATCTCTTGGGGCGAAAAGGATCAAAGGGTATGGGGGGAAAGCGGGAGCAGGCTATTCAGTTGGATGATCAGCCACGATCATAATGAATGGCGGAGCAGGCTCGAAGGGCTGAATGGCCTACTCCTGCTCCTAGTTTCTATGTTGAGAGATCAAGTGGAACACTAGAGGATGCAAAGACAGCACAATTGTGTTGAGGGCAGTGCAGATAGTTTCTAATTGAAAATCCAATGGTAAATAGCAAAACTGCATTCACAATCACTGACTCAAGCCGCAGTGGGAGACCATGGAAGAAAGAGCCGAATAAATTTGATATACAGTGTTTGGGAATCACTGCTCTGTTAGCAGAGACGGCAGCTACGTAATGGGTAATCCCAATCCAGCCACATATCTGTTCCAGTTACAAATGCACCACAATCAGTAGCAGGCTGACAGCACCAGCTTCCCTATAGAACCAAATAAAAGGTGAAGAGGTAAAAAGCAAAATATTTCAGATTTCTAGCATCTGAAGAGTCAAAGACTTGAAATGTTAACTCTGTTTTTCCCTCCATTGATGCTGCCAGACCTGCTGAGTTTTTCCAACATTTTCCGTTCTTAATTTATATAAAAAAAAATGGAAGAGGCTTCGTCGATGAGAGAGAGAGAGAGAAACTGAAAAGAACATGCAAATTCAAGTATAAGCAGTATCTGGAAATCACTCTCAGGTATTATTAGATTGCATCTAAAATGATAAATCGTCGGCTGACAATGAAAGGCACTTACATGTGTACACAGAAGATTTCCCCTTAAGCCTTTGCCTCCAACTCTTCCCCTCCCTTTTCTCCTTCAAGAGGCTCCTTAAACCTAAATCTTCTGGTCAGACCCTCCTAATGTCATGTCTAATTCAATGGTGGGGTGATTGTAACTAACTGGCCAAGAATGAATGCAAGACAATTTGCTGATGCCAAATCAATGTTTCATGTTTAATTAGCCATTTTGTGTGATTAACTGCATAGCTTTATCTCCAAACACACAGATAAATCTAATTCCTTGTTACAATATAATCCACCTGTAATACATTGCCTATGAATGGGCAACAAACAGGATGGAGATTGCTGGGCGGAACAGCAGGTTCCAGATGTACTGCTCAAGTTAATGAGAAGATTCTTGAAATGTTTGTCATTGAATTTCCTCAAAGACATGGACAAGAGTTGCATTTCCTACTGCAGATGGAGGCTTGATCCAAAACTGTGCATATTCGCTCCTCAAAAACACAACCAAGTATTGGGAAGTGTCCACAGTGAGGCTGAGCACAGCAATGGTGCATCACGGTAACTCCTATACACACACACACAAAAGTGACATTCCAAGTTTAGGTACTTACTGCTTCATGGTAAGTAGTTTGGAGTCCAGGTTCTCCTGCTTCCCTTTCATGATTTGAACATCAGTTAGAATTTTACTGACATCATCTGACCGGACTTTTATCTCTTCTGGCTTTACAGTTGACATCTACAAGTTTTAAACCAAACATTACATTGACAACAGATCTGACATAATGCAGAAAAGAAAACTATGATCCAAAGTACCATCGAGTCAGTCTGAAGTAAGCCTTGCATGGTAATCTCAGTTGTTGCCATTCACATTAGCCTTCCCTACCTAGTGGCCATGAACCAGGACAACCGCCCTTGATGCTGTCCAGTAACACGTGAATTCCCTCCCTGCACACACTAGGTGAGGGCAAAAGGTTAGGCAGTGATAGCTTCAATGTTACAATCAGGTGCTGAAGAACAACTACTTTTATATGAGACAGAGTTGGTTAGTGGACAACCCCAACAAGGAACATGTGGGTTTTTTTTGGGAGAGGAGAGAAAGCAAAGGCTAACATTTAGTGGTTGTGTGCACAAGCTGATCTTGGTGGGGCTGACAAAATATCCTTTTAAAAAGGGTAAAATAAGGGACGCTGAGTGAAGGAATCTGCCTCCTTTGCTGTGTTTTTGCATTTTTTCAAAGATTTAAAAAGAGCGCTCTCGCACATGTTAACAGTGTCTGAGGAGGAATGAAGGCCAATTAAAAAATGTGTAATAAAGACATACACCCAAACCAGACTGTGTGATGCAATTTATGGGGAGTAGAAGGGATCCCATAATGACAGCACTAGATACATGTAATAAAATCATTCTTATTGAGCTACCTTCTGGAGAAACCAACTCACTAGGGGCTGAACTGTCCCATCCACACAATAGTGAGCATGGTTATGAAAGTATAATAATTTTCCTAATATTTTTCTGGTTTGTTGTAAAGTAGATTTATGGGTGTGAGTGTAGATAGCTGTGTCTGTGTGATTTAACTACATATGGATTCAGGTAGACTGTAACTTTGAAATGATCAAAAGAATCTAGGTGTAGAAATGTACTTGAAATACTAGTAAGTAAACATGGGTGCTGCCTTAGTATGTAAGGTGTGAAAGAGAGAGAAAGGGGAATGAAAGGCTATGTTGGGGGCCATGTAAGATATAACAGGAGTGTGCGAAACAGCCTTGAAGGAGCCTCCATCCATTTGTACATTAGTTACTGGACACAACAGACTTAAGTTGGAGAATGCCATTTGGAATTCCACTGTGTTAACTTGCTGGGTTTTTAAAAAATCTATTTTGGACTGTTGCCTTAAAAGGGGTGCGTAACTGGGAGTCAAGTTAATTAGGAATTTTAGGATTTGTTATAGCATTAAGTAATTGTCGTCTTATGTATGTGCTTGAAATATTTTATTTTATGAATAAATAATTTAAGTTAATTTTTAAAAATCTCTAAAGACCTTGGTGGACTCATTACTTCTGAAATCAGTGCACACATCTTCTCGTAATAAATATGAATTGCAAAACCGTTGAGATAGCATGGCCGAGTTCCCCTTGTGGATTTGGTCAGTCTGACACATATCATCTGCCACGTCATAACAGCATGCAAAGGCAGGCTGGACTGAGTTAGAGGGGGTCAGAGTGGGGAAGAGGAAAGAGGAAAGATTGAACAGGATACATTGTTGAAATACACAGTGACTGATAATATTGTTTATTTTTGCATGTACACAAGGCAGTTATTTGTATTTAAATCTAACAATTCTCAAGATTTTGCAGCAATACAGAAAAAGGAAGATAAAACAGCATTTAGCTTATTTCACACTTACACTGGTTACCTTTCTCTTGATATTTTCCAGTAAATGTTCCTGACCCCGGATAAAGTATATGTGCTGAAACTCTGTATCGTCCTTCTCTGGTTTCACAAGCCCACCTTGCTCAATGTTTACAACTTTACGAAAGCCATCTGCAAAGGCAAGGAGGAAAAACTCATTTGTCCTCAAGTTGAATTTCATTTGTCTCCCCCCATCCCCACCGAAACACAAGGATAACAAGGTCACGTTCATTTTTATGATTAGTGAAACCCAGTATGTGCAGTTTATATACAGAATCTAGATTTACATAAGAACAAAACATAGCAAATAGGAGAAGTAGGCCATTCAGCCCATCAAGCCTTCTCCAACATTAAATAAGATCATGGCTGATCTGATTGTGGTCTGAACTCCACTTACCTGCCTATCTCCCATAACTCTCGACTCCCTTGTCAATCAAAAATCTGTCTAACTCAGATTTGAATATATTCAATGATCCAGCCTCCACTGCTTTCAGGGGAGAGATTTCCAAAGATGAAAGGCCCTCAGAGATAAGATTCCTCTTCATCTCAGTCTTAAATGGGAAACCCCTTATTCTCAGATTGTACCCCCTATTTCTACATTCCGTGTGTCTGCTAGGCCACAATTTCCTGCCCTTTCAGTTTCCAGGTAGTGAAGAGGCTAGTAGCAAGAGCACAAATGGAAAAATTCAACCAATCCCTCAAAACAAATGGAAGTGAAAGCTGATTTTTAGCTGTGGTGGGGAAGTGTGTGGTTTTAAAGAGATGTGACTCATATCCATCACTAATTAATCAGATGAAATCAGTGCAGAGCGAGACTCTTCTGCAGCCATGAATGAGTTCCAGACACGCTGCACAGTCTCTCAAGGAAGAGCAATGACCCCTCGCCACCCCACCAAGTAGGTTGTCTCTAAAGATTTTCTCAAGCATGCACAAGTTGACACGCTGCTTTGTTCCTCAAAAAGTTCATCCTACGCTGTTGTACACTGGCAACCCTCCAGCACCCACTCCTGTGCATCTGAACCGCGAGATTAAACAATGGCAGGTGACTTGAATCAGTACAGACTGGGGCTGAACTGGGACCCTGTGGGTCTGTATGGTTTAGCACCACATCAGAAAGTACATACACCTTCTTAAACTATTTTAAAAATAGGATATAACAGTAGGGTAGATATCCTTTTCAGGGCCAGCTTCCCTCATTTCAATTTTTACAGGAGACTGAGTGATAATTTTTTTTTTTAGTTTGTAGGATGTGGGCATCACTGGCAAGGCCAACATCTGTTGCCCATCCCTAACTTCTCTTGAGAACAGTTAAGAGTCAACCACACTGCTGTGGGTCTGGAGTGACATGTAGGCCAGGCAAGGATGGCAGATTTCCTTCCCTAAAGGACATTAGTCAACCAGGTGAGTTTTAATGACAATCATGATAGTTTCATGGTCACCATAACTGAGAATAGCTTTCAATTCCAGATTTCAATGAATTTGTTAAATGAATTTCAATTCCACCAGCTGCCACAGTGGGATTTGAACCCATTTCCCCAGGGCATTAGCCCAGGCTTCTGGGTTACTTGTCCAGTGACATTAATTAAATGGGGGGAATGATGGTGTAGTGTCCAAAATATAGTGGAGGCATGGGAGGGTCAGGGGGTATATCAATGGAGCAGTAAAGCTATGGTGAAATGCAAAGTTAACCCTTAACGTAGCCAAGAAGCTGCTCTCAATGGTAGGTCGTGGGAACCCAGAGTGGAGACCAGCACCTGCTCACACAGACAAGCGTAGGCATAGAATAGTGCTAGACTGCTCTTGTAAAGACTTGGGACATTAAGCTGTGGGAACAGCTCACCCAGGTGGTTTCAGGTGGTAAAGAACGTGTGCAACTTGGGGAAGATGGTAGAGGAGACCGACATCAAATGTGCAGCACAGAAGTAGGCCATTTGGTCCAAATGGTCTATGCTGGTGTTTATGCCATACGCCTCAATTGCTCATAATGCTGGCAAGTTCCACACACTCACCACTCTCTGGGTCAAGAACATCCCCGTCCTCAGCCACATCCACCTTCCATCTGAATGTATTCAACTGCTTAAAAGGGATGAGGGGGAAAACAGAGGAAGGAAAAACCAACAAAAATATTTGCTAAATGTGACAAATTAACAGGAAGCATTCTTAAAAAGAAAAAAGGTTGGTTCTACAGTTAAGAGCAGGTTTTGTATAGTCACCAGTAAACTTCTCTGTTACAGAAGGCAAACATGTTCCATATGGTACGAGATTGGGTACATTGATGAGAAATGACAAAAGCACCAGTAGCAGCTATCATCTCTAGTTAATAGCTGGATACAATTCATTCTAGGTTTCTTCTGTTTATGTTTATAACTAATAATCACCACCTCCCAGGTGGATGTCACTCTGCTGGGCACATACTCTATGTTTAAAAAGCAGCAGCACAGGATTTACCAGCTGTCACCACTTACACATGTTGAGCTGCCGGACAAAGCTGGCCATATTATTGTGCTTGAAGTATTTTGGGAGCACTTCCTTTGCGAAACGTCCTTGGTCAAAGACATGGAAACTGTTCCCACTCTGCAGAGGAGAAAGAAATGATTAGGAAAATTGGCAAGCACAGATTATGCGCAGAATTCATCACTGATGGTTTAAGAATGAAAGTACTCGCCTTGGAACTTTCTCTCCCAAGCTATGCTTTCACTTGAATGCCTTCAACAAGAATCACCTCCAGGGTTTCCACCTCTCCTTGTGATGTTCCTCTCCCCGGATCATCACATGCTTTCAAGCTTTGCCTACCACACACTCTCTCAGATACTCAGCCATGCCAAAAGGAACACCACTGCTTCACAGGCCTGCAGTAAAGAGTGACCAAACTTTGGCTGTCTCATCGGATCTTCTGGCTTCTCACAGGTCCACTTTGCCTTGATTCTGCTCCCTGCAGCTTTCTCTTTAATTTGGGGCCTTTTCCTCTGCTCCTTACTTTAACTTTACTGAACAGGATCTTGTTCCAGATTCCTGTCCTTGTCCTTAACTTAAAAGGACTTGGGATCTTTCTCCTTTTCCTGAGGACCTGGTCCTTGTGGTTCCCACTCCCAGTAGACTCCTGACAACTTGGTACCTCCCTTGAGATGCAGACCTCACTCAACATTCACTGCTACTTTGTCTTTAGAGCAGCTCACATAAGGTTCTTAGACTTATTTTCCTCAGCAATCTGCTAGTATGTCCGGCTAGAGAGAGACTTAAACTGCTCCCTTCACCTTGGACCATTATATACACACACACACACACACACACACACACACACACACACACACACACAGACACACACACACACACAGACACACACACACCTTACTTAAAACTAACTCTAGTTCCTAACACAAGGACAGCACAGTGTCTGAACCACCTCTTCAATCAGTATTCAGTATAGTTCAGTCAGGCAAGTGGATTAAGATGACAAATTCTATTGCACCAGGCTCTAACTGCATTGAGAACATAGTTTCTATAAACTGAATAAACCATTCAACAACTGGATACAAATCTAGTTAGTAACCTTGAAATAAATATTTTTGTGCTCTGAATCTTTGGGTGCTTGTAACCAGAACTAAGTCGCCAAAAGCGCAACGAGCAGATTCATTGTGATCTATGGCATGGGAGGAGGTAACTTGTTCAAGAGTTTTGCTCTGGCAAAGAGCACAAACACACAAAACTAGTTCTCCTGCTCTGCTCTTACTGTGTTTTCACGACTTACCTTACTTTCTCTTAAGAGGATTCAGTGCTTTCTGCCCAATTCCTCCATGTGGGAAAGCATTTCATGCTCGAACATCCCACAAAAACTTATTTTCATATCTACATCCATTACAACACAGGCAACAACAATAAGCTAAAGTCAATTCAGACTGCCCCAAACCATGAGACTTTAAGTTAAGGAAGCATGACTGGTGTAGAGACACACTGGGCCAAGTGGCCTCTTTCTGTGCCATGAACTTTCCAAGCTTCTTTGGTTCTACAAGGAGCTCTGGACCAAGTTTTGAAAAATAGTATGAGTACTGAAGACATGAAGGCCTCAAGTCAGACACCTCACCAAGACTGCCACTCATTTTACTGTTAAATATTTACTCATGGGATGTGGGCATGGTTGACAGGACCAACATTTATTGCCCATCACCAATTGACCCTTGAGAGGGTGGTGGTGGTGGTGAAGTGCCTTCTTGAACCGCTGCAGTCCATGTAGTGTAGGTACACCCACAGCGCTGTTAGGAAGGGGGTTCTAGGATTTTGACTCAGCAACAGTGAAGGAAGTCAGGATGGTGTGCGACTTCGAAGGGAACTTGCAGGTGGTGGCGTTCCCATGCATTTGCTGCACTTGTCTTTCTAGGTGGTAGAGGTCACGGGTTTGGAAGGTGCTGTTGAAGGAAGCTTGACAAGTTGCTGCAATGCGTCCTGTATATGGTACACACTGCTGTCACTATACACAAGTGATGGAGGGAGTGAAGGTTTAAGCTGATGGATGGGTGCTGATTAAGCAGACTGTTTCGGCCTTGAGCTTCTGCACTGTCATTGGAGCTGCATGTATCCATCAAACTCCTAACTTGTGCCTTGTAGGTGGTGGAAAGGTTTTGCAAAGTCAGGAAACAAGTTACACTCACACTCTTGTAGCCACAGGACTAATGTGACTGGTCCAGTTAAGTTTCTGATCAATGGTGACACCTTAGATGGTGGTGGTGGGGGATTTAGCAATGGTAAATTTAAATTATTATTCTTTCTTGGGATGTGGATGTTGCTGGCAAGGTCAGTATTTGTTACCCATCCCTAACTGCCATTGAGAAGATGGTGGTAAACTACTGAAGTCCATGTGGTTGAGGTGCACCCAGAATGCTGTTACGAAAGTTGTTCCAGGATTTTGGCCCAATGACAGTAAAGCAATGGTGATACAGTTTGAAGTCAGAATGGTGGGGGGCTTGGAGAGGAACTAGCAGGTGGTGCTGTTCTCATGCATCTGTTGATCTTGTCTTTCTTGGGGGCCGTGGTTGTGGGTTTGTAAGGTGCTGTCTTGTAGATGCATCTTGTAGATGAAGTAGTGCTGCCACTGTGCATCGGTGGTGAAGGGTGTGAATGGCGAACGTGATGTTGAGCTTCTGGAGTTGGAGCCGCACTGGCAAGTGGGGAGTATTCCATCACAGTCCTGACCTGTGCCTTGTGGATGGTGGACAGGCTTTGGGGGGTCAGGAGGTAAGTTGCTTGCCACAGGATTCCTAGCCTCTGACCTGCCCCTGTAGCCACAGTATTTATATGGCTGGTCCAGTTCAGCTCCTGGTCAATGGTAACCTGCAGGATGTTGATGATGGGGGATTCAGTGATGGTAATGCCATTGAATGTCAAGGGAAGATGTTAAGATTTTCTCTTGCTGGCAATGGCCATTGCCTGGCACTTGTGTGGCTCGAATATTACTTGCTACATATAAGCCCAAGCTTATGAACGTTACCTAGTTTTTGCTACAGTCGGATACAGCCTGTTTAGTATCTGAGGAGCAGCGAATGAAACTGAACACAGTGCAATCATCAGAGAACAGCCCCTCTTCTGACCTTATCATGGAGGGAGGGTCATTGATGAAGATAGTTAGGCCAAGGGCACTACTCTATGAACTCCTGCAGTGGTATCTTGCGACTGAGATGATTGGCCTGCAACAACTACAATCACCTTCCTTTGTGCTAGGTATGACTCCAACCAGTGGAGACTATAGGGGGAAAGAAATGAGGCGGAGAGAAAAGGTAACTGGATTGAATTAAACATTAATTTCTTTTAGTGCATGGAGCTGGTTAACCTGTCAGCTTCATAATATCACACTCTCTTCATACCTCGGCACTGTATTCTCAAAATGTCAGATATAGTGCAAAGGCTTATCTGTGCTATTTTTAGGATGCTCTGCTCGATGGGAATGGAATGCAGCTTCTGACCAGACATTCGCCTGTATAATTTCAAATTGAGGTGTTCTTACAATTTATTATCTCTGGATTTCCCATTTGTGGCTCAACTGTATATACTGACATGATAAAGTTTTGTTTCAGTTTTAAAAGCTAACATTATGTGATTGGAACTTATGCCAATAAGATTTTAAATACTTTTTTGACAATAGGTTTCTCTGGTGTGACTGGTATTGTGATTGTCTTGGTGCCACAGTAAAGATATCACCTCTACACCATACAGCTGCTGAAACGTCTGGGCATTTCAAAAGATTTGCCACTGCATTTACTGGTGAGGAGTCTCTGAAGATAGTTTTCAGCCTAGACACTGACTTATGTCAAGCATTTAAAACATGTAAAATGTGCAGCATTATTATTCAAAAGTGTCATTCTGCACAATCTGAAATTTTAAAATGGTCCGTACAAATAGTGACAGTTCCTTGGAGGGTTAGAGGGAAGTTGAGAAGAAATGTTTTCACCCAGATGGTGCTGAGGGTCTGTAACTCAGCCTGAAACGGCGATAGACACAGAAACATAGAAACTTAGGAGTAGGCCATTCAGCCCTTTGAGCCTGCTCCGCCATTCAATGTGATCACGGCTGATCCTTTATTTCAATGTCATATTCCTGCTTTCTCTCCATACCCCTTGATGCCCCTAATATCCAAAAATTTATCAATTCTTTCTTGAATATACTCAGTGAGCCAGCCTTCACAGCTTCTGTGGTAGAGAACTCCACAGGTTGACCGCCCTCTGAATGAAGAAATATTTCCTCATCTCAGTCCTAAATGGCCTGCCCCATATATCCTGAGACTGGCCCCTGCTTCTAGACTCCCAAACCAGGGTTAAACATCTTCCCTGCATCCAGTCTGTCGAGTCCTCTTTTAAACATATAAAATTCTATCAGATCCCCTCTCATTATTCTAAACTCCAGTAAACACAGGCCCAGTCGAACCAATCTCTCCTCATACAAAAGTCCTGCCATCCCCGGTATCAACCTAGTGAGCTTTCGCTGCACTACCTCTGTGGCAAGTATATCCTTTCTTAGGTAGGGAGACCAAAAGTGCATGCAATATTCCAGGTGTGGTCTCACCAAGGCCCTGTATAACTGCAGTAAGACATCCTTACTTCTGAACTCAAATCCTCTTGCAATGAAGGCCAACATACCATTTGCCTTCCTAATTGCTTGCTGCACCTGCTTATTTACTTTCATTGACCGGTGTATAAGGAAACCCAGATCCCTTTGTACATCCACATTTCCTAATATATCACCATTTAAATTAATATTCTGCCTTTCTGTTCTTCATACTGAAGCGTATAACTTTGCATTTATCCATGTTATACTGCATCTGCCACGTACACACACACGTACACACACACGTACACATGTTTTGTGTCATCAGCAAACTTGGAAATATTACATTTGGTTCCCTCATCCAACTCACTTATATATATCGTGAATAGCTGGGGCCCCAAGCACTGATTCCTGTGGTTCACCACGAGTCACTGCCTGCCACCCAGAAAAAGACCCATTTATTCCCACTCTCTGTTTCCGTCTGTCAACCAACTCAATCCATGCCAGTATATTACCCCCAATCCCATGTGTTTCAATTTTGCCCACTAGCCTCTTACGTGGGACCCTATCAAATGACTTCTTGAAATCCAAATACACCACATCCACTGGTTCTCCCTTATCTATTCTACTCGTTACATCCTCAAGAAACTTCAGTAGATTAGTTAAGCATAATTTCCCTTTCATGAACCTATGCTGACTTTGTCTAACCCTGTTAATGCTTTCCAAGTGTTCTCTTACCATGACTTTTATAATAGACTCTAGCATTTTCCCCACTACTGATGTTAGGCTAACTGATCTGCAATTCTCTGCTTTTCCTCTCCCTCTTTCAAATAGTGGCGTTACATTTGCCACCCTCCAATCTGTAGGAACTGCTCCAGGGTCTATAGAATTTTGGAAGATGACCGCCAATGCATCCAATATTTCCAGGGTCACTTCTTTTAGTATCTTCATTGCATTTAAAAAAAATTGGGTTTGCACTTGTAGTGCCAATACCTTTACAGATACAGATCAAGAACTGTTCTGGTTCATGGGGCACTGGCACCAGTACTGGGGAATGTGGGGGCCGTACCACTGGGACAGTCTACACCCGAACTGCACTGGGACCAGTGTTTGAGCGAACCACATACCAAGGGAAGTTTTAAGAGGGGGTTTTAAATTAAATAGTGGGGGGCAAGGGATCAAACTTGGGGAACATGTGTTAAGTCAAAGAATAGGGGCAAGGCAAGAGAGAAATGATAAACAGGCCATGATAGTAAGGGATAGAGTGTACAAATCTAAGAGTAAATCAGCAGATAAGGCAAGAGGTTACAAAAACAATAAAAAAGGACAAAACTAAAGGTTCTGTATCTGAATGCACAAAGCATTTGAAACAAAACAGATGAATTGATAGCACAAATAGAAATAAATAAGTACAATCTGATAGCCATTACAGAGTGATGACTGCAGGATGGCAGATTGGGACCTGAATATTGAAGGTATTAGGAAATACAGACAATTTAAGCTGTATTTGTATTTTTTGGGTGGGTGGAATGAGTTTTAGCTTTAATGTTTAAGTTTGATTATAAAAGCTATCTTATACTCTAATGTCCACAACATGTACACAGACCATGTAAACCAATTGTGACCTGTGGTCAGACACAACACACTCTGAAACCAAGCGATAGATGCTATGGGTCTCCTCAACTCCCCCTAAACGCTTGTCACACAGTGAGCCAACCAGTCTCACTGCACTTTGTCTTTCACATGCTGGTTCCCAATCTCCAAGGTCAAATTGAATATTAGTTTCACTTTAAAAAAAAGTGTTTGCATCTCTAATGAGAGGCTTACAACATAGATGTTAAGCAAACACAAGAGTAGAGAAAACAGTGCTGCTGTCAAGCTGGAGTCCAGAGAGGCAGGTCCCTCCCATAGACACACAGAAAAACTAAAGAAACAGCAGTTTTAAGTTCAGTTTGAAGCCAGAACCCAAGAGAGACAGGACACTGGGAGACGGAGCTGCAGATTTCCCAAAAGAACCAAAAAGGTCCCAAGACCAAAGGAGTGAGACAGAAACAGGGGAATGTCCCAAGCAGATCACAGACAGACAGGAGCCTGGAAAATGTCCTGTTAATGAAGTTAAGAGTGCGGGGCAGAGAGAAAGGCTCCAAGCTTCAGATTTGAAAGCAGATTTAAAGTGAGTACAGCTTGCAAGAAGAAGGTGCAAAGAGACAACTAAAGGTCTGTAACTTTTTGCTACGGGCATGTGAAGGAGTGGTACTGTTGACAGCTGAGTCTGTAAGACTTAGTGTGTGGAACACAGCTTGAATGCACGTGGGTGACCATGGGGAGAGGAACACTGGAAGGAGAGTTCGAAATCTTGGTGGTGAACCCTCACAGACGGCATCCGAGAGAAAGCATTAGTTTGCGATAATGTTCCAAAGGTTCCAAAGTGAGTTCTGGGAGAGTGGAGATTGGGAACCAGCATGTGAAAGACAAAGTGCAGTGAGACTGGTTGGCTCACTGTGTGACAAGCGTTTAGGGGGAGTTGAGGAGACCCATAGCATCTGTCGCTTGGTTTCAGAGTGTGTAGTGTCTGACCACAGGTCACAATTGGTTTACATGGTTTGTGTACTTATTGTGGACATTAGAGTATAAGATAGCTTTTATAACTTGTGTTATCCTTGCAAATCTATAAATATCTGTGAAGGCATAATTGTGAGTGAAGCAGTATTGTATTATAGTTCATCTTTTCTTGTTTAATAAATGTTTTATTCTTTTGTTAAAAGTTAATCAGCTGACTCCTATAACTCTGTTCAGTAGCCACTCTTCACGTATCTAAACAAAAAATAAAAGTTAGGGTCTATCCTGGGATCAGGTTTGTCCAGGGGTAATTCTCAGATGGATCATAACAAAGGGTATATGACATCACCTAACATCAGCACATGAGAGGGGGATGACGTGGAAACGAGGATGTAAAACAGGTTTACCTAGAGATGAGAAATGCTAAAGGCAAGAATCATTTGTGGGAGTGGTGCACAAGTCCCCTAATAGTACCCACACAGTAGAACTGAGTATAAAGGAAGAGATAATGGGAGTTCATCAGAAAGCTCCAGCGATAATCATGGGGGATTTTAATCAGATGGGCAATGCAGCCAAGATGAGGAGTTCTTAGAAAGTTTTCGGGATAGTTTCTGAGAACAGCACTTTCTGGAGCCAACCAAAGAGCAGGCTATACGAGATCTGGTATTGTGCAACAATACAGGATTAATTGATGAACTTGTAGTTAAGGTGCCCCAAGGTAGCAGTGAGCATTAATATAACTGAATTTTACATTCAGTTTGAGGGAGAGAAGAGTGGGTCCAAGGCTAGTAATTTAAATTTAAATAAGGGCAATTATGAGGGCATGAAAGCAGAGCTAGTTAAAGTGAACTGGCAAATGAGGTTAAGTGAGAGGTAAATACAGAGCAGTGGCAGACATCTAAAAGGATATTTCAGAATACACAGAATAGATACATTCCAACGAGAAAGAAAAATTCCAAGAGGGGACCCACCACCTGTGGTAAACGGAAAAAGTTAAAGATAGTATCAAACTTAAAGAAAAAGCATATAGTTGCACAAGCATGGGTGGCAGAGCAGAAGATTGGACATAATATAAAAACACAGCAAAGAATGACTAAAAGATTAATAAGGAGGGAAAAATTAGACTATGAGAGAAGCAAGCTAGAATATAAAGACAGTAAGAGTTTCTATATAGATATTTTAAATAAAGAAAAAAGTGGTCAACAAAATGAGCGATGGTCTGAGAGAAAGTGAGTCTGGGGAAGTAAAAATGGAAAATAAGAAGATGGCAGAAGAATTGAACAGGTCTTTTGCATCGGTCTTCACTATAGTGGATACAAGTAAAATCACAAAAATAGTTCTAAATCATGAAATGGAAGGGAGGAAGAAACTCAGGAAAATTACAGTCACCAGAGTAGTGATACTGAGCAAATTGCTGGAGCTGTGGGCTGACAAGCCCCTGGGTCCTGACGGACTTCATCCTAGGGTCTTAAAAGAAGTGTCTAGTGAGATAGTTGATGCATTGGTTTTAATTTTCCAAAACTCCCTAAGATTCAGAGAAGGTTCCACTGGATTGGAAAATAGCAAATATAACTCCTTTATTCAAAAGGGAAGGGAGACAGTAAACAGGAAACTATAGGTCAGTTAGCTTAACTTCTGTCATCGGAAAAACATTAGAAGCTATTAAAAAACTGTATAACAGGGCACTTGGAAAAATTCAGGGTAATCAGGCCCTGATTAGAGGGGGAAATCATCATTAACCAATTTATTGGAAGTCTTTGAAGAAATAACAGGTGCTGTGGATAAAAGGGAGCCTGTGGATGTACTGTACTGAGATTTTCAGAAAGCATTTGATAAGGTGCCACATCAAAGGTTATTGAGAAAATGAAAGCTCATGGTGCAGGAGGTAACACACTGGCATGGATAGAAGATTGGCCAGCTAACAGGAAACAGTTGGCATAAATGGGTCATTTTCTGGTTGGCAAGATATAATGAGTGGTGTGCCACACGGATGAGTACTGGGGCATCAACATTTTACAATTTATATGAATGGCTTGGATGAAGCTAGCATACAAGTTCAGCAGGCAATAGGGAAGGCAAATGGAATATTGGCCTTTATTTCAAAGGGAACGGAGTATAAAAATAGGGATGTCTTACTAAAACTATACAAGGCACTAATTAGACCACACCTAGAATACTGTGAACAGTTTTGGTGCCCTTATTGAAGGAAAGGTAGAGTCACAGAGTTATACAGCACAGAAACACCCTTTGGCCCATCGTGTCCATGTTGGCCATCAAGCACTTATCTATTACTTCTCATCAGTATTCACCAAAGAGAAGGATTTAGCGGTCGATTTGTCTAGGGAAGTGTGTGTAGACAGCCTGGATCATGTTGAGATCAAAAAAGAGGTGTTAGGCGTCTTGAAGAATATTAAGGTGGATAAGTCCCAGTGCCAGATGGAATCTACCCCAGAGTACTGAGGGAGGCAAGGGAGGAGGTTGCTGGGGCCTTGACAGAAATCTTTGCATCCTCACTGGCTACGGGTGAGGTCCCAGAGGACTGGAGAATGGCCAATGTTGTTCCATTGTTTAAGAAGGGTAGCAGGGATAATCCAGGAAATTACAGGCCGGTGAGCCTTACGTCAGTGGTAGGGAAATTATTGGAGAAGATTCATCGTGACAGGATTTACTACTATTTGAAAGCAAATGGGCATATTAGTGAGAGGCAGCATGGTTTTGTGAAGGGGAGGTCGTGTCTCACTAACTTGATCGAGCTTTTCGAGGAAGTGACAAAGATGACTGATGATGGGAGGGAAGTGGATGTTATATACATGGATTTCAGTAAGGCCTTTGACAAGGTCCCTCATGGCAGACTGGCATAGAAGGTAAAATCGCACGGGATCAGAGGTGAGCTGGAAAGATGGATACAGAATCGGTTTGGTCATAGAAGACAGAGGGTAGCAGTGGAAGGGTGTTTTTCTGAATGGAGAGCTGTGACTATTGGAGTTCCACAGGGATCAGTGCTGGGACCTTTGCTGTTTGTAGTATACATAAGTGACTTGGAGGAAAATGTAACTGGGCTAATTAGTAAGTTTGCAGACGACACTAAGGTTGGAGGAGTTGCAGATAGTGAAGAGGATTGTCAAAGGATACAATGGGATATAGATCGGTTGGAATCTTGGGCGGAGAAATGGCAGATGGAGTTTAATCTGGACAAATGTGAGGTAATGCATTTTGGAAGGTCTAATATAGGCAGGAATTACACAATAAATGGCAGAACCCTTAAGTGCACTGACGGGCAGAGGGATCTGGGTGTGCAGGTCCACAAGTCACTGAAAGTGGCAACGCAGGTGGATAAGGTAGTCAGGAAGGCATCATTGGCAGGGGTATTGAGTATAAAAGCTGGGAAGTCATGCTGCAGCTGTATAGAACCTTGGTTAGGCCACACTTGGAATATTGCGTGCAATTCTGGTCGCCACATTACCAGAAGGATATGGAGGCGTTGAAGCGGGTCCAGAGGAGGTTTACTAGGATGCTTCCTGGTCTGGAGGTTATTAGCTATAAGGAGAGGTTGGAGAAACTCGGATTGTTCTCACTACAGCGATGGAGATTGAGGGGCGTCTTGATAGAAGTTGAGTGGCATGGACAGAGTAGATAGTCAGAAGCTTTTTCTCAGGGTGGAAGAGTCAATTATTAGGGAACGTAGATTTAAGGTGAGAGGAGAAAACTATAGAGGAGATGTGCGGAGCAAGTTTTTTTACGCAGAGGGTAGTGAGTGTCTGGAATTCGCTGCCAGAGGTGGTGGTGGAAGCAGGTACGATAGTGGTGTTTAAGAGGAAGCTTAACAAATACACGAATAGGATGGGAATAGAGGGATACGGACCCTGGAAGTGCAAAATGTTTAGTTGACGGGCAATATGATTGGCACAGGCTTGGAGGGCCGAAGGGCCTATTCCTGTGCTATACTTTTCTTTGTTCTTTGTTATTCTATACCCATTTTCCAGCACTTGGCCCATAGCCCTGTATGCTATGACGTTTCAAGTGCTCATCTTAATACTTCTTAAATGTTGTGAGGGTTCCTGCTGCTACCATCTCCTCAGGCAGTGTGTTCCAGATTCCAACCACCCTCTGGGTGAAAAAAATCTTCCTCAAATCCCCTCTAAACCTCCTGCCCCTTACCTTAAATCTATGCCCCCTGGTTACTGATCCTACGCTAAGGAGAAAAGTTTCTTTCTATCTACCCTATCTATGCGCCTCATAATTTTGTATACCACTATCAGCAGCCCCCTCAGCCTTCTCTGCTCTCAGGAAAACAATCCTAGCCTATCCAGTTTCTCTTCACAGCTGAAACATTCCAGCCCAGGCAAAATCTTGGTGAATCACCTCTGCACCCTCTCCAGTACAATCACATCCCTCCTATAGTGTGGTGACCAGAACTGCACACACTACTCCAGCTGCAGCCTAACTAGTGTTTTATATAGCTCCAACATAACCTCTCTGCTCTTATATTCTATGGCTCGGCTAATAAAGGCAAGTATCCCACATGCCTTCTTAAAAACCTTACCTACCTGTGCTGCTGCTTTCAGGGATCTATGGACATGTATACCAAGGTCCCTCTGATCCTCTGTATTTCCTAGGATCCTACCATTCATTGTGTGTTCCCTTGCTGTGTTAGTCCTTCCAAAATGCATCACCTCACACTTCTCAGGATTAAATTCCATTTGCCACTGCTCTTGCCCATCTTACCAGCCCATCTATATCATCCTGTAATCTAAGGCTTTCCTCCTCACTACTTACACCACCACCAATTTTCGTGTCATCTGCGAACTTACTGATCATACCTCCTATATTCACGTCTAAATAATTAACATACAGTACAAACAGCAAGGGTCCCAGCACTGATCCCTGCGGTAAATCACTCATCACAGACTTCCAATCGCAAAACAACCTTCGACCATTACCCTCTGCCTCCTGCCATTAAGCCAATTTTGGATATAATTTGCCAAATTGCCATGGATCCCATGGGTCTTACCTTCTTGACCATTCTCCCATGCCTTACTGAAGTCCACGTAGGCTACATCAACTGCACTACCCTCATCTACTAGTCAGCTCCTCGAAAAATTAAATCAAATTTATTAGACATGATCTCCCCCTGACGAAGTCATGCTGACTATCCCCAATTAATCCCTGCCTCTCCAACTGGAGATTAATCCTGTCCCTCAGAATTTTTTTTCAATAGTTTCCCGACCACTGATGTTAGACTCACTGGTCTGTAATTACCTGGCTTATCCCTACTACCCTTCTTGAACAACAGTACCACATTCGCTGTCCTCCAGTCCTCTGGCACCTCTTCTGTGGCCAGAGAGGATTTGAAAATTAGTGTCAGAGCCCCTGCAATCTCCTCCCTTGCCTCACATAGTAGCCTGGGATATGTCTCATTTATGCCTGGGGATTTATCCACTTTTAAGCCTGCTCCTCCCTTTCAATGCTAATTTGTTCAAGTTTATCATAATCCCACCCCCGATTTCTACACATACATCATCCTTTTCCATAGTCAACACACTTGAAAAGTAGTCATTTAAAACCTCACCTATGTCTTCCAGCTCCATGTACAGATTGCCACTTTGGTCCCTACTCTTTCCCTGGTTATCCTCTTGCCTTTAATATATTTATAAAATGCCTTGGGATTTTCCTTCATCTTGCTCGTCAGTGTTTTCGTGCCCCCTTTTCGCTCTCCTAATTACTTTTTTAAAAAAAAAATTACCCCCTTACACATTCTATACTCATCTAGGGCTTCTGCTGTTTTAAGCCCTCTGTATCTGCCATAGCCTCCTTTTTTTCCCCTTATCCTATCCTCTATATCCCTTGACATCCAGGGTTTCCTGGACTTGCTGTTCCAACCCTTCACCTTTACCTGCAATGTCAGATGTACTGGCATTGGAGGCAGTCTAGAGAAGGTTCACTAGGTTGATCCTGGGTATGGATCTTGAGGTGAGGTTGAGTAGGTTAGGCCTGTACTCATTGGAGTTTAGAAGAATGAGAGGTGACCTTCTTGAAACATAAGATTCTTAGGGGATTTGACAGGGTAGATGCTGAGAGGTTGTTTCCCCTTGTGGGAAAGTCTAAGACCAGAGTGCATAATCTCAGAGTTAAGGGCTCACCCATTTAAGAAAGAGATGAGGGGGAATTTCTTCTCTCGTAGAGAATGTGTGGAATTCTTTATCGCAGAAGGCTGTTCAGGTTGACTCGTTAAGTATATTCAAGGCTGAGATAGACAGATTTTTAATCAGTAAGGGAATCCCATCAAGGGTTATGGGGAAAAGGCAGCAAAGTGTTGTTGAGGATTATCAGATCAGCCAGAATCTCACAGAATGGCGGAGCAGACTCGATGGGCCAAATGGCCTACTTCTGCTCCTACATCTTATAGAAGGGATTGAAGGTATGGTTGCTAAATTTGCTGATGACACAAAGATAGGGAGGAAAGTAAGATGCGAAGTGGACATAAGGAGGCTACAAAGAGTCATAGATAGGTTAAGTGAGTGGGTAAAGATCTAGCAAATGGAATATATGAGAAAATGTGAAATTATCCACTTTGGCAGGAAAAATAAGAAGCATATTATGTAAATTCTGAGAGATTTTAGAGCTCTGAGATGGAGCGGGATCTGGGTGTCCTAGTGCATGAATTTCAAAAGGTTAGTATGCAGGTACAGCAAGTAATTAGGAATAGCTGACAGAATGTTATAGTTTTTTGCAAGGGGAATTGATTACCAAAGTAAGGAGGTTATGCTTCAATTATACAGGGCATTGGTGAGATCACATCCGGAGTACTGTGTACAGAACTGGTCCCCTTATTTAAGAAAGAATGTAAATGAGTTGAAAGCAGTTCAGAGAAGGCTTACTAGACTAATACCAGGAATGGGTGGGTTGTCTTACGAGGAAAGGTTAGGCGTGTATCCGCTAGAGTTTAAAGGTGACTTGATTAAGATCCTGAGGTGTCTTGACAGTGTGGATGTGGTAAGGATGGTTCCTCTTGTGGGAAAATCTGGGTCACTGTTTAAAAATAAGGGGTCGCTCATTTAAGACAGATGAGGAGAATTTGTTTCTGAAGGTCCTGAGTCTTTGGAACTCTTCTTTCTCAAAAGACACTGGGAGCAGAGTCTTTGAATATTTTAAGGAAGAGGTAGATAGATTCTTATGATCCTAGCTGATGTTACGACTGGACGTGCCAGATCTCAGGATGCAATCCAGTTTGACAGATTCTTTGTTTAGAAACGTGGAGGACGGCTACTGAACAGTCACAGGAGTTAGCTGATGAATTTTTAACAAAGGAATAAAACATTTATTAAATAAGAAATGTACTATATTATCATACTCCACCAGCCAGAACTATACCTTCACAGATATATACAGATTTGTAAGGATAACACAAGTTACAAAAGCTATCTTATACTCCAATGTCCACCGAAAGTACACTGTCCATGTAAACCAATAGATGACCTGTGGTCAGACACACCACACTCTGAAACCAAGTGACAGATGTCACCCCAAACAGATGCTACGGATCCCTCATTAGCTCCCCCTAGGTGCTTGTCTCACTGAACTCCATCTTTCACACAAGGGCTTCCAATCTTCTCTCCAAGAACGTGTTTTGGAAGCTTCTCCCAAACCAACACTTTCTCTCAGATGCTGTCGACAAGGGTCTGCCTCCACGGTTTCAAACTCTCCTTCCAATGTTCCTCTCCTCAGATCACCATGTGCATTCAAGCTTTCTTTCATGCACTCTCTCTCACTGACTCAGCTGTGCCACCAGAACATCACTGCTTCACATGTCCATTGTAGAGTTACAGACCTTCAGCTGTCCCCTTGGAACTTCCTCTCTGCTCCTTACTTTCACTTCCACAGAACAGGACATTTTCTAGATTCCTGTCCTTGTCCTTTGACTAAACTGTCCTTTTGGACCTTCCCTGTTCCACTTCCCTGGATTTGGGGACTTTATTCTTTAATTTCTGGAGCCTGCTTCTGCAGTTCCTTCTCCTGTGTCCAGCTTGCCTTGCAGCTGGCCTCAACTTTGGTTTGGGACTTGCCATCTGCCCTGCGGCCTCTGCTGTCAACTGCTTTCAACACAACTCAAAGTACCCGTCTATCTCTGTGGGCCTCCTGTTGCTAGGCAGCAGCAGTTTTTGCTAACCTTGTTTTAACTTCCCTAAAACACTACCTCCCGCCACTTGAAAATAGCCCTCCAGTTCCAAAGGTCATAAAACTCAACTGCAGGTGTACCTAAACAGAGCTTTAGACCTGTTGTCTCCACTCAAAAATGAAAGTAGATCCCAGGTTTCTCCTTTTAACCCACAAAGAGAGAAAAAAAATTGAACTTAAAGATATACCTTATTCCTAACACACAAGTAACATTCACACTACACAAGTGACAGGCAATGACCATCTCCAACAAGAGAGAATCTATCAGCTTCTCGCGAACTTCTACTATCAGCTTCTCGCGAACTTCTACTATCAGCTTCTCGCTAACTTCTACTATCAGCTTCTCGCTAACTTCTACTATCAGCTTCTCGCTAACTTCTACTATCAGCTTCTCGCTAACTTCTACTATCAGCTTCTCGCTAACTTCTACTATCAGCTTCTCGCTAACTTCTACTATCAGCTTCTCGCTAACTTCTACTATCAGCTTCTCGCTAACTTCTACTATCAGCTTCTCGCTAACTTCTACTATCAGCTTCTCGCTAACTTCTACTATCAGCTTCTCGCTAACTTCTACTATCAGCTTCTCGCTAACTTCTACTATCAGCTTCTCGCTAACTTCTACTATCAGCTTCTCGCTAACTTCTACTATCAGCTTCTCGCTAACTTCTACTATCAGCTTCTCGCTAACTTCTACTATCAGCTTCTCGCTAACTTCTACTATCAGCTTCTCGCTAACTTCTACTATCAGCTTCTCGCTAACTTCTACTATCAGCTTCTCGCTAACTTCTACTATCAGCTTCTCGCTAACTTCTACTATCAGCTTCTCGCTAACTTCTACTATCAGCTTCTCGCTAACTTCTACTATCAGCTTCTCGCTAACTTCTACTATCAGCTTCTCGCTAACTTCTACTATCAGCTTCTCGCTAACTTCTACTATCAGCTTCTCGCTAACTTCTACTATCAGCTTCTCGCTAACTTCTACTATCAGCTTCTCGCTAACTTCTACTATCAGCTTCTCGCTAACTTCTACTATCAGCTTCTCGCTAACTTCTACTATCAGCTTCTCGCTAACTTCTACTATCAGCTTCTCGCTAACTTCTACTATCAGCTTCTCGCTAACTTCTACTATCAGCTTCTCGCTAACTTCTACTATCAGCTTCTCGCTAACTTCTACTATCAGCTTCTCGCTAACTTCTACTATCAGCTTCTCGCTAACTTCTACTATCAGCTTCTCGCTAACTTCTACTATCAGCTTCTCGCTAACTTCTACTATCAGCTTCTCGCTAACTTCTACTATCAGCTTCTCGCTAACTTCTACTATCAGCTTCTCGCTAACTTCTACTATCAGCTTCTCGCTAACTTCTACTATCAGCTTCTCGCTAACTTCTACTATCAGCTTCTCGCTAACTTCTACTATCAGCTTCTCGCTAACTTCTACTATCAGCTTCTCGCTAACTTCTACTATCAGCTTCTCGCTAACTTCTACTATCAGCTTCTCGCTAACTTCTACTATCAGCTTCTCGCTAACTTCTACTATCAGCTTCTCGCTAACTTCTACTATCAGCTTCTCGCTAACTTCTACTATCAGCTTCTCACTAACTTCTATTTAAACTCTATTTCCTAACAAAAGCTTTGGAAATGTGTTAATGTTCCATATTGAAACAAGTTATCCCCAACCAATTAAAGATAAAATTCAACAAAACACAGAAGTTCAGGTTAATTACCATGGCGTTATTCAGATGCAGCAAATTGGATCACATTTATATAGTACCTTTCGATACAAGGCGGCACTTCACTAGAGCTTTTTTAATGCAATCCTGGGACATGGGCTTGGCTGTCTCAGCCAGCATTTATTCCCATTCCTAACTGCCCTTGAGGGGGTGATGAGCTGCCTTCTTGAACTGCTGCAATCCATGTGGTGTAGGTACACCCACAGTACTGTTAGGGAGAGTGCTCCAGAGTGAAGGAATGGCGATATGTTTCCAAGTCAGGATGGTGAGTGGCTTTGAGGGGAACTTCCAGGTGGTGGCATTACCATGTATCTGCTCACCTGTGCCTTGTCGATGGTAGACATGCTTGGGGAAGTCAGGAGGCAAGTTCCTCACTGCAGAATTCTTAGCCTCTGACCTGCTCTTGTAGTCACAGTATTCATATGGCTAGCCCAGTTCTGTTTCTGGTCAATGGTAACCCTCCAGGATATGGATAGTGGGGGATTCACCGATGGTGAAGGGGATGATAGTTAGATTCTCTCTTGTTGGAGATGGTCATTGCCTGGCACTTGTGTAGTGTGAATGTTACTTGCCACTGTCAGCCCAAGCCTGGATATTGCCCAAGCCTTGCTGCATTTGGACATGGACTGCTTCAGTATCTGAGGAGTTGCAAATGGTGAAAATTGTACAATCATCAGTGAACATCCCCACTTCTGACCTTATGATGGAAGGAAGGTCATTGATGAAGCAACAGAAGATGGCTGGGTCTAGGACACTACCCTGAGGAAGTCCTGCAGTGATGTCTTGGAACAGTGATAACTGAATGCCAACTACCCCAACCATCTACCTTTGCTCTAGGTACGACTCCAACCAGCAGAGTTTTCTCCACAATTCCCACTGACCTGAGTTTCGCTAGGGCTCCGTGATGCTACATTTGGTCAAATGCTACCTTGATGTCAAGGGGGATCAATCTCATCTCACCTCTGGAGTTCAGCTCTTTTGTCCAAGTTTGAACCAAGGCTGTATTAAGGTCAGACGCGGAGTAATCCTGGTGGATCACAAATTGAGCGTCATTAAGCAGGTTAGAGCTAAGCAAGTGCTACTGGATAGCACTGTTGATGACCCCTTTCATCACATGGATTGAGAATTGGTTAGCAGACAGGAAACAGAGAGTAGGACTAAATGGGTCTTTTTTGTAATGGCAGGTGGTGTCTAGTGAGGTACTGCAGGGATCAGTGCTTGGGCCCCAGCTACAAATGCAATATATTTTGAAGTTGCGGATGACACAAAACTTGATGGGGATGGGAGTGAGAGGAGGATGTTAAGAGGCTTCAAGGTGATTTAGAAAAGTTGAGTGAATAGTCAAATTCATGGCAGATGTCATATAACGTGGATAAGTGTGAAGTTATCACTTTGGAAGGACAAACAAAATGGCAGAGTATTATTTAAATGGTGATAGATTGGGGAATGTTGATATACAAAGGGGCCTGGGTGACTGAATCTCTGAAAGCAAGCATGCAGATGCAACAAGCAGTTAAGACAAGTGGTACGTTGGCCTTCATTGCGAGAAGATTTGAGTACAGGTGCAAGGATGTCTTACTGCAGCTATACAGGGCCTTGGTGAGACCACACCTGGAGTAGTATGTGCAGTTTTGGTCTCCTTACCTAAGAAAGGATATACTTGCAAAAGAGGGAGTACAGTGAAGGTTCAGCAGGCTGATTCCTGGGATGGCAGGATTGTTGTATGAGGAGAGATTGGGCAGACTAGCCTGTATTCACTGGAGTTAGAAGGATGAGAGGGGATCTCATTGAAACGTATAGAATTCTGACAGGGCTACACACAGACTGGATAGAGGGATGAGGTCTCCTCTGACTGGGGGGGCAGGGTGGGAGGTCTAGAACAAGGGGTCACAATCTTAGGATATGGGGTAGGCCATTTAGAACTGAGATAAGGAGAAACTTCTTCACTCAAGAGGGTGGTGAGCCTGTGGAATTCTCTACCACAGAGGGCTGTGGAGACGAAGTCACCGAATATATCTAAGAAGGAAATAGATAAATTTCTAGATTCTAAAGGCGTCAAGGGGTGTGGGGAGAGCGCGGGGGTATGGCATTGAGACAGAGGATGAGCCTTGAATGATGGAGCAAGCTCTAAGGGCCGCATGACCTACTCCTGCTTCTATTTTCTATGTTGTCAATGCTTATGATCAAGTAGATCAATGGGGCAGTAAGTGGCTGGGTTAGATTTGCCCTCCTTTGTGTACAGGATATACCCGTGCAATTTTCCACATGCCCATGTTGTAGCTGTACTGGAACAGCTTGGCTAGGGATGCAGCAAATTCTGGAGCACAAGTCCCAATACTACTGCTGAAACATTGTCAGAGCCCATAGCCTTTGCAGTATCCAATGCCTTCAGCCGTTTCTTGATATCATGTAGATTGATTCAAATTGGCTGAAGATTGGCATCTGTGATGCTGGGGACCTCCGGAGGAGGATGGATCATCCACTCAACACTTCTGGCTGAAGATAGTTGCCAATGCTTGAGCCTTGTCTTTTGCACTGATGTGCTAGGCCCCCTATCATTGAGAATGGGGATATTGTGGAGCCTCCTCCCCCAGTGAGTTGTTTAACTGCGCACCACCATTCATGACTCAGTGTGGCAGGACTGCAGAGCTTAGATCTGATCCACTGGTTATGGAATTGCTCAGCTGTGTCTCTCAACCTGCTGCTTCAGCTGTTGGGCATGCAAGTAGTCCTGTGTTGTGGATACACCAGGTTGACACCTCATTTTTAGATATGCCTGCTGCTGCTCCTAGCATGCTCTACTGCATTCTTCATTGAACCAGGGTTGATCCCCTGGCTTGGCGGTAATGGTAAAGTGGGGGATATGCTAGGCCTTGAAGTTACAGATTCTGGTTGAGTACAATTCTGCAGCTGATGGCTCACAGAGCTTCATGGATGCTCAGCCTTGAGTTGCTAAATCTGTTCAAAATCTATCCCATTTAGCATGGTGGTAGTGTTGCACGACATGATGGATGGGACTCTGTCTCCACAATGACTGTGCTGTGGTCACTCCTACCGATACCATCATGGACAGATGCATCTGCAGCAGGCAGATTGGTGAGGATGAGGTCAAATATGCTTTTCCCTCTTTTTGGTTCCCTCACCACCTGCTGCAGATCCAGTCTAACAGCTATGACCTTTAGGACTCTGCCAGCTCGGTCAATTGTGGTGCTACCAAACCACCCTTGGTGATGGACATTGAAGTCCCCCACCCAAAGTGCATTCTGCGCCCTTGCTACCCTCAGTGCTTCCTCCAAGTGGTGTTCAACGTGGAGGAGCACTGATTCATCAACTGGGATGGGGAAGTGATGGGGCTAATAAATCAGTACTCCTCCTTGTTGAACATCACTTGGAGGAAGCACTGAGGGTGGCAAGGGCGCAGAAAGTACTCTGGGTGGGGGACTTCATGAGGCATCATGGGGTCTGGAATCAATGTTGAGGACTCCCAAGGCAACTCCCTCTTAACTTTATACCACTGTGCTGCCACCCCTACTGGGTCTGTCCTCTTGGTGGAACAGAGGAAACCCAGGGATTTTTTTGATCATTGCGCCTGTGACATTAAGTGTAAGGTATGATTCTGAGAGTATGACCATATTGGCCTGTTGCTTGACTCATCTATGTGATAGTTCTCCCAGTGTAAATACACAAAATTCAGCACTGAGCCACAGGAGCAGAAAGGTGATTAAAAACTGTGTGAAGGTAGTAGGTTTTAAGGAGGATCTTAAAGTGAGTCGCAAAGGATGGAATGGATTAGGGACAGGGTGGTCAGAGTTTGGTATATCTTCAATGAGAGATGTGGACCAATTCCTGACTGTACAGTATGAGCTCTATCCCAAAGACCTTGTTACCCTGTACATGTGTCAGGAGCAATGTGGTCTTCAAACAAAAAAATCATTCTTGGGATGCGAGCAACGATGACAAGTTCAGCATCTATTGCCCATCCTGTTCGAGCAGTCATCTTAAACCATTGCAGTCCATGTAGGTAAATCTACTGTGCATTTTTTGTGTAGCAGTTTGATGCAACTGAGTGGCCTGTTGGGTCATTTCAGAGAGCAGTTAAGAGTCAGCTACATTGCTGGAGGACCAGGAGTCATGTATAGGCCAAACCAGACAAGGATGGGAAATGTCCACCCCGAAGAACATCAGTGAACCAGATCAGTTTATTTACGACAACCTGGCAATTTCATAATCATTAGCGAGACTAGCTTTTAATTCCTGATTTATTAATTAATTGGATTCAAATTCCTCCAGCTGTCGTGGCGGGGATTTGAACTCATGTTTCCAGATCATCATCCAAGCCTCTGGATTACTAGCTCAGTAACATAAGCACTGTGCTACCGTCCCTGGCTCCTGGAAGAGTTTTGATCACCTAACTTGACAGATTTCTTTCGAAAGGAGAAGAAAATTCCTTTCAGATTCTCTTCCCTTCATCAACATGGCTCTAACTGACTATGCCCCTCTCACAGAAGATCACATGGCTCTGGTTAGATAGGTACTGTTTATATCATGATGCATAGAAATTGATACCATGTCAGATAAGCTGATGATTTCCAGTCTGACATTTTCAACATAACCAGTGACCATGGAAACATGTCTGGTGCTGGGACATGTTACTGCAAGGTGCTCTCACACACTAGAATGTATTTTTTTTATAAAAGAAAAGAAATGTGTTCCTAAGATATTTGTCTTCGATGCCCATGGCTGAACATAAACTGTTTATTAACTCGTAACTATATACATCTACAAGGTAGAGCCTGCATGGGTACTGTCTCCTTGTTGGCTCCTTCCAAACTCTATGACACGCGGTCTACCATCATGTGACTCTCTACATCAGACTGTGGGTGGTACCATTTCCCCAGTCACACAATAACCCTTGCAGTGTTGAACATTTATACTACTGTACATGTATAAAAAAGCAGCTATCTTACTGATTGGTAGCTTGAACCAGGTGCTGCTGTGAAGTGGTCAATATTTCCATTCTCAGAGATTGCAGAATATTTTTGTTTTATCTGCTGTCAATGAGCATCAGGAAATGCCTGACACAGGGTAACATGGCCAACTTTCTATGTCTCAGGATGTGTGGATTTCCTGAGATCAGGTGCCTGTGCTGTGAGGAATACTTTATACTTCAAATACATTCATGAGAAGGACAACTTGCATTTAGTGGTTTCACATGGTTAGAAAATCCCAGCGCGTTTACATTCTTGGAGGTGGGATTTTGAACAATTTTAACATGATAGTGAAATATAAGCTAAAAGCAAAAAACTGTGGATACTGGAAGTCCAAAACAAAAACAAAAATCCTGGGAAAACTCAGCAGGTCTGGCAGCATCTGCGGAGAGGAGCACAGTTAATGTTTCGAGTCCGAATGACCCTTCAACAGAACTAAGTAAAAATAAAGGGTGTCAGAGGAATCACGGATGTAGGTGGGAAGGGACTGGACAAGGGGAGTGAGAATGGAGTCAAGATAGCAAGAAATGAGTTCTGTGGGGCAGGAACAGGCTGACACGATCGGTATGCAGGGACAGTCCTGTTTGTGGATTTTGCATAGGAGGTAGAAGCGGGCCGTCCGAGGTTGGGAGAAATGGAAAGCAATGAAGGTGATACAAAAATGCTGAAGGAGAGAAGAGCAATACTTCTTCAAGGTAGGCATTCCTTGAAGAGAAGTGGCAGCCAATTAAACACTAAGATAAAAGCAAAGAACAGCGGATGCTGGAAATATAAGCATTTATTAGTGGCTGAATTTAGCATTAAAAGCACATGAGCACAAAATTCAAGTGCACTGATTTAAGCACACACTATCAATATATGAACATATTCCAAACCTTCACTTGCTCAGGCACAAGTGGGATATCCATTTGAAAAACAGAAAAACACAACAAAAAGTTAGTACTAAGAGATGAAAGACATTTCAATTTACAGAGTCAACTCCACAACAGAGCAAATGCAAGAGGATGGAAATAGAATGATCAAGAGTAGCTCCAAGTTTCCCAGTCTTTGCTTTGAAATGGAAAGTGTATGGAATGGAAACTGATCCAGTTTGAAACTACAAGAGAACCTTCAGAACACAATACTCAGAGTCACAGAGTTATACAGCCCAGAAACAGGCCCTTCGGCCCATCGTGTTCGTGCCAGCCATTGAGAACCTATCTATTCTAATCCCATTTCCAGCACTTGGCCCATAGCCCTATATGCTATGGCGTTTCAAGTGCTCATCCAAAATGATGCGAGGGTTTCTGCCTCTACCACCCCCTCAGGCAGTGTGTTCCATACTCCAACCACCTTCTGGGTGAAAAAGTTTTTCCTCAAATCCCCTCTAAACCTCCTGCCCCTTACCTTAAATTGATGCCCCCTGGTTATTAACACCTCCGTGAAGGGGAAAAGTTTCTTCCTATCTATGTCCCTCATAATTTTGTATAACTCTATCAGATCCCCCTCCTCAGCCTTCTCTACTTTAAGGAAAACAACCCTAGCTTATCCAATCTCTCTTCATAGCTGAAATGCTCCAACCCAGGCAACATCCTGGTGAATCTCCTCTACACCCTCTCCAGTGCAATCACATTCTTCCTATTATTAAATTGTGAAGAGGTTTCATTTTTGTTAAATAAGTTCCACTGATATAAGGCTTCCAAACTGTAGCAGTTGCAGGGGTACTGTACTGTGGTAGTAGTGTGTTGGGTCACAGGTGGTATCATGCTGGGCTTCAAACGTTCAAGAGCTCAATGATGGCTAAGTGAGCAGGCACAGTTTGTGCTGTGGATTTCTTGGCTGAGCACACTGCAAGGCTTCCTAAATCACTAACATAAGGAATTACATTTGAGATGTAGCTACCACTGCCATTTAGGCAAACACATGGGCTAGTTTACAAACAGCAAATTCCTGAAAACAGCAAATGAATGAGCAGGTAAGTTTTTGCTGGTGTTGAACAAATGTTGGCTAGGACACTGCAGGATCTCTTCAATAATACCATGGGATTATTTATGTACAACTGAGGGAGACAGGGTCTCTAATTTAGTGCTGCATTCAGAAAAAAGGCACCTCCAACAATCCCATCTAAATGGAGTGCTTCACCTTATAGTTAGCCTAGATTACATACTCAGATTTCTGACTCAACCGAGATGACTAACAACTGAGCCAAGCTAACGATTGTATCCTTCCTCAACACATTCTGAGAAACTCCACATGCACACAAGAATTCAGGTAGAATGGGTAAGAACTGAAGGTCGATTCAAAATGGTGAAGAGAACATCCTGACTGACACGAGTTTTTCTGTCGAGTAACTCAGAAAAGCTCTGGGTTTAATTTCTGGTCTGAACTGGTTCATCTGATTGCAACTGCGATGGGATGATATAGTGGCTTCAGCAATCTAAGGTTAGGAAGTGCACTTCCTCCAACTTGAAGTGGATATGGATGCTGAGTGTGAAGAGGGCTGGACTTGGATGTAATGACCCAATAGTTGATAAGGGGCAGGAATTAAGAAAGGAAATAGGGGGATGGCAGATGGAGTGAGAAGAAAAGGTATATTGAGGTCAGACATTGATCTGTATTTTGGTTTGAAATCTACAGAAATAGCCCAGTATGAAAAATGAATGAAATGTGTTACTGGGAAAAGAGCAGTAAAAGACTGATAAGGGATTTGATTATTTAGATACATGGACAAATACAAAACATTTATTACACATATGTAACAACAATTTTGGATCATTGAATTGAACTGAAGTAGCATAGGGAGATTTAGAAATGAATGCGTAAATATTTGAAGAGGAGAAATGTTGAAAGGATGCATGAAAAAGGACTAAGTAGAACACTCTGCCAGAGAGCTGGGGCAGGTACAACAGGCTGTATGGTTGTCTCTTGTGCTGGGAAATTGTATGATCTGGCAGGCACACAGTGTATTATGTTTAGTTATGGTTACCAACACCAAAAAGCAATTAGACACATGTATAAAAGGGGAATCAGCCATGAGGAAAGATTAGACAAACACCATAATCTATAAAAAGAATGTTGTTGGAGCATGACCACAATACAGAGGCAGTCAGAAAGGAAATCCAGAGTATCAATTCAACATAAATTCTGACAATGAGGCTTGGCGCAAAGAATGTTTGGAATAAAATCAAACAACACAAAAACATTCAAGTTATTAAACTGGATGTCATGCTGAAAATTAAATCAGTTTGAAATGATGTATTGTTATGGACAAAATTACATGCTTTTTCTACTCTTACAGCTATTGGGTATATCTCCACATGGTCCTCCTGGATACCCATAGACAGGTGTTAACATATAAATGGACTAGCCATTTAAATACTGTGGCTACAACAGCAGGTCAGAGGCTAGGAATCCTGCAGCGAGTAACTCACCTCCTAAGTTCCCAAAGTCTGTCCACCATCTACAAGGCACAAGTCAGGAGACTGGTGAAATACTTCCCACTTGCCTGGATGAGTGCAGCTCCAACAGCACTCACGAACCTTGACACCATCCAGGACAATGCAACCTGCTTAATTGGCACATCCACAAACATTCACTCCCTCCACCACTGACACAGTAGTGGCAGTGTGTACCATCTATAAAATGCACTGCAGGAACTCACGAAGGCTCCTTAGACAGCACCTTCCAAACGCACAATCACTACCTTCTAGAAGGACAAGGGCAGCAGACAGATGGGAACACACCACCTGCAAGTTCCCTTTCAAGCCACTCACCATCCTGACTTGGAAATACATCACCATTTCTTCACTGTTGCTGGGTCAAAATCCTGGAACTCCCTCCCTTATACTGCTGTGGGTATACCGACACCACAAGAACTGCAGCAGTTCAAGGCGGCAGCTCACCACCATCATCTCCACCTTCTCAAGGCCAGTTAGAGATGGGCAACAAATGCTGGCCTAGCAAGCCACACCCACATTCCATAAATGAATTAAAAAGATCAGAGTCCCAAACAGATTTTTCCCTTCCTAACTAATAGGAGACTTGGGCCGAGTTGTAGTTTCTCTCATGCCAGCTCTGAAGAAAGGTCATGCACTTTATTTATTTATGAGATGTGGGAGTCGCTGGCTAGGCCAGCATTTATTACCCATCATTAATTGCCCTTGAGAAGGTGGTGAACTCTTTTGTCCATGGCCAAACCAAGGCTTGAAACATTAACTCTGTTTCTCTCTACAGATGCTACCAGACCTGATTATTTCAGATTTCCAGCATCTGCAGAATTTTGCTTGAATGGCATTTCTAATCAGTTAACCATAATTCAGACTGGGCATTAAAACTGAGCCAACATTTCAGGCACACTCACTTCATCAAAGCAGCTATTAAAGGGACTCTCATTTTTAAAAATTAGATTGCAAAGAAAGAGTTGCGGCGTACAGACAGCTTGCGTGGAAATATTCCAATGACAATTGAACAGTGAACAATTAGACTATAATGTTTAGTTTTTCTTGTACCATCAATCCTCATTATTTACTTTGTCACAGAGTCAGAGGTCTACAGCACAGAAAAAGACACTTCGGCCCATCGAGTCTGCGCCGCTCAAACAAGTACCTAACTATTCTAATCCCATTTTCTAGCACAGGCCCATAGCCTTGTATGCCATGGCATCGCAAGTGCACATCCAATACTTCTTAAATGTTATGAGGGTTTTTGCTTCTACCACCCCTTTAGGCAGTGAGTTCCAGATTCCCACCACCCTCTGGGTGAAAAAATTCTTCCTCACATCCTTTCCAAACCTCCTGCCCCTTACCTTAAATCTATGCCCCCTGATAATTGATCCCTCCACCAAGGGGAAAAGTTCCTTCCTGTCTACCCTATCTATGCCCCTCATAATTTTATACACCTCAATCATGTCTCCCCTCAATCTCCTCTGCTACAGGGAAAAATAACCCCAGTCTATACAATCTCTCCTCATAACTAAAACTCTCCAGCACAGGGAACATCCTGGTAAATCTCTTCTGCGCACTCTCTCTAGTGCAATCACATCCTTCCTATAATGTGGATTCCAGAACTGCAGGCAATACTCTAGCTGTGGCCCAACCTGCGTTTTATACAGTTCCAGCATAACCTTTCTGCTCTTATATTCTATGCCTCTGCTAATAAAGGCAAGTATCCCATATGCCTTCTTAACCACCTTATCTACCTGTCCTGCTACCTTAAGGGACTGGTGGACATGCACACCAAGGTCCCTCTGATCCTCAGTACTTCCCAAGGTCTGACCATTCATTGTGCATTCCCGTACCTTGTTTGTCCTGCCCAAGAGCATTACCTCACACTTACCCGGATTAAATTCCATTTGCCACTGATCAGCCCATAGAAACATCGAAAATACGAGTAGGCCATTCGGCCCTTCGAGCCTGCTCCGCCATTCGCTATGATCATGGCTGATCATCCAACTCAATAGCTTGCTCCCGCCTTCTCCCCATATCCTTTGATCCCTTTCGCCCCAAGAGCTATATCCAACTCCTTCTTGAAAACATACAATGTTTTGGCCTCAACTACTTTCTGTGGCAGCAAATTCCACAGGCTCACCACTCTGGGTGAAGAAATTTCCCCTCATCTCAGTCCTAAATGGTCTACCCCGTATCCTCAGACTGTGACCCCTGGTTCTGGACTCCCCCAGCATCAGGAACATCCTTCCTGCATCTCCCCTGTATAGTCTTGTTAGAATTTTATAGGTTTCTGAGAGCCCCCTTCATTCTTCTGAACTCCAGCGAATATAATCCTAACTGACTCATTCTCTCCTCATATGTCAGTCCCGCCATCCCAGGAATCAGTCTGGTAAAACTTCGTTGCACTCCCTCTATAGCAAGAACATCCTTCCTCAGAAAAGGAGACCAAAACTAGACAGAATATTCCAGGTGTGGTCTCATCAAGGCCCTGTATAATTGCAGCAAGACATCCCTACTCGTGTGCTCGAATCCTCTGGCTATGAAGGCCAAAATACCATTTGCCTTCTTTACCGCCTGCTGCACCTGCATGCTTATCTTCAGCAACTGGTGTACAAGGATACCCAGGTTTCGTTGCACATTCATCTCTCTCAATTTATAGCCAGGTAATAATCTGCCTTCCTGTTTTTGCTACCAAAGTGGATAAGCTCACATTTATCTACATTGTACTACATCTGCCATGCATTTCCCAATCACTTAGCTTGTCCAAATCACACTGAAGCACCCCTGCACCCTCCTCACAGTTCAACCAGCTTTGTCTCATCTGCAAATTTAGAAATATTACATTTAGTTCACTCATCTAAATCATTAATATATATTGTGAATAGCTGGGGACCCAGCACCGATCCCTGTGGTACCCCATGAGTCACTGCCTGCCATTCGGAAAAAGACCGGTTTATTCCTATTCTTTGTTTCCTGTCTGCCAACCAGTTTTGTATCCTTCTCAATACACTACCCCCAATCCCATGCGCTTTAATTTTACACGCCAATCTCTTATGTGGGACTTTGTTGAAAGCCTTCTTAAAGTCCAAATAAACCACATCCACTGGCTCCCCTCATCAACTCTACTAGTTACATCCTCGAAAAATTCCAGTAGATTTGTTAAGCATGATTTCCCTTTTGTAAATCCATGCTGACTCTGTCCGATTCTGCCATTGTTTTCGAAGTGCTCAGCTATTAAATCTTTTATAATGGACTCTAGAATTTTCCCCACCACACCAGCGTCAGGCTGACTGGACTATAATTCCCTGTTTTCTCTCTACCTCCCTTTTTAAATAGTGGGGTTACATTAGCTACATCCAATGTGTAGGAACTGTTCCAGAGTCTATATAATCTTGGAAGATGATCACCAATGTATCCACTATTTCTAGCCACTTAATTGCTCTGGGATGTAGATTATCAGGCCCCGGGGATTTATCGGCCTTCAATCTCATCAATTTCCCCAACACCATTTCCCTACTAATGCTGATTTCTTTCAGTTCCTCCCTCTCACTAAATGTTGTGTTCCCCAACATTTCTGGTATGTTATTAGTGTCCTCCTTTGTGAAGACAGAACCAAAGTATATATCTAGTTGGTCAGCCATTTCTTTGTTCCCCATTATAAATTCCCCTGTTTCTGACTGTAAGGGACTTACATTTGTCTTCACCAATCTTTTTCTCTTCACATACCTATAGAAACTTTTAGTCAGTTTTTATGTTCCCTGCAAGCTTACTCTCATACTCTTTTTTCCCCTTGTTAATCAATCCCTAGAGTCCATTATAAAAGATTTAATAGCTGAGCACTTCGAAAACAATGGCAGAATCGGACAGAGTCAGCATGGATTTACAAAAGGGAAATCATGCTTAACAAATCTACTGGAATTTTTCGAGGATGTAACTAGTAGAGTTGATGAGGGGAGCCAGTGGATGTGGTTTATTTGGACTTTAAGAAGGCTTTCAACAAAGTCCCACATAAGGGAATTCTTTGCTGAATTCTAAACTGCTTCCAATCCTCAGGTCTCTTGTTTTTTCTGGCCAATTTGAATGCCTCTTCCTTGGCTCGAATACTATCTCCAATTTTCCTTGTAAGCCATGGTTTGGCTACCTTTCCTGTTTTACTTTTGTGCCAGACAGGAATAAACAATTATTGCAGTTCACCCATGCGCTCTTTGAATGTTTGCCACTGCCTATCCACCGTCACCCCTTTGAGTAATGTTTCTCAATCCATTCTAGCCAACTTGCACCTCAGCCCGTCTATATCCTCCTGTAATCTTAGGCTATCCTCCTCACTATTCACCACCACACCAATATTTGTGTCATCCGCGAACTTACTGACCAACCCTCCTATATTCAAGTCCAAATCGTTTATATATACCACAAACAGCAAGGGACCTAACACCAATCCCTGTGGAACCCCACTAGACACAGGCACCCAGTCACAAAAACACCCCTCGACCATCACCCTCTGCTTCTTGCCGTTCAGCCAATTCTGGATCCAAATTGCCTTGGATGCCATGGATCCTTACCTTCGTTATCAGTCACCCACTCAAGGCCTTATCAAAAGCCTTGCTGAAGTCCAAGTAGACTATGTCAAATGCATTGTCCTCACCTACACACCTGGTCACCTCTTTGAAAAATTCAATCAAATTAGACCATAAGACATAGGAGCAGAAGTTAGGCCCTTCGGCCAATCGAGTCTGCTCCGCCATTCAATTATGGCTGATAAGTTTCTCAACCTCATTCTCCCACCTTCTCCCCATAACCTTTGATTCCCTTACCAATCAAGAACCTATCTATCTCGGTCTTAAATACACTCAATGACCTGGCCTCCACAGCCTTCTGTGGCAATGAATTCCATAGATTCACCACTCTCTGGCTAAAGAAGTTTCTCCTCATCTCTGATCTAAAAGGTCTTCCCTTTACTCTGAGGCTGTGCCCTCGGGTCCTAGTCTCTCCTACTAATGGAAACATCTTCCCCATGTCCACTATATCCAAGCCTTTCAATATTCTGTAAGTTTCATTCAGATCCCCCCTCATCCTTCTAAACTCCATCGAGTATAGACCCAGATCCTCAAACTTTCCTCATACGTTAAGCCTTTCATTCCTGGGATCATTCTCGTGAACCTCCTCTGGACCCTCTACAGGGCCAGAACATCCTTCCCAAAATTGCTCACAATATTCTAAATGTGGTCTGACCAGAGCCTTATAAAGCCTCAGCAGCACATCCCTGCTTTTATATTTTAGTCCTCTAGAAATAAATGCCAACATTGCATTTGCCTTCCTAACTGCCGACTCAACCTGCAAGTTAACCTTAAGAGAATCCTGGACTAGGGCTCCCAAGTCCCTTAGAATTCCAGATTTCTGAATTTTCTCCCCATTTAGAAAATAGTCCATGCCTCTATTCTTCCTACCAAAGTGCATGACCTCACACTTCCCCACGTTGTATTCCATCTGCCACTTCTTTGCCCATTCGCCTAACCTGTCCAAATCCTTCTGCAGTCTCCCTGCCTCCTCAGTACTACCTGTCCCTCCACCTATCTTTGTATCTTCTGCAAACTTAGCCAGGATGCCCTCAGTTCCTTCATCTAGATCATTAATGTATAAAAAGTGAAAAGTTGTGGTCCCAACACTGACCCCTGCGGAACTCCACTAGTCACCGGCCACAATCCTGAGAAGGACCCCCTTATCCCCACTCTCTGCCTCCTGCCAGATAGCCAATCTTCTATCCATGCTAGTACTTTGCCTCTAACCCCATGGGCTCTTATCTTACTGAGCAGCCTCCTGTGCAGCACCTTGTCAAAGGCCTTCTGGAAGTCCAAGTAGATAACATCCATTGGTTCTCCTTTGTCTAACCTGCTCGTTACCTCTTCAAAGAATTCTAACAGGTTTGTCAGGCATGACCTCCCCTTGATGAAACCATGCTGACTTTGCCCGATTTTACCATGCACTTCCAAGTATTCTGAAATCTCATCCTTAATAATGGACTCTAAAATCTTACCAACAACCGAGGTCAGGCTAATTGGCTTGTAATTTCACGTCTTTTGCCTCACTCCCTTCTTAAACAGGGGGGTTACATTACTGATTTTCCAGTCCTCTGGGACCCTCCCTGACTCCAGTGATTCCTGAAAGATCACCACTAACGCCTGCACTATCTCTTCAGCTATCTCCTTCAGAACTCTAGGTGTAATCCATCTGGTCCAGGTGATTTATCCACCTTCAGACCTTTCAGTTTTCCTAGCACCTTCTCCTTGGTAATGGCCACCAAACTCACCTCTGCCCCCCGACTCTCTTGAACTTTGGGGATGTTACTCGTGTCTTCCACAGTGAAGACTGACGCAAAGTACCTATTCAGTTTTTCCGCTATTTCTTTGTTCTCCACTACTTCTCCAGCGTCATTTTCCAGCGGCCCACCCACTTTTGCCTCTCTCTTACCCTTTATATATCTAAAAAAACTCTTGCAATCTTCTTTTATATTACTGGTTAGTTTACCCTCATATTTAATCTTTTCCCTCCTTATTTCTTTTTTAGTTGTCCTTTGTTGGTCTTTGTAGGCTTCCCAATCCCCTGGTTTCCCACTGCTCTTCGCCGCATTGTATGGTTGGTCAGACCCCCCCTTAACAAAACCATGCTGATTGTCCTTGATTAATCCCTGCCTCTCCAAGTGTAGATTAATCCTGTCTCTCAGAATTGCTTCCAATAGTTTCCCCGCCACTGAGGTTAGACTGACTGGCCTGTAGTTCCCTGGTTTATCCCTCCCTCCCTCCCTTCTTGAATAACGGTACCACAATGGCTGTCCTCAAGTCCTCTGACACTTCTCCTGTGGCGAGAGAGGTATTGAAAATTATTGCCAGCGCACCTGCTGTCTCCTCCCTTGCCTCACTCAACAGCCTGGGATACATTTCATCCAGGCCTGGAGATTTATCTACTTTTAAGCCTGCCAGACCACTTAGAACCTCCTCCCTTTTTATGCTAACTTATTTAATTATATCACAGTCCTCCTGCCTGATTCCCATACCCACATCTTCCCTCTCACTTGTGAACACCAACACAAAGTATTCGTTTAGAACCTTAAACATACTAAATATTTCGGTTCTATTTTTGTAACATTTGACGTGAAAAAGCTCTGAATAACAGTGATCAGAAATATTATTCTAATCGCTTTGCACCACTACTTGAATCACATCCCACAAATGCTGGCACTCTGAGTGGCAACTGTGATTCACCCCCAGCAATAATCATACCAAAAATAGCTGTGTAAATAATTTATGTCAGTTGTCATAACCCCAGTTTATATTTCTAGCTCACTGGCTTATTCCATGTCAGCTTTCTATTTGAAAAGATGATAGGTTCATGATTCCACTAACTCTCCCTGACCAAACTTCTGAGAATCAGCAGCTGCCGCCCTGAATGAAAGGTATTGTGTACATTGGAACCTTCAGTGAGAAGAGAATTCGGGCTGGAACAGCAAATGCTGCCAGTGAAAGCATAATATTAATTCAACCGATAGGTCTCCCTCTGTGTGTTTCCTGGCTTCAAGTAGCCACTCTGAGAATCAGGAGACAACATAATCTTGAGTGCCCAGCCTTATTCGGGCCTCATCCAAATGCACTGAACTGTTAATGCTGGATAGCAACTGAAGCCCTGATAAAGCAGCTTAAGGCATCCTATAAAAGTAACAGAGCCTTGAGCTCACAATTAACAACATTCATACCACATAAAACCATCACCAAATCCATCAACATTTCTCGGGGGGTGAGGTGGGAAAGAGGTGTCACCACTGGTGAGAATTTTGGACTGAAACAGCCATATCAACATGTTGGCTACAAAAACAGGGCAGAGGTTGGATGTGATAAGAGGCTCACCTAACCCCTCAAACACTACCTTTAAATCTTAAGTGTGGTGGAATACTCACATTCACCTAGATGTATGTAGGCACACCATTCGGGAAGCTTGACATGATTAAAGATGTAGCAATTCACTTGATTGGCATCCTGCCACTAAACTGAATATTCACCTCCACCACCACACTATTGCTGCAGTATGCACAATCTGAAGGATGCAATACAGCAAAATGCCAAGGTTACTTTGATAACATTTCCCTTTTACTACAACCTCTATGATAAAGGAATGAGCAACAATATAATGGGATTGCCAGTGTCTTCAATTCAGACACCAACCCAACAGACACATAATTGCAGCATGGTCACTGGGTCAATATCCTGGAATTCACTGACAAACACCACTGTGGGAGAGCCAGTCTAAGGACTGCAGCCATTCAAGGAGAAGGCTCCAAACCACCTTCTCAGAGTGACTTGGAACAAATATATTCCAAAAATGTGTGGGGGCCGTAGGTACTTTCCTCCCACCACCCTCCCCACCTCAAATCCAGTAAAGCAATCTCCTCTCTACCTTAGTTAACATAGGCTAAATAAGCACAAATGAAGGGTCAATTCTTCCTGTCCTGCATGGCTCAATAACACATGAAATTTAGGTCAATAAGACACCGGAGTAACTCTGAAATTAAAGCTTGGAAAGGCACCTCAAGCCTAAAGCATAACTGGGAAAACAACACTATACTTTTGAGCAGTTAATTCAAATATCACAAGATATCAGTTACATTTCATTATAGAGTATAATTGTGATGGTTGCATAGTGGCAATGTCACTGGACTATAATCCAGGGGCCAAACGAATGCTCCAGGGGCACGAGTTCAAATCCTGTCATGGCAGTTGGGGGAATTTAATTAATAAATTTGAAATAAAATGCTAGTCTCAATTCATATTGATCATGACACTACTGGACGATACCACTCGGTTCAAGGGCAATTAGGAATGGGCAACAAATGCTGGCCTGCCAGCGATGCCCACATCCAACTAATGAAATAAAAATGGCCAGAGAAACAGGTCGAAATTCAATGACACACATCCCTGCCTATTGCCTCCATCAGGCTTTCACACTAGCCTGGGCCCAACCAAAGATTAGCAACAAGACTGAAACTCATAATTCAAACTAGGAGATCCACTTGGTATTCACTTATGGAATGTGGTTGTGATTGTAACATCAATGTTTATCAGCATGTTGACTTGCCATTAACCTCAAGTTAGTTAGTTAGTTGTCCAGAACCATCAACAGCAAAAGTAAAATCGACTTCCAGGTGTCGGTAAGAACTGAATCAATTTTCATTCGAGAAGAGTAAGAGGTGACTTAATTGAAACCTTTGAGATCCTGAGGGGTCTTGACAGGGTAGATGTGGAGAGAATGTTTCCTCTGGTGGGAGAATCTAGAACTAGGGGTCACAGTTTAGAAATTAGGGGCCGCTCATTTAAGACAGAGATGAGGAGAAATTTTGTTTCTCAGAGGGTTGGTTGTCTTTGGAACTCTCTTCCTTAAAAGGTGGTGGAAGCAGAGTCTTTGAATATTTTTTAAGACAGAGCTCGATAGATTCTTGATTAACAAGAGGGTGAAATGTTATAAAAAGTAGGCAAGGAATGTTGAGGTTACATTCAGATCAGGCATGATCTTATTGAATGACAGAGCAGGCTTGAGGGCCGAGTGGCCTACTCCTGCTCCTAATTCGTATGTTCGTAATGTGGATTTTAATTTCAGGTGTTCCTGCTTTCGTAACAAATGTTGGTCCACCTTGTATAATGTCTGTGTGTATTTTTTTTCTAGGTAAATCTAATCAAGAAACAGGAAAGCAACCAGCTCAGCATGGCTGATTGCTGACCAGTACAGTATCCATGGGCTCATTAAGCATGGGCCCTTGTTTGAACGTGAATGACAACCCCCTGGGGAATATTCACTGTAAAGATGGGACTATTAGTAGAAGCATCAAGCCATTAATATTTGTTTCTCTCCTGGTCTACCTGGAGCTCTAGCATGGATTGCAGGCAAAGTCAAAGCAGAGAAATAAGCCACCTGGAATCATGTGAAGCAGAATATTGTTTTAAAATTATCTATCTACTTACTGCTGCTATTATACACAATCTGTTCTACACATTGCATACTTAACTTATGTATTTATAGAATCATTGGAGGCAGCCCTGTGAAATGCAGTATTTTCACTTCTGCTGCGACAATGTGACTGACTTGTGCTCTCAAACAAGGCCAAGCACACAAGGTATCCCAAGAAGCTGACCACCTATGCTAGCATGTCGTCTGGTCAACAAGGCTTCCTGCTCCTCTCCACAGCCCTGCCATATTTTAAAACGGCCTTTACGATACAAATTTTCTTGAACTGGTAAATCCGTTATTGTTAGCAGAACCTTGCCTTGTGTGAGGAGCTTGTAGTGACTGTTTCAACCATGGGCTTGATCTACAATGCTCCTATAATTCCTAATGTAGTTGCTGTAGATGGAGCTCTAATGTCCCACTTAACCACTGCAGCTAACTAAACCGATTCAAGTGCAAGAAATCTGATAATATTGAGCTGCAATTCTCGAAGCATGTGCTGAACACAAACTCTCAGTATTTTCTCTAGTGAGGTTCACAGCTTCTGGACATTTTCCACTATTGTAAAAATATTCAGAATTCCCAATTCAAATCATCAGACCATTCAATTAATGGTAAGACTTAATTCAAGATGAGGGAGATCAAGTGTGGTGCCATGATAAAACAGTCTAAGCAGGAAGAAAGAAATTTAAGAGACTCTCTTTCTGACAGGTGGCAACTCCTGTTCTAATTTGCAAAGTACAGACTTAAGGCATTGGTGCATCTTGTAACCATGTCCTCATCAGAAGAGACCGAACCAGTGAAATAATGTCACCAACCAGAAATCCTGCTCATTGTTCTCCTTCACCTTACTGATGCAAGTGTAATTTACGCATTAAGAGCACTGATTACTTTTAGATTCAGGGCCCCAGATACACAACTTCGAGATTATTTGCCCACTCACTGCAAATTCCCTGGGGATACTGTAAATGCCAGACAGCTATATTTTGAGGCTAATAACACAATTTGCAAATATTGAAACAAAAGTCAGGACTCAGGCAAAATGCCAGGTGAAAGTCTTCCTTCACTCAAGGTTTGGCAATGCAAGAACCCATCAGAAATTGCAAGACTATGAAGTTTCTTCCAAAAAACATTCTTCAGGCTGTGGGTGTCACAAGCAAGACCAGCAATTAGTGCCCATTCCTGGATGCCCTGGAGAAGGTTGTTGTGGTGGGACTTCTTTTAGAAATGGGCATTACAAACATATGATTTAGGAGGAGGCCACAATGAAGCCACATGGCCCTTTGAGCTTGCACCGCTATTCAATAAGATCATGGCTGATCTGATTGTAACCTCAACTCCACATTCCCGCCTACCCCTGACAACCTTTCACCCCCTCCCCGTGCTTAGCAAGAATCTATCTAGTTCTGCCCTAAAAATATTCAAAGACTCTGCTTCCACTACCTTTTGAGGAAGATAGTTCCAAAGACTCACAACTCTTGGAAAAAATTTCTCATCTATCTTAAATGAGCGACCCCTTATTTTTAAACAGTGACCCCCTAGTTCTAGATTCTCTCTCAAAAGGAAACATCCTTTCCACATCCACCTCGTCAAAACCTCTCAAGTCACCTCTTACTCTTCTAAACTCTAGTGTAGTTCCAGCATTCTGTGATTGTGCAATTCCTGATGGGCAAATGTCTGTATGGGTCACAAAACCAGACCGTTCCAAGTGGAAACAAACAACTCTTCATAAAATACTCTGTTGCCATGGAGTTGTATAACATTGCAGCACACTGTCTTTTTGAGGTTAGCCTTCCATCAGTTCGGCATTTATTATTGCTTACATAACAGGTGGAGGAGAAAACGAATAATGTTTTACATATTAAGACCAGGCGCAGGCCGTTCAGCTCAAGCCTGCTCCACTTTCCAATGACATCATGCTACCAATACAAAACTAAAAGTAGACACTACCAGTTAGCACTAGATTCATAGTCATAATGGATTGTGATAAATATTATTAAAGGAACGAGAAAGCTCCTCACAGTAACAGCTATGAACAACTTTCCTTCTAAAAGTAAACAGAGACAACCATGCACGAAACTGGGTCGGTTGGACAAACACTGATGACCTTGTTTTAAAAAAAAACACTTTCAATCAAAAAGCGAAAAGTTTATCCCACCAGGCAATAAAACCCATTGCATTTAAAAAAAGATCCAGGACGTTAGCATTTTATCCTTTTTTAAACTAATTAACAGACTGTGTTTATTTTAATGCCCACGCCCCGTGTTTGTGTTTTTAAAGATGCGGCCTTGGTTTGGTCAAGGCCCCCACCCCCTCGCGCCCCCGATCTGGTTTACTTACCGCACTCCAGCAGATGAGCTCATTGGTGTCGGGATCTTCGATTAAAGTCCACAGTTTGGTGAGGAAGGCGGGCACATTGCTGCCGTGCGCGTCCATCCGGAACCGGAGACAGGGCCGGGAGGCCAAGCGCCGGATCTCAGCCCCGGGCCGAGGAGGAGGTGCGGCGGTGGGGAATTTAAACACGGGTCAGGGAGGAGGGAGGGGAGGAGAAGCTGCTGGCCTCAACACTCAATGATCTCCGCTTGTGCCTCACCGGACGTGAGAAGTGCTGAAGCGCTCAAAGGAGAAAGAAGGGAAAATAACAAGGACACACGATCTTCTCGATCCTCCAGCAACACTTTATCCCGCAGCTACACACTCCCCGGTAACCGCCGCCATCTTACTCACGCAGCAACTCGGCGCCCCTCCCCCCCTCCTCACACAAATCACTCACTGCATTTACCTCAAATTTTGCAAATTCCCATTTTTTTCTTCCTGCGGCCTCGAAAACAAACCCGCCTGTTTACCCGCGGGAGGTCGTAACGTCTTTCTTAAAAATAAAGAATAAAAATCCTACGTTAACCTTTGACCCGCCGGCCAGCAGCCCATCACGGTTCTCCTTTTGCGGAATAATTTTAATGAAGGAATTTATTTTTGGGGGCTTCTCGCTGTTCGCTCAATTTTTTAAAAAAAGAAACTTACCACGGGCGCAAATAGGAGCATTTTTTTCCTTTGGTTTTATTTCTAATTCGAAGGGTGTTCTGACCTCTGACCTTTCCTCCGGACGGTTCCTGCACTAAGATGGCGGCTGAGAGCATGTCGGAGGCTGCGAAAAGGAACAGTAAAGGTGGTGGAAATAAGAGGCCGATCTCGGGCCTCGAGGAAAAGGACCAGGTCTGTCTGTTTGTATTTTGCGGGCATTTTGTTAACGGTTCTGTGATTGTCAGTTGAAGCGAGGCGAAGCGGGGGAATCCTGCTATCGAAGCTTCTAAAGTGGGTCTGGATGGGAACCCGAATAGGTCTAAGCTGTTTGAGGGTTTCTTTTTCATTTCTCTCCTCTCTCTCTCACACAAACACGTGCGCACAATCCTTTCAATAAACTGGGGGGCGATTCGATATTTGCAAAAAAGGCCTCTGTAGCCCATGCACTACCGAATAGAAAGGAGGTTGTGCTCCTCTGAATGAGGCTGAATGGAGTGAAGAAATCGAGAGAGGAGGTGGTGAGGTGGATTTGCGTGTTGTTGGCATACATGTGAAAACTAGCACTTCGTTTTGGGCAACATGCAGATGAGAAGTAGAAAGGGGCCAAGGTTATGGTACAAAAGTGGGAAGAGAAGTCTCTTGCGGTTCTATAGCTAAGATTAGGTAGATAAGACGAACCAAGTGAAAGCAGTCCCGCCCAATCCACCCAGCTGAATGATGTTGGAGGAGGATGGTGTGATCAACTGTGCTGAAGGCTGCAGACTAATTGAGGAGGACGAGGAGAGAGAGTTGTCACTGGTACATAGGATGTTATTTGTGACTTGATCAGAGCTGCTTCAGTACTATGGTGGGGCAGAAACCTTAGTGGACTGATGCAAGCATAGTTTTTGTGTATAAGTTATGGAGGAGGTAGCACATTAAAGGATCCGGGAGAGAAAAAGGAGGTTGGAGATGGAATGGCAGTTTGCAAGAAAGGAATGGTTAAGGGTGAGTTTTGTTTTACGAAGGTTTTTAGGAGTAGGTGGACTGTGGAATTGAGGCTACAGTTAGCTCAACTATGATCTTATTGAATGGTGGAGCAGGTGCAAGGGATCGAATGGCCTACTCTTGCTCCTAATTCATATGTAAGGGCAATCAGATATAAAGGAGAGAAGGACATAACCTGAGGAGTGTACAATTAACATAGCTAGCATGGAAGCCAGTTAGAGAAGTTTGGTTGTCAGTAGTTCATTGAGAAAAGGGTTGAGAGAGCAGGAGGTGGCTCGATAAGGTGAGCTTGGAGAGGGCATGAAGGGAGATAGGAGCAAAACTAAAGAAAGATATACATTCAGAGCTTGGGCAGATTGGGGGAGGGGATGTTGGGGGGGCTTTAGAGGACATTTGGTCTGATGAGCAAGTGAACAGGAGGGAAGTGGTAGAGGCAGCTGATTAGATGGCCTTGATCTTAGTGCTAAAGAAATCCATGGCCTCCTCGCACTTAATGGACAAAATGAGGGAGAGATACTTAAGACACCCAGGGTTATCTTTGCATTTCAGGATGATTTTAGAATAGTGAGCAGTTTTAGTAGATGAGATGAAGACCCAACATATTTGAGATGGTCCAACAGATCTGGTGGTGAGTGACTAAATCAGTTGCGCACCATATTCATTCAAATCTACATTTCTTGGACTTAATGGAAATGAGAGTCTTACTGGAGAAATGGCTAGGGCAAGAGAGTGATTTTAATGAAGAGGACATCGCTAGAGTGTTGAATGAAAGCTTCACATCTGTCTTCACCCAAGAGAATGAGGATGAAGGTATCGAACTCGGGGAGAGAGACTGCGAGGTTCTTGAGCAAATTGATATAGGGAGTGACAAGGTATTGGAGGTGTTGGCAGGCTTAAGAGTGGAAAAATTTCCAGGTCCAGATGATTTGTGTTCCAGACTGCTGAGGGAGGCAAGGGAGGAGATCACAGGGGCTCTGACCCAAATTTTTAATTCCTCTCTGGCCACGCGGGAAGTGCCAGAGGACGGGAGAACTGTGAATGTGGTTCCGTTATTTAAGAGTTGTAGAGATAAGCCAGGGAACTACAAACCAGTGAGTGTCACGTCAGTGGTAGGGAAACTATTGGAGAAAATTCTGAAGGAGAGAATCTATCTCCACTTGGAGAGGCAAGGTTTGATCAGGGATAGTCAGCATGGCTTTGTCAGAGGGAGGTCATGCCTAACAAATTTGATTGAATTTTTTGAGGAGGTGACCAGGTGTGTAGATGAGGGTAGTGCAGTTGATGTAGTTTATATGGATTTCAGCAAAGTCTTTGACAAAGTCCCACATGGGAGACTTATAAAGAAGGCAAATGGACATGAGATATAGGGTAATTTGATAAGGTGGATTCAAAATTGGCTTAGTTGTAGGAGACAGAGGGTGATGACAGAAGGATGCTTTAGTGACTGGAAGCCAGTGTCCAGTGGTGTACCACAGGGATCTGTGCTGGGTCCCCTATTATTCGCCATTTATACAAACGATATAGATGACTATGTTGGGGGTAGGATTAGTAAGTTTGCGGATGACACAAAGATTGGCCAGGTGGTTAACAGTGTGGTTGAGTGTCTTGGGCTACAGGAGGATATAGATGGGATGGTCAAATGGGCAGAGAAGTGGTAGATGAAATTTAACCCTGAAAAGTGTGAGGTGATACACTTTGGAAGGAGCAGTTTGACAAGGACGTATTCAATGAAGGGCATGACACTAGGAAGTTCTGAGGAACAAAGGGACCGTGGTGTGTGTGTCCATAGATCTCTGAAGGCAGAGGGGCATGTTAGTGGGGTGGTGAAAAAGGTATATGGGACACTTGCCTTTATCAATTGAGGCATAAATTACAAAAGTAGGGAGGTCATGCTGGAGTTGTATAGAACCTTGGTGAGGCCACAGCTGGAGTAGTGTCTGCAGTTCTGATCACCACATTATAGGAAGGATGTGATTGCACTGGAGTGGGTGCAGAGGAGATTCACCAGGATGTTGCCTGGGATGAAACATTTAAGTTATGATGAGAGGTTGGATAGATTTGGGTTGTTTTTGTTGGAGCAGAGAAGACTGAGGGGTGACCTGATCGAGGTGTACAAGATTATGAGGGGCATGGACAGGGTGGATAGGGAGCAGCTGTTCCCCTTAGTTGAAGGGTCAGTTATGAGGGGACATAAGTTCAAGGTGAGGGGCAGGAGGTTTAGGGGGGATGTGAGGAAAAACATTTTTACCCAGAGGGTGGTGATGGTCTGGAATGCGCTGCCTGGGAGGGTGGTGGAGGCAAGTTGCCTCACATCCTTTTAAAAAGTACCTGGATGAGCACTTGGCACGTCATAACATTCAAGGCTATGGGCCAAGTGCTGGTAAATGGGATTAGGTAAGTAGGTCAGGTGTTTCTCACGTGTCGGTGCAGACTCAATGGGCCGAAGGGCCTCTTATGCACTGTGTGATTTTTTTGATTCTGAGGGCATTGAAGGTGGAGTTTAGGGTTGAGCAAATTAGTAGCTGCAGAAATGTTGTGGTGAACAGAGGACAAAAGACAAGACAACATTTAAAAGCATTAATTTTTAAAAACTCATTCATGGGATATGGGCGTTGCTGGGTAGGCCGGCATTTATTGCCCTTCACCAATTGCCTGTGAGAAGGTGGTGGTGAGCTGCCTCTTGAACTGCATGTGGTGTCAGTACACCTACAGTCCAGGGAATTCTAGGATTTTGACCCAGCAACCGAAGGAACGGCAATATATTTCCAAGTCAAGTATGGGAAGGCGGTGACATTGTGGTATTGTCACTGGACTGGTATTCCAGCGACCCAGAGTAATGCTCTGGGGACCTGGGTTTGAACCCACCACGGCAGATGGTGATTTGAACTCAATAAAAAAAATCTGGAATTGAAAGTCTAATGATGACCACAAATCCACCTGGTTCACTAACATCCTTTAGGGAAGGAACTCATCGATCCAGACCCACAGCAGTGTGGTTGGTCTCTGAACAAGGGCAATAAATGTTGGTCTAGTCAGTGATGCCCACATCCCATGAACAAATAAAAAAAAAATATGGTGAGCGACTTGGAGGGGGTGGTGTTCCCATCTATCTGCTGCCCTTGTCCTTCCAGGTGGTAGCGGTCGTGGGTTTGGAAGGTGCTGTCTAAGGAGCCTTAGTGAAGTTTCTGCAGCGTCTCCCCATACACACTGCTGCCACTCTGCGTCTGAGTGAATGTTTGTGGATGTGGTGCCAATCAAGTGGGCTGCTTTGTCCTGGATGGTGTCAAACTTCTTGAGTGTTGTGGGAGCTGCACTCATCCAGGAAAGTGGGGAGTATTCCATCACACTCCTGACCTGTAGATGGTAGACAGGAGTCAGGAGGTGAGTTACTCACTTTCTGCAATCTGACCATAGTGTTTAATTGGTTAGTCCAGTTCAGTGTCTGAAGTAACCCCCAGGATGTTGATAGTGGGGAATTCAGCAATGGTAATGCCATTGAATGTCAAGAGGTGATGGTTAGATTTTCTCTCTTGTTGGAGATGTGATTGCAATATAGATTGTTCTGCCATGACAGCTTGTTCCATAGATCACATTTCTTTATTCAGCAACTCAGTTTATACTTCAGGCAGGACTAAATATTGATCTAACAATAAGAGATACTAGGTAACAACAAGGAACTGACATCCAAGCGGATTACACCCACTTTGTGTCACTGCAGCCCCCATACCCCTATTGCCAGAAGCTTGGTATCTTCAAGGATAAACCGGTGCTAGAGTCTAGTGGCGGGGACACATACCCACTCATTGCACCACTGCTGCATCCGATCTACAGGATGCATTGCAGCAACTCACATGATGACTATGACTGCACCTCCTTCCTCTATGACGTGTATCACTGTGAAGGTAAGAGCTGCAATGTTGTCAGACTTTCATGTTCTGTTCCAAGTCTTGCCCCATCCTTACTTGGGTATAAACTGCCTTTCCTTTGGTCAGTCAATCTGAAAATCTCACGGATGCATCACTGCAGCACCATCACCACGGGATTTTGAGTGTGTCAAGGAGCAGGTCCATCACCACCTTGTGTGGCATCTAGGAACGGGTAATAAATGCAGTATTGTTGTGTTGCTGACATACTGAGAACAAAAGGAAGTACTTTGAGATATATTAAGCACAAAGTCCCTTAGACTTAACAGAAGTGAGAGCCTTATTAAGGAAACTCACCAAGACTCCTCAGACAGCACCTTCCAAACTCATGACCACTACCATCTAGAAGAACAAGGGCAGCAGATGTATAGGAGCGCTTAAGATTCCGGCTGGTATTATTACTGGACAAGGCAGATCCCAGAATTGAACCTGGCTTGATAGATCCTAATTTTACTTTTTTTTAAACCATGGAGAGTATTTACTAAACAGATTCGCAGGAGCCTGCTATTAACTTTTTAACAAAAGGATAAAACATTTAATAACAAGAAACATTAATTATATTACACTAGATAACAAACAAAATTTTTCAATATAGACACCACGAGAACAAATGATTCAAAATCGCTCTTTCCCTTTCACCCCAGCAATAATCTTTACAGACCCAACACTTCAGTGAGGCTGTACCACTGTTTCCACACCAAAGGTAGGGCTGGTTCAGTAGCAAAGAGATTTCTCTTCTACAATTGGTATCTCCCTTGAGGTATTCAGAAAACTCACTCTAAGTTCACCATTACTTTAACTTTAATGCAAAACCAATAGTCTGGCAGCATTTCCAGCTAGAGAGAGAAACTTATATTATATGTCTTCACTTTGTGGTATACTCATACCAACTGTGACGAAAAAAGCTTTCTGTTTCCACCTATCTCCGCGGGTCTCTCTGTGGACCCCTGTTGCTAGACAACAGCAGTTTTTTTCTACCTTAGAGAAGGTTTAACTCCCCTAAGCTACTAATCCCTTTAGTAACCCAGCTCTTCAATTTAAGAGTTGTAAAACCTCATTAATAATTCATGTATACAAACAGGACAGAGAAAGTCCACCTCTCAGAAAACTCTGAACTGAAACCAAAACCCAGGTTTCACCTTTCTTATCACACAAATAAAAAATATAAATTCAACTTAAAGTTATCTCTTATTCCTAACACTCTCAAATGCAAATATAAATTACTTAAAACTATCTCTAGATCCTAACAACAACAACACCTGGAAGTTCCCTCCAAGCCGCTCACCATCCTGAGTTGGAAATATATCACTGTTCCTTCACTGGGTCAAAATCCTGGAACTCCCTCCCGAACAGCACTGTGGGTGTACCTACACCACATGGACTGCAGTGGTTCACCACTACCTTGAGGACAATAAGGGATGGGCAATTAATGCAAGCCTAGCCAGCGCCGCCCACATCCCGTGAATGAATATAAAAGTTTTTTTTAAAAAATACTCTCCGTATCCTAGCAGTTATGTGCCCAGCTGAGAGGCAGCTGACCTGTGGTTAACAGCCACAGTCTGAGCTTTAACCATTTGCCATCACCTCAGCTTTTTGTTGTTGAGCAAGAAAGCTTGCTGTTTTGGAACATGTACATGGATTTTCATAAGACATTTGATAAGAGAGGGCACAATATTGTTGCAGTTATGTCCCTTGACTAGTAATTCAGTGATTATGAATTTAAATCCTGCCAGGGTGGCTTGAGATTTTAATTCAGCTTAAAAAAAAATAAATAGAGATCAAATGCCAGTATCAGCAAAAGTGACCACAACTGTCATAAGAACCCAAAACAAAAACAGAATTACCTGGAAAAACTCAGCAGGTCTGGCAGCATCGACAGAGAAGAAAAAAGTTGATGTTTCGGGCCCTTATGACCCTTCAACAGAACTAGGTGAATCCAAGGAAGGGGTGAAATATAAGCTGGTTTAAGGTGTGTGTGTGTGTGTGTGTGTGTGTGTGTGTGTGTGTGTGTGTGTGTGTGTGTGTGTGTGTGTGTGTGTGTGTGTGTGTGTGTGTGTGTGTGTGTGTGTGTGTGTGTGTGTGTGTGTGTGTGTGTGTGGTTGTTGGGTGGGGGGAGAGAAGTGGAGGGGGGCTGTGGTTGTAGGGACAAGCAAGCAGTAATAGAAGCAGATCATCAAAAGATGTCACAGACAACAGAACAAAAGAACACATAGGTGTTGAAGTTGGTGATATATATCTAAAGGAATGTGCTAATTAAGAATGGATGGTTGGGGAATTAAGGTATAGCTCTAGTGGGGGTGGGGGGAGCATAAAAGATTTAAAAATATTTAAAAATAATAGAAATAGGTGGGAAAAGAAAAATCTATATAATTTATTGGAAAAAACAAAAGGAAGGGGGAAGAAACAGAAAGGGGGTGGGGATGGAGGAGGGAGGTCAGGACCTAAAGTTGTTGAATTCAATATTCAGTCCGGAAGGCTGTAAAGTGCCTAGTCGGAAGATGAGGTGTTGTTCCTCCAGTTTGCGTTGGGCAACCATGTGTCTGTCCTTGGCTTTCTGTGTTGTTGCAGTGAAGCCCAACACAAACTGGAGGAACAACACCTCATCTTCCGACTAGGCACTTTACAGCCTTCCGGACTGAATATTGAATTCAACAACTTTAGGTCCTGACCTCCCTCCTTCATCCCCACCCACTTTCTGTTTCTTCCCCCTTCCTTTTGTTTTTTCCAATAAATTATATAGATTTTTCTTTTCCCACCTATTTCTATTATTTTTAAATATTTTTAAAACTTTTATGCTCCCCCCACCCCCACTAGAGCTATACCTTAATTCCCCAACCATCCATTCTTAATTAGCACATTCGTTTAGATATGTATCACCAACTTCAACACCTATGTGTTCTTTTGTTCTGTTGTCTGTGACATCTTTTGATGATCTGCTTCTATTACTGCTTGCTTGTCCCTACAACCACACCCCCCCCCTCCACTTCTCTCCCCTCACCCAACCCCCCTTCCTTTCCTTCTCCCCTACACACACACACACACACCTTAAACCAGCTTATATTTCACCCCTTCCTTGGATTCACCTAGTTCTGTTGAAGGGTTATGAGGACTCGAAATGTCAACTCTTTTCTTCTCCGCCGATGCTGCCAGACCTGCTGAGTTTTTCCAGGTAATTCTGTTTTTCTTTTGGATTTCCAGCATCTGCAGTTTTTTGTCTTTATGTCATAAGAACCCAACTAGTTCTTTGGTGGTCTGTGGGAGGAAATCTGCAATCCTTGCACAGTCTGGCTTTTATATGATTCTGGATCCACACCAACGTGGTTGGTTCTTAACTGCCCTCTGAAGCGGACCAGCAAGCCAGCAATATCAAACTGCTACAAGGAATGATTTGCAGTTGTTTAAGAAGGCTCGCCATAACCTTCAAGCAACTAGTGATGGGAAGTAAGTGCCAGCCTTAATACCCATGTCGTAAGAAGTTATTTTGAAAAATGAGTTATTGGAGAATATTTCTGCATGACAATTGTTAGCACTTTGATAATTCTGAGGCATGCTCTGGTACAACTTAAATTATTTGCTTTGGCCTGTGTGTGCACTTCAAAGGAACACTAGTTTCTGCAAAATTCTTAATTACACTTTTTTTCTTGCTTGAAAGTTTACCTGGCCTCTAATTTTCAGACTTAGCTGCAATTTTCACATTCATACATTGCTCTTTTTAATGAATATTAAATTTTGCTTTGTCACCCCTCCTTGTCAGAATGTCTCATGTTTCTTAAGAGTAAAGCTAAATTATTCAACTTTCCCAATAGATATGAAACTTTCTTCCCATAGTCTTGCCACAGCTCCAGAATTTGCTCTTAAACCTTGTTTATGGCTATCATAATTACAGTTCAAACATAGGTACTTGGTAGTCAGCAAAGTCAGTGTTTAACCATTTTCAGCTGACGTTGTAGCCTGTTTCAGAAAATGGAGACACTTGCCTTTTTTATTATTCTTTCATGGGATGTGGGCGTCGGTGGCTAGGCCAGCATTTATTGCCCATCCCGAATTATCCTTGAGAAGGTGGTGAGCTGCCCTCTTGAACTGCTGCAGTCCATGTGATGCAGGAAGGGAGTTCCAGGATTTTGACCCAGCGACAGTGAAGGAACGGTGATATATTTCCGAGTCAGGATGGTGAGTGACTTGGAGGGGAACTTCCAGGTAGTGGTGTTCCCATCTATCTGCTGCCCTTGTTCTTCTAGATGGTAGTGGTCGTGGGTTTGGGAGTGCTGTCGAAGGAGCCATGTTGAATTCCTGCAGTGCATCTTGTAGATGGTACACACTGCTGCTACTATGCATCAGTGGTGGAGGCAGTGAATGTTTGTGGATGTGGTACCAATCAAACGGGCTGCATTGTCCTGGATGATGTCAAGCTTCTTGAGTGTTGTTGGAGCTGCAGTCTTCCAGGAAAATGGAGAGTATTTCATCACACTCTTGACTTGTGCCTTGTAGCTGGTGGACAGGATTTGGGGAGTTAGGAGGTGGGTCACTCGTCGCATGATTCCTAGCCTCTGACCTCTCTTGTAGCTGCAGTATATATGTGCCTAGTCCAATTCCGTTTCTGGTCGATGGTAACCCTCAGGATGTTGATAGTGGGGAATTCAGTGATGGTTATGCAATTGAACATCAAGGGGTGATGGTTAGATTCTCTTTTGTTGGAGCTGGTCATTGTCTGGCACTTGTGTGGTGCAAATGTTACTTGTCAGCCCAAGCCTGGATATTGTCCAGGTCTTGCTGCATTTGGACATGGGCTGCTTCAGTACCTGAGGAGTCCCGAGTGGTGCTGAGCATTGTGCAATCATCAGCGAACTTCCCCCCCCTTCTGACTTTATGATGGAAGGAAGGTCATTGACAAAGCAGCTGAAATGATTGGGTCGAGGAAACTACCCTGAGGAACTCCTGCAGTGATGTCTTGGAGCTGAGATAACTGACCTCCAACAACCACAACCACCTTCCTTTGTGCTAGGTATGACTCCAACCAGTGGAAAGTTTTCCCCCTGATTCCCCGCGACTCCGGTTTTGCTGGAGCTGCTTGATGCCACACTCTGTCAAATGTGGCCTTGATGTCGAGGGCACTCTTACCACACCTTGGGAGTTCAGTTCTTTTGTCCATGTTTGAACCAAGGCTGTAATGAGGTCAGGAGCTGAGTGGCCATGGTGGAACCCAAACTGGGCGTCAGTGAGCAGGTTATTGCTAAGCAAATGCCGCTTGATAGCACTGTTGATCACCCCTTCCATTACTGAACTGATGATGGAGAGTAGACTGATGGGGTGGTAATTGGCCGGGTTAGATTTGTCCTGCTTTTTGTGTACAGGACATACCTGTGCAATTTTCCACCTAGCCAGTTAGATGTCAGTGTTGAGGCAGTACTGGAACAGCTTGGCTAGAGGCGCGGCAAGTTCTGGAGCACAAGTCTTCAATACTATTGCTGGAATATTGTCAGGGCCCATAACCTTTGCAGTATCGAACGCCTTCAGCCATTTCTTGATATCACGTGGAGTGAATTGAAGTGGCTGAAGACTGGCATCTGTGATGCTGGGGACCTCCGCAGGAGGCCGAGATGGATCATCCCAAACGGCCTTCTGGCTGAAGATTGTAGCAAATGCTTCAGCCTTATCTTTTGCACTGATGTGCTGGGCTCCTCCATCATTGATGATTGGGATATTTGTGGAGCCTCCTCCTCCAGCGAGTTGTTTAATTGTCCAGCACCATTCACGACTGGATGTGGTAGGGGACTACAGAGGTTAGATCTGATCTGTGGTTGTGCGATCACTTGCTCCTTATGCTGTTTGGAACGCAAGTAGTCCTGTGTTATAGCTTTACCAGATTGACACTTCATTTTTAGATATGCCTGGTGCTGCTCCTGGCATGCCTCCTGTACTCTTCATTGAACCAAGGTTGATTCCCTGGCTTGACGGTAATGGTAGAGTGGGGCATATGCTGGGCCATGAGATTACAGATTGTAGTTGAGTGCAGTTCTGCTGCTGCTGATGGCCCACAGTGCCTCGTGGTTGCCCAGTTTTGAGTTGGTAGATCTGTTTGAAACCTATCCCATTTAGCATGGTGGTAGTGCCACACAACACGATGGAGAGTATCCTCAATGTGGAGGCGGGACTTAGTCTCTACAATGACTGTGCGGTGACTCCTACCGATACTGTCATGGACAGATGCATTTGCTGCGGGCAGGTTGGTGAGGCTGAGGTCAAGTATGTTTTTCCCTCTTGTTGGTTCCGTCACCACCTGCTGTAGACTCAGCTATGTCCTTTCGGACTTGGCTGGTAGTGGTGCTACTGAGCAACCCTTGGTGATGGACATTGATGTCCCCCACCCAGGATACATTCTGTGCCTTTTCCACCCTCAATGCTTCTTCCAAGTGTTGTTTGATGTGGAGGAGCACTGATTCATCAGCTGAGGGAGCGCGGTACGTGGTAATCAGCTGGAGGTTTCCTTGCCCACCATTGACCTGATGCCATGAGACAATATGGGGCCTGGAGTCGATGTTGAGGACTCCCAGGGCATCTCTCTCCAAACTGTATACCATTGTGCCGCCACCTCTGCTGGGTATGTCCCACCATCCCAGGGATGGTGATGGTGGTGTCTGGGACATTATCTGTAAGATATAATTCTGTAAGGATGACTCTGTCAGGCTTGACTAGTGTGTGAGATAGTTCTCCCAATTTTGGCACTAGCCCCCAGATGTTAGTAAAGAGGACTTTGCAGAGTTGACTTTGCAGGTTGCGATTGCCATTGTTATTTCCAGTGCCTAGGTCGATGCCGGGTGGTCCGTCCGGTTTCATTCCTTTTTTGTGACTTTGTAACGGTTTGAGTGGCTTGCTAGGGGTGGGCCTGGAGTCACATGTAGGCCTGACCAGGTAAAGACAGCAGATTTCCTTCCGTAAAGGACATATGGGCTTTTACAACAACAGTTCCATGGTCATCATTAGACTTTTAATTCCAGATTTTTATTTCAAATTCCATCATCTGCTGTGGCGTGATTCCCAGAGCATTACCCTGGGTTTCTGGATTACTCGTCCAGCGACAATACCACCATGCCATCGCCTCCTGTAGGTACACCCATAGTGCTGGTAGGAAGGGAGCTCCAGGATTTTGACCCAGTGACCATGAACGAACGGCGATTATAGTTCCAAGTCAGAATGGTGTGTGGGTTTGAGGGGAACTTGCAGATGGTGGCGTTCCCATGCATCTGCTGCCCTTGTCCTTGTAGTTGGTGAAGGTTGTGCATTTGGAATGTGCTGTTAAAGGAGTATTGGTGAGTTCCTACACTGCATCTTGTAGATGGTACACACTGCTGCCACTGTGTGTTGATGATGGAGGGAGTGACTGTTTATTGTGGTGGATGGCATACCAATTAAGCAGGTTACGTTGTCCTGATGGTGTCGAGCTTTTTGAGTGTTGTTGGAGTTGCACTCATGCAGGCAAGTGGGGAGTATTCCATCACACTCCTTCCTTGTGCCTTGTAGATGGTGGACAGGCTTTGCTGAGTCAGGGGGTGAGACACTTGTTGTAAAATACCCAGTCTGTAACCTGCTCTATAGCCACAGTGTTTATCTGGCTGGTCCGTTCAGTTTCTGGTCAATGGTAGCCCCCAGGATATTGATAATGGTGGATTTAGTGATGGCAATGCCTTTGGATATCAAGGGGAGATGGTTGGATTCTCACTTGTTAGAGAGAATGGAGAGAAGTGCCTGGCTTTGTGTGGCGTGAATGTTACTTGCCAGTCACCAGCCCAAGCCTGAATCTTGTCCCGGCCTTGGTGTGTACAGACTGCTTCAGTTCTGAGGAGTTGCAAATGGTGCTGAACATTGTGCGCTCATCTCCATTTTGGCCTTATGATGGAGGGAAGGCCCAACACTACCCTGAGTAACTCCTGTAGCGTTGTCCTGGGATTGAGGTGATTGACCTCCAACAACCACAACCATTTTCCTTTGTGCTAGGTATGACTCCAACCAGCAGAGAGTTTTCACCCTGATTCCCATTGACCACAGATTTTTATTGAATTCAAATTACACCATCTGCTGTGGCAGGATTCGAACCCAGGTCCCCAAAGCTTTATCCTGGATCTCTAGATTACTAGTCCAGTGACAATACCACTACGCCATGGCCTCTCCACTGGGCCATAAATGCTGGCCTATCCAGCGACGCCCACATCCCATGAACGAATATAAAAAAAATGATCAAATGCCTTTCAGAAATCCAAGTGCACCACATCTAGTTCCCCATTATCCACCTTGAATGTTACTTTGTCAGAAAGCTCTGAGCAGATTAGTTAAACACGATTTCCCTTTCGCTAAGCCATATGATCAAATCGTGATTATCTGAGTATCCTGTCATAGCCTCCTTAATAATGGATTCTAGCACTTTGCCTATGACAGATGTTAGACTAACTAGTCCATAGTTTCCTGCATTCCTTTCTTGTATAAAAGGGTTAAATTAGCTATTTTCCAATCCACTGGAACCTTTCCAGAATCGAAGGAATTTTGGAAGATTATTACAAATGCATTTGCTATCTGTGTTTCCACTTCTTTTAAGACCCCAGGATACAGACCATTCGGTCCAGGGGACTTGTCAGCCTTTAGGTCCAATGGTTTTCCTAGCATTCTCTCCCTGGGTGATGGTGATTGTATTAAGTTAATCCCTCCCTATCATCTCTTGATTTTCAAGTTCCTTTGGGAAGTTTTCCAAGTCCTCTACAGTGAAGACAGACACAAAATACCTATTCAATGCCTCTGCCATTTCTTTGTTTCCCATTATCAATTCCCCAGACTCTCTCTAGAGGACCAATGCTAGCTTTAGTTATTCTTTTCCTATTCAAATACTTGTAGAAACTTACACTTTTTTTTATATTACTAGCTAGCTTTCTCTCATACTCTGCTTTCTCCCTCTAGTATCTTTTTAGTCATTCTTTGCTGGTTCTTAAAATCTTTCTGATTCTCTGACCTACCACAAATCTTTGCAGATTTGTACAGTGTTTCTTTCAAATACTCTCCTTAACTTCCTTATTCTTCTCAATCCTTCTCAAAGAGTCTTTCTTTCTCACTGGGGTACATTTTTCTGAACATTATTCAATATCTTCTTTAAAGTCTGCCATTGCAACTCTACTGTACTACCTTTTAACATGGTTCCCCAGTTCACCTTAGCCAACTCTGCCTTCATGCTCTGAGTTACCTTTATTTAGGTTTAAACCACTAGCCATGGACTCTCACTTCTCCATTTAAAACTGAACACGAAATTCCATCATGTTGTGATCGCTGTCACCTAGTTGCTCCTTTACCATGAGGTTATTGATTAATCCTGTCACATTGTACATTACCAGGTCTAGAATGGCCTGCTCCCTGGTTGGCTCTAGAAAGTACTGTTCTAAGAAATTGTCCGTCTATGAGCTCATTTTCCAGGCTACCTTTGCCAATCTGATTTTTCCAATCTACATATAAAGTCACCCATGATTATTGCAGTATCTCTCATACACACCTTATTTATTTCTTTCTGTGTTCTTTGCCTTGCAGTGTAAATCCTGTTAGGGTGCCTAAAAACTACTCCCACAAATGACCTCTTCTATTTCTTATATCTACCGAAACTGATTCTACATCTTGCTCTTTGAAGCTAAGGTCTTCTCTCAGTACTGAACCAATGCCATCCTTAATTAGCAGAGCTACCCTACCACCTTTCCCTAACTTTCTGTCATTCAGATATGTCAAAAGCCGTTCAACATTCAGGTCCCACCCTTGGCTGCCTTTCAACCATGTCTCTGTAATGCCTATCAGGTCATACATATTTATACAAAGAACAAAGAAAAGTACAGCACAGGAACAGGCCCTTCGACCCTCCAAGCCTGTGCCGATCATATTGCCTGTCAAACTAAAACACTTTGCACTTATGGGGTCCGTATTTATCTGTCCTAACAATTCATCCCTCAAATGCTTTGTGCACTCAGATACAGGGCTTGAAATGTTTTTTTAAACCATTTTTGTCTTCATCTGCTGGCGCACTCTTACGTATGTTCTGTCCCTTCCTGTCACACTCTGTAACTCATGACCCAAATTGTTGTCCATTACTTTGTTGTTTCCCATTTCTTTATTATATTATATATTTTCTCTCATGATCCCTTTCCCACCACAATTTAGTTTAAAGTCATCTCTACTGCCCTGTTTATACGATGCTCCAGAACACTGGCTCCAGCATATTTTAAGTATAGACCGTAGACCAAGGTACAGCTCCCACTTTCCCCAGTACTGATGCCAGTGCTCCATGAATCACAACGCATTCCTCCCACACCAACCTTTGAGCCAAGCATTCGTCTCTCTAATCTTATTTACCCTATGCCAATTTTGTTGTGGCTCAGGTAATTATCCAGAGATTATTACCCTTAAGTGTTCTGCTTTTTAGTTTAGCCTGTGGTTGCTCGTACTCCCTTTACAGAATCTCTTTCCTAGTCCTATTTATGTCGTTGGAGTATGACCACTGGATCCTCCCCCTCCCACTGCAAGTTCCTCTCCAGCCCAGAATAGATGTCCTTAATCCTGGCAATGGGCAGGTAACACAGCCACCTTGACTCAGGCTTTCAACTGCAGAGAACAGTATCTATCTCCCTGACTATACTGCCTCCTATCATGACCAAGTTTCTCTTTGCTTCCCCCACTTGAATGGCATCCTTCACCATGATGCCATAGTCAGTCCACTCACCCGCCTTGCAGTCCTTCTCCTCATCCATACAGGTGGTAAGCACCTCGTACCTGTTGGGCAAAGTCAGGGGCTGAGCTCCTCCATCACTATGTGCTGGTTCCCCTTATGTGCCTGACTTTTAGTCATACCCTCCTGTCCTTGACCATTGACCAACTCTAAAGTTCTGCCTAGCCTAAGGGGAGTGATTGCCTCCTGGAACCAAGTGTCCAGGTAACACTCTGCCACCCTGATGCCCTGCAATGTCTGCAACTCAGACCCTAGCTCAGCAACTCGGAGCCGAAGTTGCTGAAGCTGCAGACACTTTCTGCAGATATGGTTATTCGGGATTGCAGTGCGTTCCCCAGATTCCCGCATGCTGCACTCTCAACACACCACCAGCCCCGCCATTTCTGTCCAACTTTATTTATTTAATTAGCCAATTAGTTAATAATTTACAATGTAATAGAAAGTTGCATTCAGCTAGCTTGGAGACAATGAAGGAAACTCACCAACCACTGGAGGCTGAGAAAAAGTAGAAAAAGGAGTATCTCTTTCTCCTGACACAAAGACAACAATGTTCTCCTGCTGTTTGAGCCAATGTTGATCCCTCGAACAAGTCATTTGTCTCATTGCTATTAGTGGCATTTTTGCTGTGGCCAAATTGGCTGTTGTTTTGCTGACATGAGTCATTTCATTCGAAAAGTAATGTTCTTTAGAGAAATGAGGTGCTGAGTAAATCCAAATGTCTGTTTTTGCCCAAATTTTTGGTGATTTAAGCCAAATCAGTCTGGATTGTGGCCATCACTTGCAGAATTGATGTTCTCTGCTTTATCTGGGTAAGGCACTGGTGTGTCCCTGACAGTGTTAGCCAGATCCAGAGCACCAAAATGAAGTCACTTGCTTCACTCAGCGCAATGGTAACTGCTGCAACATCAGGGAGATGTGTGATTTCAGTATCAAATTTTTTTTAGCTGTTCCCACCCCTCCGTTCCCAGAAAAACATGAGATGCAAGACTTTTTTTAAAAAAAAAAGCCACCCTGACCTGAAGAGATTTTAATAGATGTGGGCTGGAAAGTTGCCCCAGCGTCCCTTCGACATGCCTGGCTGAACTTTGCATTGAGGTCCAGATGGGCAGTGTAACAATACCCATCAGGTCTCTATCTGGCCTCCCAGTGATTTGATCACCACCAGTTTTCTTACTTGAGAACTTTGAAACTATAATCATAGAATACAGAACATTCAGTCCATCATGCCTGTGCCGGCTCTTGTAAAGTATTATCCAATTAGCCCCACTCTCCAGTTCATTTCCTATAGCCCTGCAAATATGTTCTCTACAAGTATTTATCCAATTTTCTTTTGAAAAGTGCTATTGAATCTGCTTCCAGATCTAGCTCAGAGGCGATGCATTTCAGATCATAACTTGCTGTGTAAGATCTTTTTTCCTCATGCCTATGCTGTCTGATCCAACTGTCACCTTCCCACTCTGAATAGTTACACCCCAACAAAATCCATGGAACTTCCTCTCGCACTTTGTCCTGCCTTTGACCAGCTTGTCCTCCTGAGACAGTCACTGTATTCTTGTTGCTGGGAAACAGAAGGAAAGAGAGAAGTTGGCACCTGGCAACCCACTAACCCAGACCTCTGAGTTGCCTTTGATACCAGATGGACTTGAACAGACTGATCGATTGAAGTTTTTTTTAGTCTGTGGAATGTGCTGGAAAAAGTACCATTTGGAGATTTCTGCGGTCAGAGGATCCAACCTCTTTGAGGGCTTTGGGTTAGGAGCATCTCATGTTCAGCTGCAGTGGCCAATTCCATCGTTGGATGTGGAATAAGTGTGTTTTGTTTTTATTCTGACTGACTGAGCCATAAAACATTTTGCGGGGGGCACAGGTGGAGCCTGTGAGACTCATTCGATTGCACTTGAATGATCCTCCTACAGGAAGAGAGTGTGTGTGAGAACTGTTTGCTTCCTTTCGTTCTAATTTCAAGGTGTTGGGTTACTCTGTATGTGCCATTTGGCCGGAAGTGTCCCTCTGCTTACATTCTGAAAACCTCACTGCCGAGCTTCACATTACAGTAATAGAATACTAAAGGCTAAAACTCTACAATAGCTTTAAAATGTGATCATTCTTGGAATGGATGTTGTGGTGTCCACTGTGGCTTGGTTGGTAGAACTTTTGCTTCTTGAGTCAGAATGTTGTGAGCTCGAGACCACTCCAGAGAACTGAGCCCAAAATCTCAGCTGACACTCACTCCTGGTGAGTTTGGCTGCTTTTGCAATTGCCCATTTTGAAACCTGTGCTGGCACCTTTTATTTCCCCCTGTTTATATATGTGGTAAATTCATCCTTAATTTAAGACTCTAAAGGTTTCTTTAGCACGCTAGTAGTTTCCTTTTTAATGGGATACACTTATTCGCTATTGCTTTAATCACTCTTTGAAAACATCCCACTGTTGCTGTACGATCTTATGCACCAATTTGTCCATTGCACCTCACCAGAGCTAGCTTGCTTCCCATCTTTCTAAAATCTGCTGTGATTCAATCATATGCATTGAGTTTTTGTACTGACTTTTCTTTTCCCTCTAAGTTGAATCTTGCGTCTTGTTATAAAATGTGATGACTATTCTGGAATGGTCCTCGCCCACATTAAGCTGATCTATTTGATCTATTTGATCACTCATAGCCGGATCTGGCAGCATCTCCGGCCCTTGTAGGCCCATTCATACACTCCTCTGCATGTCTTATCAATTCCATTCCCCTCCACTCCTTCTCTGCCCCAATCCATAAGTGGATAATTAAAATCTCCCAGCACAAGCATTTTGTTTTTTCTACTTATCTCTTTTAATCTGTCTGCAGATTTCCTCTCCCGTTTCCTTCCCAGAATTTCACAGAAGTCTGGAATACCTCAGCACCGCACCCAACATTAATGTAAGCAGCTCTTTTAAGGAAAACTAGCTGTAACCATCCTGACGCTGTGTCTCTTTCTTGTCTACACCACCGGCCCTTTCGCATTATTGCCACCCCTCCTTCTTTTGAAGTGTTTCTGTCCTAAATATCATTTCTAATATATTTTTCATTATTCAGTTTGTAGCCAGGCTTGTGTTAAAACTGCCAAGTTTAGAACTTACTGCAAATTAATTACTTGCAATTCCCATGCTCCTCATTTCTTTTCTATATTCTGCACATTATATTTTGAACCTTTTTTTTGTGTGCATTTCCAACTCTTGTTACTTTGCTCCATCCTTACTTCAGTCTCTGGGCAGCACTGTGACTGCAGCTGAGGGACCTCCCAGGTCTCAGCAATTGCTAAACTACTGCCCCTCTGAGGGTGCCTGACCTGTGCTAGTCACTTTTCCACTGCACACTGACCTAGATCAGGAATTTTACTGAAACAAAAATCAAATCTGGTTAGAGCTGTTTTGGTAGCCCTCCAAATCTATGAAATACTTCCTCCCTTGACCTCCCATTCTGGGGTTGGTGGTGGGGGATGGGCAGGGGCTGGGTTGTCATCTTGTGTTTCTAAATATTAGTATGAAATGTCAATCCAAATACTCCACAGGTACTCATCCATAAATAACCCAAATGCTGGAAATGCTCAGCAGGTCTGGCAGCATCTGTGGAAAGAGAAAATCAGTTAACATTTCAGGTATTTGTGTATTATGACACAGCTGTTGGTAAAGGTAAATCCCAGAGGGAAACTTGAAACAATTGTCATAACCCATTTTTGCAGTTTTTATGTCTTGAGATCCAGGCTTTGAATTCAGTTATAATAAGACCACAGAGTCTCCAGAGGTTTTTATAAAAACTAAATAAAACATTTATTAATTGAAAGATTGTAAGCACATACATATGTCTACTAATTATTACAATAATAACTTCTTTAAAAAACCCTAATTAACTGACTCTCAGTCACACTTCCATTAAGGCAACAGTAAAACACACAGATTTAAACAGACTCCTGGCAAAGCACACTCTAGACAGTCGCATTCAAAATGAGTTTCTTTCAGCTTTGGATCCTTGCAGACAGGGGCTTGAGGCTTACAGGCTGGAGGCTTTAGATCTTAGAATCGCTCTCCCTCTTTACCAACAGCCTTCTGTTCCTTTTTACATATTTTCCAATTTGAATGCAAATTTTCATTTTATCACTGTGCCTTTTGAACTTTACCTAAAATTTATCTAATAATTATTAGTAAGCTTTGAAAAAAGTAAACATATTGTTTGGCTTCTTCTGACTAAGTATAATATTCCACCCATTCTTTTGAATGGTTTATTTAAAAATGCAAATTGTCCCCTTGACACCTATGTTTCTAAACTTCCCCATGTTTATCTAATTAACATTGCAAACATACTTCTCTTCTATACATCAAAGCCTCGAGACCAGCTGACTTTAATATAATTAAAACAGAATTACCTGGAAAAACTCAGCAGGTCTGGCAGCATCGGTGGAGAAGAAAAGAGTTGACGTTTCGAGTCCTCATGACCCTTCGACAGAACTTGAGTTCGAGTCCAGGAAAGAGCTGAAATATAAGCTGGTTTAAGGTGTGTGTGTGGGGGGCGGAGAGATAGAGAGACAGAGAGGTGGAGGGGGTTGGTGTGGTTGTAGGGACAAACGAGCAGTGATAGAAGCAGATCATCAAAAGATGTCAACGACAATAGTACAATAGAACACATAGGTGTTAAAGTTAAAAGTTGGTGATATTATCTAAGCGAATGTGCTAATTAAGAATGGATGGTAGGGCACTCAAGGTATAGCTCTAGTGGGTTTTTTTTTAATAATGGAAATAGGTGGGAAAAGGAAAATCTTTATAATTTATTGGAAAAAAAAAAGAAGGGGGAAACAGAAAGGGGGTGGGGATGGGGGAGGGAGCTCACGACCTAAAGTTGTTGAATTCAATATTCAGTCCGGAAGGCTGTAAAGTCCCTAGTCGGAAGATGAGGTGTTGTTCCTCCAGTTTGCGTTGGGCTTCACTGGAACAATGCAGCAAGCCAAGGACAGACATGTGGGCAAGAGAGCAGGGTGGAGTGTTAAAATGGCAAGCGACAGGGAGGTTTGGGTCATTCTTGCGGACAGACCGCAGGTGTTCTGCAAAGCGGTCGCCCAGTTTACGTTTGGTCTCTCCAATGTAGAGGAGACCACATTGGGAGCAACGAATGCAGTAGACTAAGTTGGGGGAAATGCAAGTGAAATGCTGCTTCACTTGAAAGGAGTGTTTGGGTCCTTGGACGGTGAGGAGAGAGGAAGTGAAGGGGCAGGTGTTGCATCTTTTGCGTGGGCATGGGGTGGTGCCATAGGAGGGGGTTGGGGAGTAGGGGGTGATGGAGGAGTGGACCAGGGTGTCCCGGAGGGAGCGATCCCTACGGAATGCCGATAAGGGGGGTGAAGGGAAGATGTGTTTGGTGGTGGCATCATGCTGGAGTTGGCGGAAATGGCGGAGGATGATCCTTTGAATGCGGAGGCTGGTGGGGTGATAAGTGAGGACAAGGGGGACCCTATCATGTTTCTGGGAGGGAGGAGAAGGAGTGAGGGCGGATGCGTGGGAGATGGGCCGGACACGGTTGAGGGCCCTGTCAACGACCGTGGGTGGAAAACCTCGGTTAAGGAAGAAGGAGGACATGTCAGAGGAACTGTTTTTGAATGTAGCATCATCGGAACAGATGCGACGGAGGCGAAGGAACTGAGAGAATGGGATGGAGTCCTTACAGGAAGTGGGGTGTGAGGCGCTGTAGTCGAGATAGCTGTGGGAGTCGGTGGGTTTGTAATGGATATTGGTGGACAGTCTATCACCAGAGATTGAGACAGAGAGGTCAAGGAAGGGAAGGGAAGTGTCAGAGATGGACCACGTGAAAATGATGGAGGGGTGGAGATTGGAAGCAAAATTAATAAATTTTTCCAAGTCCTGACGAGAGCATGAAGCGGCACCGAAATAATCATCGATGTACCGGAGAAAGAGTTGTGGAAGGGGGCCGGAGTAGGACTGCAACAAGGAATGTTCCACATACCCCATAAAGAGACAGGCATAGCTGGGGCCCATGCGGGTACCCATAGCCACACCTTTTATTTGGAGGAAGTGAGAGGAGTTGAAGGAGAAATTGTTCAGCGTGAGAACAAGTTCAGCCAGACGGAGGAGAGTAGTGGTGGATGGGGATTGTTCGGGCCTCTGTTCGAGGAAGAAGCTAAGGGCCCTCAGACCATCCTGGTGGGGGATGGAGGTGTAGAGGGATTGGACGTCCATGGTGAAGAGGAAGCGGTAGGGGCCAGGGAACTGGAAATTGTTGATGTGACGTAAGGTGTCAGAGGAATCACGGATGTAGGTCGGAAGGGACTGGACAAGGGGAGAGAGAAGGGAGTCAAGATAACGAGAAATGAGTTCTGTGGGGCAGGAGCAAGCTGAGACGATCGGTCTACCGGGGCAGTTCTGTTTGTGGATTTTGGGTAGGAGATAGAAGCGGGCCGTCCGAGGTTGGGCGACTATCAGGTTGGAAACTGTGGGAGGGAGATCCCCAGAGGAGATGAGGTCAGTGACAGTCCTGGAAACAGTGGCTTGATGTTCAGTGGTGGGGTCATGGTCCAGGGAGAGGTAGGAGGAAGTGTCTGCGAGTTGACGCTCAGCCTCCGCGAGGTAGAGGTCAGTGCGCCCAACGCAAACTGGAGGAACAACACCTCATCTTCCGACTAGGGACTTTACAGCCTTCCAGACTGAATATTGAATTCAACAACTTTAGGTCATGAGCTCCCTCCCCCATCCCCACCCCCTTTCTGTTTTCCCCCTTCTTTTTTTTTCCAATAAATTATAAAGATTTTCCTTTTCCCACCTATTTCCATTATTAAAAAAAAACCCACTAGAGCTATACCTTGAGTGCCCTACCATCCATTCTTAATTAGCACATTCGCTTAGATAATATCACCAACTTTAACTTTAACACCTATGTGTTCTATCGTACTATTGTCGTTGACATCTTTTGATGATCTGCTTCTATCACTGCTTGTTTGTCCCTACAACCACACCAACCCCCTCCACCTTTCTGTCTCTCTATCTCTCCGCCCCCCACACACACACCTTAAACCAGCTTATATTTCAGCTCTTTCCTGGACTCGAACTCAAGTTCTGTCGAAGGGTCATGAGGACTCGAAACGTCAACTCTTTTCTTCTCCACCGATGCTGCCAGACCTGCTGAGTTTTTCCAGGTAATTCTGTTTTTGTTTTGGATTTCCAGCATCCGCAGTTTTTTTGTTTTTATTTTTTTTGTTTTTATTTAATATAATTAACACACACACACACACACCACTAAACTCAATTTTAAAATAATTTCCAATAACACTATTGACATTATATCTCTTGGTAATGTGTGACCTTACATCAGAACTCAAATTTTGAGCATTTGCAATATTTTGGAGATAATGTTCCAGTTTCCCTGTTTCAAAGGTGCTCATTAATGCTGAGTGCCTGCATCAGTGCACTGCCCAGTAGAACTTAGATTTATGCTGCAAGATTTATCAGCTGGTGGGTAGAAGAAGGGAGCTGAGGCTGTGAGGAAATGCTTGCTGTCTGAGTGCCAACTCCTGGAAGTGCTAAGTCAGCTTGGTCCTTCAATGCTCTCACTGCTTCCTCTGTATTGGGGATGCAATGGAGGATAGACTAACCTTGTCAACTGCTTCTTATGTTCTTGACTGCTGAAGACAAAGTATCAAGAAACCTGGCCAATTCTGGCTGATTTTCGAGGCTAATTTGCTCCTGCAACCGAAAATATATTCTCAGTAATGTGCTGAAGACCAATTACTCTGTAATTGGACATGTCTTTTTACAGTAGGATGATATGAAACTTGGAGGCATTGTGAACTGTGAGGAGGATAGTGTAAAATTTGAAAAGGACACAGACAAGTTAGTGGAATAGGTAGACAAGTGGCAGGTGGAATTCAATGCAGAGAAATGTGAAGTGATTCATTTTGGTAGACAGAATATGGAGAGACAATATAAAATAAAGGGTATAATAAAGTGAAGGAGAGGAGAGGGACCTGGATGTATATGTGCACAATTGATTGAAGGCGGCAGGACAGATTGAGGGAGTGGTTAAGTAAGCGTACGGTATCCTGGGCTTTATTAATTGAGGCTTAGAGTACAAGAGCAAGGAGGTTATGATAAACTTTTATTAAACACTGATTTGGTCTCAGATGGAGTATTGTGTCCAGTTCTGGGCGCTGTACTTTAGGAAGGATGTGAAGGTATTGGAGAGAGTGCAGAAAAGATTCATAGGAATACTTCTAGGGATGAGGAACTTCAGTTATGAAGATAGATTGGAGAAGTTCGGACTGTTTTCCTTGGAGAAGAGAAGACTGGGAGGAGATTTGATAGATGTATTCAAAATCATGAAAGACCTGGGCAGAGTAGATGGGAGAAACTGTTCCCATTGGTAGAAAGATCGAGAACGAGAGTTAATTGGTTGGTAATTGGCAAAAGAAGCTAAAGCACTATGAGGATAAAACCTTTTCATGCAGCAAGTGACTAAGGTCCGGAATGCATTGCCTGAAAGCGGTGGAGGCAGGTTCAATCGGGGCATCCGAGAGGGAATTAGATTATTCTCTGAAATGGAAGAATGTGCAGAGCGAAGGCAGGGGAATAGCAGGAGGCAAATTGTTCATTTGGAGAGCCGGTGCAGACACAAGGGGCTGAATGGCCTCCTCCTGTGGTGCAGCTGTGGTGAATCTGTGATTCTGAAGAAACTTTAGTACTTACGAGACCCATGGGTAAGGTTCTGTCTTAGCGGAAGAACATTGCACTTATTTTCATTCATTCATGGTGTCTGGGCATTGTTGGCTATGCCAGCATTTATTGTCCCTCTCCAATTGTCCTTGAGCCGTCTTCTTGAACCACTGCAGTCCACGTGGAGTAGGTATAAGTCCTGTGAGGAAGTAAGTTCCCGGATTTTGACACAGTGACAGTGAAGGAACGGTTCCAAATCAGGATGGTGTGTGCTTTGGAGGGAAGCTTGGTAGTGGTGTTCCCATGCATCTGCTGCCCTTGTCCTTCTCGAGGTGATAGGGCTTCATTGGTTTGGAAGATGCAGTAGAAGGAACCTTGGCAAGTTGCTGCAGTGCATCTTACAGATGTGTATTACATTGCATGATGCCTCTGTTATTAAGAGAATGTCCTCCAGCTTGCTTTGAGCTCAGCCCTGAGTGATCTCTTAGGTTAATTTGAAATGCATATTTTTTTATGTTTGTGTGTCTTTATTTTACAGCTTTCCATCTTTGAAAATGCAGCACTTGATGAGAGCGGAGGGGACCTAACCGACAGTGAAGAGAGCCTTTTCTCTGGTTTGGAGGATTCAGGGAGTGACAGTGAGGGAGATGATGAGGAGGAAGAGGAGGGAGAGGGTGATGATGACAGTGGAGTTGAAGAGAAGAGTATGAAGAAGTGCAGCAAGCAGTATGTTAAGGTGAGTTACAACAGCTGTGACTTTTTACCCTGTGGGAAATATTGTGTGTCCTGAATGTACATTCAATGTTTGGGTTCTGTTTGTAACTACCCATCTCTCGCTTGGATGGTGGGCAGGTGATCTGAGCTTAGATTGTTGGTAATGCAGCTTGTGAACATCTGGCTGAGGTGGGGCTTTATACTCATTGTATATTGCCTAACCTCGCCTTCATTTGGTTATGATTTTGGAAGTTGCTTTGCTGTGAAGATTTTGGAAGTTGCTTTGCTGTGAACCCATTAGACAATTAAGTCTTTTCAGTATTTGATCCTTGAACATAAATTGTCAACTTTACTTGGGAAGCCATCCCCTTTAAAACGGAACTTGACTTTATACATGAACTATATAAGATACCCTGAGCCAGTATTTCATTAAAGTATTGGGACTAGTACACCAAGTTCACTGTGCCATCATATCTCTGCAGATTGCTGGGGGTGGAAAATATGGTTCAGATAAAAAGCCACTAGATCAGCTTTTTATAAAATATAAAACTATATAGAATCACGAGGGATAAATAGATGACATTAGAGTGAAATTCTGAAGAACAGTGAGTGGGACAAATTGGACAGGTTTTTTAGTGAGCCAGCATAGCCATAATGGGCTGAATGTCCTATGCAGTAAGATTCCATAAACCCTGTTAGAGAACTGTTTTCTTAGATTCCTAATTTGAGGAAAGCTTGGTAGGAAGCATATTTCTCTCAATTAAAAGAAGGCTGAGTGGTGATCTAATAGAGTTCTTTAAAATCAGCGCAGAGTGGGCACAAAGAAAGTTTCCTCTTGTGGGGAAGAGCATAATTAGAGGCCATCAATGTAAGATAGTCACCAAGAAATCCAATAGGGAATTTAGAAGAAAGTGCTGAGAGTGTTGAGAATGTAGAACTCGCTACCACAGGGAGTGGTTGAGGTGAATGGGATAGAAAGCTGGACAAGTATATGAGGGGGAAGGAAATAAGACGGTTACAATGATAGGTTTAGATGAGGAAAGTGGAGGATAAATACCAACGTGTACAAGTTTGGTAAAATGGCCTGTTTCTGTGCTGATTGTTGTATGTGATATACATTCCAAGGTTCAGGCAGCGGCTGGATTGTTGCAGTTCATACATTTTGGGCCTCCTTCTGGCTCCTGATGTGAACAAAACTTGCAGAGTCCAACTTAAAGGATGCTGTAATGGGACTGCTATCATGGATGATGGCCTGTGTGCAATGAGATCGGAGTAATTAATGATCTTGTAGTGAAGGCGCCCCTACGTAGCAACGACCATAATATGATTGAATCTTACATTCAGTTTGAGGGAGAGAGGAGTGGGTCTGAAATTAGTATTTTTAACTTAAGTAAGGACAATTTTGAGGACATGAAACTGAGCTGGCTAAAGAGAATTGGCAAATTAGGTTAAGGGCTAGGCCAGTAGAGATGCAGTGGCTAATATTTCAGGAGATAGTTCAGAATGCACAGAATAGCTACATTCCAAAGAATAATAAGTCCAAGGGATGGACACACCATCCGTGGTTAACTAGAAAGGTTAAAGATAGTATCAAACTTAAAGGGAAAGCATATAATTGTGCAAAGATAGGTGGAAGGCCAGAAGATTGGACAGAATATAAGGAACAGCGACGAATGAGTTAACAAAGCGAGCGTTGGTCCTATAGAAAGTGAGTCTGGAGAATTGATAATGGAAAACAAGGAAATGGCAGATGAATTGAATAGGTATTTTGCATCAGATTTCACTATAGAGGATACAAATAACATCCCAGAAGCAGCAATAAACCAGGAAATGGAAGTGGGGGAAGAAGTCAGGAAAATTAGTCACCAGAGAAGTACTGAGTAAATTGCTGGAGCTGTGGGCTGACAAGAGCCTGGGTCTTGATGGACTTCATCCTGGGGTCTTAAAAGAAGTGTCTAGTGATATAGTTATGCATTGGTTTTAATTTTCCAAAACTCCCTAGATTTGGGAAATTCCTGTTAGATTGGAAGATAACAAATGTAACTCCGTTATTCAAAACGGGAGGGAGACAGAAAGCGAAAAACTACAGGCCAATTAGCTTAACATCTGTCATAAGGAAAATGTTAGAAGCTATTATTAAAGAAGTTATAGCAGGGCACTTGGGTAAGCTCAAGGTCATCAGGCAGAGTCAACATGGTTTTGCGAAAGGGAAATTGTGTTTAATCAACTGATTGGAGTTCTTTGAGGAAGTAACATGTGCTGTGGATTAAGGGGAACTGATGGATGTACTGTACTTAGATTTTCAGAAGGCATTTGATAAAGTGCCACGTCAAAGGTTATTGCAAAAATAAAAGCTCATGGTATAGGGGGTAACATATTGGCATGGATAGAAGAGTGGCTGGCTAACAGGAAGCAGAGAGTAGGCATAAATGGGTCTTTTTCAGGTTGGCCACAGGGATCAGTGCTGGGACCTCAACTGTTTACAATTTATATAAATGACTTGGATGAAGGGATTGAAGGAATGCTTGCCAGATTTGCTGATGACACAAAGATGAGTAGGAAAGTAAGTTGCGAGGAGGACATAAGGAGGCTACAAATAGATAAGTTAAATGAGTGGGCAAAGATCTGGCAGATGGAGTTTAATGTGGGAAAGTGTGAAATTGTCCATTTTGGCAGGAAGAATAAAAGAGAAGCATTTTATCTAAATGGTGAGAGATTGCAGAGCTCTGAGGTGCAGAGGGATCTGAATGTCCTAGTGCATGAATCACAAAAGGCTGGTATGCAAGTACAGCAGGTAATTAGGAAAGCTAATAGAATATTATCATTTATTGCGAGGAGAATTGAATACAAAAGTAGGGAGGTTATGCTTCAGTTGTACAGGGCATTGGTGAGACCACATTTGGAGAACTGTGTACAGTATTGGTCACCTTATTTAAGAAAGGATGTAAATGAGTTGGAAGCAGTTCAGGGAAGGTTTATCAGACTAATACCTGGAACGGGTGGGTTGTCTTAAGGGGAAAGGTTGGGCAGACTAGGCTTCTATCCACTGGAGTTTAGAAGAGTAAGAGGCAACTTGATTGAAGCATTTAAGATCCTGAGGGGTCTTGACTGGGTGAATGTGGAGAGGATGTTTCCTCTTGTGGGAGAATCTAGAACTAGGGGTCACTGTTTAAAAATAAGGGGTCACCTATTGAAAACAGATAAGGCAGTTTTTTTTCACTCAGAGGGCCGTGAGTCTTTGGAACTCTCTTCCTGAAAAGGTGGTGGAAATAGAGTCTTTGAATATTTTTAGGACAGTGGCGGATAGATTCTTGGTAAGTAAGAAGGTGATAGGTTACCGGCAGTAGGTGGGATGCAGATTTCAGGTAACTAGCAGATCAGCCATGATCTTATTAAATGGCGGAGCAGGCTCAAGGGGCTGGATGGCCTACTCCTCCTTGTTCATATGTTTGTATGTTAGTTGACTTTCACACAGAGAACAGACACTGGCGTGAGATTTTTTTTAAATGTACTTTCGATGTAATTGGCAAGTCTGACACTTGGATTCCATTACTTGTCTCAAGAAGGTGATGGTGAGCTGCCACCTTGAACTAGTGCAGTTCAAATGGTGAAGATACTCCCACAGTGCTGCCAGGTATGGAGTTTCAGGAGCCAGTGACAATGAAAGAACAGTCATTATTTGTTTACGTCAGGATGATGTATGACCTAGAGGGGATTTTGGTAGTGGGTGTGCCCAAGCATCTGCTACCCTTGTCCTTCTAGGTGTTGGAGACCGTGGAATTGGGGAGTGCTGCTGAAGAAACCTTGGTGAGTTGTGCAGTGTATGTTGTAGATAGGACATACTGCAGCCACGTTGCTCTGGTGATGGAATAAGTGAATGTTTTGGTTAATGGTTGAGGTGTCGATCAAGTGGGCTGCTTCATCCTGAATGGTGTCGAGCTGCACTCACCCAGGCAAGTGGAGAGTATTCTACCACACTCCTGAATCATGCCTGCAGGTGGACAGGCTTTGGGGAGTCATTTGCTGTAGAATACCTAGCCTCTGATCTGCTCTAGTAGCCATGGTACTTATGCTGCAGGGGTGTCTTCACTTAACTATTAAGAGGCCAGGAATAATTCTAAATGGTGTAGGCTGTAGCAATAGGAATATGGTGACCCAGTGATCAGTGTTAATTATTTCCATCACCTGAGTGGGTTCTGCCTTTGATGCTTGTTCATAAATGATCATTATGTCTGCTAGATTGCCTTCAATTGATCTCTAAAGTATTCAGAATTTGCTTAGCAGAGTTAACAAATACTTGGCCAATCAAAGGTTTCTGCAGCTAGTAGTAAATTCTTGATAGAATTTAAATTGTGACACTTTGAGCTTGCAGGGAGGAAGAGCAAACAGTTTGGTTAGCTTGACTCCACTTCAGTTACGAGTTAAATATTCCACTCAGCCATAGTTAATTAGGGGGCGTAGTGATAACGTCACTGGAGTAGTTTCTGCTGCTCTGAGGCAGCAGTAGCGTGGAAAAAAAAATAATTACAATTAAGTGTGAAGAGTGGGGGATTCTTCAAGTATAAAGAGCAGGGAGACTAGAATAATTAATTAATAACTTAAATAAAATACGATAGTGATGGCAGGATGGGTGATGTGTTGTTGCTGCAGCATGTGGGAGCTGCTGGACACCAAGGTGATCCAGAGCGAACACATCTGTAGTAAGCGTTTGCAGCTCAAGGAACTTTGAACCCGAGTTGAGGAGCTGGAGTCCGAGCTGCAGACATTGTGCCACACCAGGGAGGGGGAAAGTTACCTGGACATTCACCCCTCAGGTTAGGTAATTCAAATTTGGTCTGTGACCAGGGATAGGAGGGTGTGGCTGTAGGTGAGGCAGGTAAGGGGACCCAAGGGCCCTGCAATTGTCCAACAGGCACAAGGTTCTTACGAGCTGTGTGGATGAGAGCGGGGACTGCAGGGAGGATGAGCAAACTGACCACGGCACCGTGGTACAGGAGCCATTCAAATGGGGGAAGAAATAGGAATGTAGTAGTGGTAGGGGCCAGTATAATCAGGGAGATAGGTACTGTGCTCTGCAGTCGTGAACTTGAGTCCTGAAGGCTGTGTTGCTTGTCTGGTGCCAGGGTCAAGGATATCTCCTGGAGGAGAAGAACTGGAGAGGAACTTGAAGTGGGAGGGGAGGGATCCAGTTGTCGTCCACGTTGGTACCAATGACATTGATAAGACTAGAAAGGAGGTTCTGCTGAAAGAATGTGAACACTTAGGAGCTAAGTTTAAAAAGTAGAACCTCCAAGGTAATAATCTTGGGGTTACTACCTGAGCCATGGGCAAACTGGCATAGGGTAAATAAAGTCAAGGAGTTAAAGGAATGGCTCAAAGATTGGTGTGAGAGGAATGGATTTTAGTTCATGGGGCACTGGCACCAGTACTGAGGTAGAAGGGAGCTGTTCCGGTGGGATGAGCTTCACTTGAACCATGCTGGGACCAACGTCCTGGTGAATTGAATAACTAGGGCCGTAGAGAGGACTTTAAATTAAATAGAGATCGGGGGGAGGCAGGGTGCTGGAGAGGAGATACATTGGTTTACAAAGCAAAAGGATATGGCAGCATTGCTATTTAGGTAATAATACCAAGATTGTGACAGTAAGGGATAGAGTGTAGAAAAATAAAAAAGCAGCAAATAGGGTCAAAGGGGGAAAAAATGGTTAAAAAGCAAAACTGATGGCTCTTTACTTCAAATACATATAGTATTCAGAACAAAATAAATGAATTACTGGCACAAATAGAGGTTAATAGGTATCATCTTATAGCCATTACAGAAACATGGTTACAAAGAGATCAAAGCTGCAAAGTAAATATTTAGGGGTATGTGACTTTTTGAGAGGACAGGCAGGAAGAAAAGGGTGGTGGGGTAGCTTTGTTAGTATGAGATGAAATAAGTACGATAGCAAGAAATGATCTTGGATCGGAACATGTAGAATCCGCATGGGTGGAGGTAAGAAATAACAAGGGGAAGACGATGTTGTTGGGCGTAGTCTATAGGCTCTCTAACAGTAGCTATACTGTAGGACAGAGAATAAATCAGGAGATAATGAAGGCATGTAAAAAAAGGCAATACATTATTCATGGGTGACTTTAATCTTCATGTACATTAGGAAAATCAACTTGGCAGCGGTAGCCGTGAGGAAGAAATCAGAGAGTGTATTCAGGACAGTTTCTTAGAACAATATGTTATGGATCCATCCAGGGATCAGGCTATTTTGGATCTGGTAATGTGTAATGGGGTAGGTTTAATAAATGATCTCAGAGTAAAAGATCCCCTAGGAAACAGTGACCATAAAATGGTAGAACTTAACATTCAGTTTGAGAGTGAGAAACTTGGGTCAGAAACAACTGTGCTAAACTTAAAGGTAATTGCAATGGAATGAGGGCAGAGTTGGCTGGAGTGGACTGGGAAAGGAGTTTAACAGAAAAGATGGTTGATGAAAAATAGCAGACGTTTAAGAAAATAGTTCATGACTCACACAAAGATATATCCCAGTAAGGAAGAAGGATTCTAAGAAGGGGCTAAATCAACCACAGTTAACCAAGGAAGTTAAGTATAGAATCAAATTGAAAGAAAAAACAAACAATGTGGCAAAGATTAGTGGTAAGCCAGAGGATTGGGAAAGTTTTAAAAACCAACAAAAGATGACCAAAAAAACAATGAAGTGGGAGAAAATAAACTTTGAGGGTAAACCAGCAAGTAATATAAAAACGGACAGGAAGAGCTTCTTCAAATATATAAAAAGGAAGAGAGTGACCAAAGTAAACATAGGCCCATTAGAGAATGAGGCTGGGGAAATAATAATGGGGAACCAGAAAAAAGCAGAGGAATTGAATAAGTACTTTGCTTCAGTCTTCACAGTAGAAGACACTAATAGCATTCCAAAAAGACTAAATAGTCAAGGGGGAAAAGAGAGGGAGGAAATAAATACAATAACTATCACCAGAGAAAAAGTACTATGGAAACTAATGAGGCTAAAGGCCGATAAGTCACCTGGACCTGATGTGTTGCATCCTAGAATATTGAAGGAAGTAGCTACAGAGATAGTGGATGCACTGGTAGTAATCTTCCAAGAATCCTTAGATTCTGGAAAAGTCCTAGAGGACTTTCCCAGAGAAAACTGCCAATGTAACACCCTTATTCAGAAAGGGAGGGAGACAAAAAATAGCTAACTATAGGCCAGTTAGCTTAACATCTGTCATTGGGGAAAATGCTAGAGTCTATTACAAAGGATGTAATAGCAGAGCATTTAGAAATGCATATTATAATCAAGCAGAGTCAGCATGGCTTCATGAAGGGGAAATCATGCCTGACAAATTTATTAGAATTCTTTGAGGAGGTAACAAGCAGGATAGATAAAGGGGAATCAGTAGATGTAATGTAATATACTTGGATTTCGAAAAGACGTTTGATAAGGTATCGATTAACATGGATAGAGGATTGGCTAACTAATAGAAGACAGAGAGGCCAAGTGGGGCATTTTCAGGATGGCAACCTATAACTAGTGGAGTGCCACAGAGATCAGTTCTGGGGCCGCAATTATTTACAATATATATTAATGACTTGGATGAGGGAAGTGAATGTACTATCGCCAAGTTTACAGATGACACAAAACTTTAAGTGGAAAGGCAAGTGGTGAGGATGACACAAGGAGTCTACAGAGGGATATAGACAGGCTAAGTGAGTGGGCAAAAACTTGGCAGATGGAATATAATGTGGGAAAATGTGAGGTTATGCACTTTGGCAGGAAGAATAGAGGAACTGAATATTATTTAAATAAGGAAAGATTGCAGAAAGCTGCAGCACAGAGGGATTTGGGGATCCTCGTGCATGAATCACAAAAAGCTAACATATAAGTTCAGCAGGTAATAGGGAAGGCAAATGGAATATTGCCTTTATTTCAAAGGGAATGGAGTATAAAAATAGGGAAGTCTTGCTAAAACTATATAAGGCACTAGTTAGACCACACCTAGAAAACTGTGAACAGTTTGGTTCCCTTAACTAAGGAAAGATACTCTGTTGGTTGGAGGCAGTCCAGAGAAGGTTCATTAGGCTGATCCCAGATATGGAGGGAATTTCTCTTGAGGTGAGGTTGAGTAGGTTGGGCCTGTGCTCATTGGAGTTTAGAAGAATGAGAGGTGACCTTATTGAAACATGTAAGATCCTTAGGGATCTTAACAGGGTAGATACTGAAAGATTGTTTCCCCTTGTGGGAGAGTTTAGGACCAGACGGCATAATCTCAGAGTAAGGAGTTGGCCATTTAAGACCAGGATGAGGAGGAATTTCTTCTCTTAGAGGGTAGTGAATCTGTGGAATTCTTTACCGCAGAGGGCTATAGAAGCTGGGTCTTTTAAGTATATTCAAGGCTGAGATAAATAGATTTTTAATCAGTAAGAGAATCGAGGGTTATAGGGAAAAGGCAGGAAAGTGGAGTTGTGGATTATCAGATCAGCCATGATCTCATTGAATAACGTAGCAAAGTCGATGGGCTGAATGGCCTACTTCTGCTCCTATGGTTTATGTTCTAATCCAGACCCAGGCCAATGCTCTGGATTCATAGGTTCAAATCCCAGCACAGCGGCTGGCGAAATATGAATTCAATTAGTACAATCTGGAATATGAAGCTTGTTTGAGTCATGGTGACCATGACAACTATCATTGGTTGTTGTTAAAAACCCATCTAGTTCACTAATGTCCTTTGGGGAAGGAAATCAGCTATCTTTACCTGGTCTGGCCTAGATGTGACTCTTGACTGTCCTCTGAAATGGCCTGGCAAGCCACTCAGTTCACAGGCAGTTAGGGAGTGAATGCAACAAATGCTGGCTTTGTCAGCGCCAGACGCATCCCACAAAAGAAGAAAACAAATCAAGCTCTCAGTATTTTCAAATCATTTGATTGGAACCAGGTCAGATCCTGAACTGTCACATCCACATCCAACTTCATGGAGCAGGTCCAAGGCCCCACATGATGTACTGATGCTCACCCAAGACTACTTTTAAGTATAAACTATTCACATTGGTTAGTTGAGAAGGCGGTGACAGGGCATCTGCTGGAGTATCTGGAGGAGTGAGTAACATGAATTTAGTCTCGCACAATTGTTTTACAGCGAAAGGCAGCTTTCCAATTTAGAACTGAATGGTTTGTAACAATTTGCTTGTCTTGTATGTCACTGATATCCAAACTATAACTCTTCTAACCACCTTCCTCCCACCTGCCAAGCCTTCGTAATGCTAAGCAATTGAAGCTTTACCCGGCACTTCTACTGTACCAGACCTGGGACTCCTTGATTTAATAATGCTCCCCTTGTGTTCCTGGATCCAGTCAAAGGAAGAGTTGTTTAGTCCTATCTGATCTGAAGCCAGTCCAGCCACTGACTGGAATTTAACTTAAATGAGCTACCTGGCTCCTGAGTAGGTCCACAGGGTGCAAGCTGACAGTGACTGATAGACCAGCATATTGGATGGTTGTATTAAACAATCTACTGCTTGTCGTATTAACCCACATGTGCACAGTAATTACAGCCTCTCTTTAAAATGTTTTTGTGGCTCTTTCTCCCAGATTAGGGAAGTTGCCAAGAAGGAGGAAGGTGAAAGTAATGGAAAGTTGGCGGAGTCGGACAGCAGTCTGCGCCCGAAGCAGACAGGGCCGACTCCTCCAGGATATGAGTATGAAGAGGACACTTCGGACGAGGAGGTAAGGAGAGACTGCTTTTCTCGCCTGCGCTTTTAACCCTTTGGGTTGCTAATTTATGTGAATCAATTCTTGGGTCAAGTTGGTTCTGGACTGGACCCATTGAAAGCTCACTCATATTCGACACAAACCCTTGGAGTATTTTGCTACAGCATAAGATTCTCATTTTTCAAATGCACTGGAGAAGCTTCATTCATATCTCCCCCTCTCTCTCTGTTTTTCATACTGACTCTTCCACCCGTAAAGTGCAGTTTACAATTAATTCACTGGTTCCTTAAGCAGTGTGTGTTTATGGCGGTAGCTGTGGTTTCAGTGGTAGCATGTTCATTTCTTGGTCAGAAGGTTGTGGGTTTAACATTCCACTCCAGGAATTTGAACACAAAATCCAGTCTGAGGGAGTGCTGCACCACCTTTGGATAGGATGTGAAATCATGATGCCATCTACCCTCTGATGGATTTAAAAAGATCCCAGGGTATTCGTTGGGGGGGCGGGGGAAAGGTCGACCCTTCTCCTTTTATCTTGGCCAATATTTATCCCTCAACTAACATCAATCACCAAAAGACTATCTGGTCATTTAGTTCATTGTTGTTTGTGGGACCTTGCTGCGTGTGAATTATCTGCAGTGTTTCTTACATTATAGCAGTGACTACACTTCAGAAATATGACATTGGCTTTGAAGTGCTTTGGGGACGTCATGAGGTTATTGCCATGCATCCTGGTCAAATGCATAAACAACCAAAAAAAGTCTGGACCTAATATTCGAAAATGAGCCTGGGCAGGTGGAAGGTGTATCAGTAGGGAGCATTTTGGAGATAGTGATCATAACTCAGATTTAGGATAGTCATGGAAAAAGATAAGGTTGGGCTGGGAATAAGAAATGTAAATTGTGGAAAGGCTAATTTTACTAAGATGAGATACGATTTGGCCCAAGTGGCCTGGGAGCAGGTACTTGCAGATAAAACTCTGTCGGAGCAGTGGGAGGCATTCAAGGAGGAAATAGCGAGAGTACAGGACAAATATGTCCCTGTAAAGACAAAGTGGGGGACCAAGTCTGGAGAACCCTGCATGTCGATTGATTGGATTGAAGGCCGATAAAACCCCAGGGCCTGATAATCTACATCCCAGAGTACTTAGGGAAGTGGCCCTAGAAATGGTGGATGCATTGGTGGTCATCTTCCGTGATTCTATAGACTCTGGAACAGTTCCTACAGATTGCAGGGTAGCTAATGTAACCCACTATTTAAAAAGGGAGGTCGAGAGAAAACAGGGAATTATAGACCAGTCAGCCTGACATTGGTAATGGGGAAAATTCTATGTCCACTATAAAAGATTTAATAGCTGAGCACATGGAAAACAGTGGCAGAATGGGACAGAGTCAGCATAGATTTACGAAAGGGAAATCATGCTTGACAAATCTAGTGGAATTTTTTGAGAATGTAACTGGTAGAGTTGATGAGGGGAGCCAGTGAATGTGGTTTACTTGGACTTTCAGAAGGCTTTCGAGAAAGTACCACATAAGAGATTATTGCGTAAAATTAAAGCGCATGGGATTGGGGGTAGTGTATTGAGATGGATAGAAAACTGGTTAGCAGACAGGAAACAAAGAGTAGGAATAAACGGGTCTTTTTCAGAATGGCAGGCAGTGACTAGTGGAGTACTGCAGGGATCAGTGCTGGGACCCCAGCTATGCACGATATACATTAAAAATTTAGATGAGGGAACTAAATGTAACATCTCCAAATTTGCAGATGACACAAAGCTGGGTGGGAGGGTGAACTGTGAGGATGCAGAGATGCTTCAGTGTGATTTGGACAAGCTGAGTGAGCGGGCAAATGCATGGCAGATGCAGTACAATGTGGATAAATGTGAGGTAATCCATTTTGGTAGCAAAAGCATGAAGGTGGATTATTATCTGAATGGCTATAAATTGAGAGAGGGGAATGTGCAACAAGACCTGGGTGTCACTGAAGGTAAATCTGCAGGTGCAGCAGGTGGGAAAGAAGGCCAATGGTATTTTGGCCTTCATAGCCAGAGGATTCGAGTACAGGAACGGGGATGTCTTGCTGCAATTGTACAGGGCCTTGGTGAGACCACACCTGGAATATTGTTTGCAGTTTTGGTCTCCTTATCTGGGGAAGGATGTACTTGCTATAGAGGGAGTGCAGCGAAGGTTTACCAGACTGATTCCTGGGATGGCGGGACTGACATATGAGGAGAGATTGGGTCAGTTAGGATTATATTCTCTGGAGTTCAGAAGAATGAGGGGGATCTCAAAGAAACCTGTAAAATTCTAACAGGACTAAACAGGGTAGTTGCAGGAAGGATGTTCCCGATGTTGGGGGAGTCCAGAACCAGGGGTCACAGTCTGAGGATTCGGGGTAGACCACTTAGGACTGAGATGAGGAGAAATTTCTTCACCCAGAGAGTGGTGAGCCTGTGGAATTCACTACTACAGAAAGTAGTTGAAGCCAAAACATTGTATGTTTTGAAGAAGGAGTTAGATATAGCTCTTGGGGCGAAAGGGATCAAAGGGTATGGAGAGAAAGCGGGAGCAGGCTATTGAGTTGGATGATCAGCCATGATCATGATGAATGGTGGAATAGGCTTGAAGGGCTGAATGGCCTACTCTTGCTCCTAGTTTCTATGTTTCAAGGTACATGAATATTAGGGTTAGGAGAAAAAGAGAAGCTTCTGGCAGATACTGAGGGCTCAATACGGCAGAGTCCCTAGAGGAGTATAAAAAGTGCAGGGGAAACTTAAAAAGGAAATTAGGAAAGCTAAGAGAGTGCATGAGAAACCATTGGTGAGTAGAATAAAGGAAAACCCAAAGGGGCTTTTTAAATATATAAGGTGTAAGAGAATAACTAGGGAAAGAGTAGGGCCAATTAGGGATCATTAGAGGTAATCTGTATATGGACCCGGAAGACACGAGTACAGTCCTCAATGGATATTTTGCGTCGGACTTCACAATGGAAAAGGACGATGCAGGTATAGACATCAGGGTGGAAATATTAGAAGGAAATATTAGAGGAAATTAACATAGAGAGAGAGGAGGTACTAGTGGTTTTAGCAGCCTTAAAAGTGTATAACTCCACAGGCCCTGATGAGATCTATCCCAGGCAGTTGAGGGAGATGAGGGAAGAGATGCCAGAGGACTAGAGGACTGCTAAAGTTGTCCCATTATTAAAAAAGGGAGGAAGCGATAGACCAGGAAATGACAGGACAGTCAGTCTAACCTCAGTGGTGGGGAAGTTACTAGAAAGAATTCTGAGGGACAGAATATATCTGCACTTGGAGGGACATGGATTAACCAGAGGCAGTCAGCATGGATTTGTTAAGGGAAGGTTATGTTTGACAAATTTGATTGAATTTTTTGAGGAAGTAACTAGGAATGTTGATGAGGGTAATGCATTTGATGTGGTCTACATGGACTTCAGCAAGGCTTTTGATAAGGTCCCTCATGGCAGACTGGTCAAGAAAGTAAGAGCCCATGGGATCCAAAGCAAAGTGGCACATTGGATCCAAAATTGGCTGAGGCAGGAAGCAGAGGGTGATGGTAGAGGGATGTTTCTGTGACTGGAAGTCTGTTTCTGGTGGGGTTCCGCAGGGCTTGGTGCTGGGCTCTTGCTGTTTGTGATGTCCATAAATGATTTGGACTTAAATGTAGGGGGTATGATCAAGAAGTTTGCAGATGACACGAAAATTGGTAGGGTGGTAAATAGTGAGGAGGGTAGCTGTAAACTGCAGAATGATATCAATGGACTGGTCAGATGGGCAGAGCAGTGACAAATGGAATTCATCCCAGAAAAGTGTGAGGTAATGCACTTGGGGAGGGCTAACAAGGTAAAGGATTACACTATGAATGGTAGGTCCCTAGAAAGTGCTGAAGATCAGAGGGACCTTGGTGTGCATATTCACAGATCCCTGAAGGTAGCAGGGCAGGAAGATAGGGTGGTTAAGGAGGCATATGGGATACTTGCTTTTATTAGCCAAGGCATAAAATATACGAGCAGGGAAGTTATGCTGGAACTGTATAAAACGCTGGTTAGGCCACAACTGGAGTACTGTGTGCAGTTCTGGTCACCACATTATAGGAAGGATATGGTTGTCCTGGAGAGGGTGCAGAGGAGATTTACCAGGAGGCTGCCTGGACTGGAGGGTCTGAGCTATGAGGAAAGATTGGATAGGCTGGGGTTGTTTTCCTTGGAGCAGCGAAGGTTGAGAGGGGACCTGATAGAGGTTTGATGGAGCAGGATTTGAACTTATAGCTTTCTGACTCGGAGGCAAGGGTCACCAGCTGAGCCAAGCTGTTGCTTGTATCCCTCTGTTCTACAGTTTATGGGACAGTGGGTTGTTCTCAATATCCCGGTGCACCACCTTGAGTTTTATTTGATTGAAAAGGTGATCTGTTGCCTCTATTTGTTGCTGACCAATTTACTCTCCATGTATCATGGAGCAGTTGATTTTTCTTTCCCACAGTTGTGTTGTTCCACATGCCTCTCTGGTACCACTGGGGAATGTCTGGGGACTGTACCCCCTCTGGGAGGGATGTACCCAATAAGAGATCTCTCTCACATTCCCAGCAGGACTCATTCAGTAGTCAGGGGAGTGACAAGTCCTGTTAATTTTTTTTCCTTCTCCTCCCCTTCTCAGAAACTGGGGACATTGAGGCCAGTTGTAGAAGTCTGACTCTTTGTGATCAGCTAACTCCACTTGGGACCAGGAATAAATGTGGGGCCAGCTCACTCTCAGCAGCTGGGCTGCTCACTGTGCTCTCAGCAGAGCCTATCTCTACTCCTCCAAGGGCCACACAGCTCCCTTCGGGGTGCTTACTCTCATTGCTTCAGGTCTCCTTAGGCTCCGGACTGAACCTCTACCCCACTGTTGCAACTGTTTCTAATTGTCACTCCTCACACCCACTGTGCATCTTCATCCCTGAGTGGTGAGGTGTTTGTTCCTGACATCTGGTTTCGCTGTAAACGTTCTGGGAAGGATTTGTGTACTTTCCTGTGTTGGGTATACTTCCTTTGGGAATTGGTGTCAGCAGTTAACACTGCTGGATTAGGTGTTCTTTCTGTACTGAATCTCCTTGGGACTAGTGTTGCCGGTCTGTCCCCTGCTGGTGTTGAGGATGTTTGCAGAATTTGGATCTGTTTAGTCTAGTTTCTGGTATTGAATTCCAGCTCCCTCCTCCCACCTTCATTTTGTTCTCTGTTATGGGTTGAACAGACTTTGTGATTTCTGTTAGGGAGCTAACTATTGCTGTCAAAAGATTTGTAGTTTGAAAACTCTAGTGTGTCATTCTTGCAAAGGTTTGATCCCAGCAGGGAGCCTGGCCTGTCATGTTAGATAAACGCTGTCATTGTCAATACAGCCTTAGAAATTACTCCCCCCTCCTTGTGTCTGGTGTGGCACTCTGTAGATCATATCTGTAAATCTGATCATATAATTGCAGCTAAACTGATTCAGATATGTTTCTGTCTGTAATACAGGAGGGTCCATAGAACGTTTGAAGTTTATAGCACAGGAGGAGTCCACTTGACCCATCATGCCTGTGCTGCCTCTTTGTTAGAGCGATCCAAAACAAATCCTGTAGCCCCACTTTCCCGAGGCCTCTCACCTTCCTCTCCTTCATACGTTTGTCCGATTTCAAATGATGTTAATTGTCTTCATCCCAGCCATTCTCTCTTTGGGCCAGTTTAGCTGTGTTTTGTGAAGTTTTGAGGGTCTTTGTACATATCCAAGCCACACAGAACTCTGCTTTCAATTACCATCTATCTACAACATGAAGAACAGTCCTTTCTAATCCCTCCAGACCCACAAATTTAATTCAGTAAGAGTATTGCTGAAAAAAGACATTTTGTCGAAAGCTTTTGTCTTGCACCCTTCAAGACAATTGCAAGAATACCAATGTCAGGGGAAGCTGACATTGTTGCCCCAGGCAGATGGCTGATATTGGTGAGAGGTTGATGCTTCCTCTGACATTGGTATTTTTGTGATTGTCCTGAAGAGTGAGAGACAAAAACTTTTGACAAAATGTCTTCTTTTCAGCAATACTCAAGTTCTATACTACCAAACAACTATTAGAATTGAGAATGTGAGTTGGACTGAGCTTCCTAGGCAAGATTTGTGGGCACGTGTAGATCACAAACTTTTAATAGGTGCACACATTCTCTGGCTCTGCCTGCTTTTGGCTGGCTGCTAATGTCTGAACAGAGTTTGGGTACAAATCAGCCATGATCTAATGGAATGGCAGATTAGGCTTGTGGGAGGAGGCCATTCTGCCTCTATGTGCAAGTTCAGATTGTGTGGGTACAAGTGGATTGCTGCTGCTTCTTGCTCGATTACAGATCCAGGCATTCAACAACAATGTGCGTTTATTTTTTTATGTGACAATCTGGTAGTTGCGTGGACTCCATTACTGATGTTTCAGTTTTATTTATTAACAGAATTTAAATTTCCTGTTGCCGTGGTGGGGTTTGAGCTCAGAATTACTTCTATATGGCGCCTTCAATGCAGTAAAATGTTCCAAAGCACTTTACAGGAGTACTTACCTGGTAAAGATTTGACGGCAAGAAATGCCTTATAACTGGAGCGGTCAGTTAAATCCTGGTGGCATTAATATAAAGGAGTTGGATGACTTTATTGTACTGTTGCCCTGAATCGCTTCAAAAGCATCAACAGCCAACCACTTAGTGAGACTGGAGTGAGAAGTAGCCCAGAGTGGATAAGGATGGTGGGTTCACTTCCCTGAAGGACATTATTGAATCAGTGGGCCTTCTACAGCAATCCAGTTTTCATGGTGACTTTATTCTCTGGAGTGGCAGCTCGCAAATGACCAGATTTTATTGAGTTCTGTTTGGTAACTTCATGCTGGGATTTGAACTCTCTGCCGTCTATTGAAGGGCAGTAAACAGCAGTGATGCCTGCCTCCCAGGAAAGAATAATCCAGTTTAAATGACCTGTGGGATGTTAGCCCAAGACTGTAACCACTGCACTCATACCCTCGATGCAAAGAGGATGGTTGTCTTGGTTTAGGAGAGGGGACCAAGTTTAGGAGAGGGGACTGAGTCCTGTGCCGACACCTTGTTTGACAAAAGCTCCTCTTGGAGTCTCTGATTTGGGGTTGTTGTGTATTCGCGTGGGAAAATTGTAGACGACCTGGAAGAGGGAGATGTATAAAAATATTAGTAACAGGATAACGAGATCCAAGACGAGCATTTTTTTTTCAGACGTTCACTTCCACTATCTGCCTTCGTTCAGAATCCTCTGTCGCTTCTCTTGCCAAATACGTTAGCAGTAACCTTTTAAACTTGTTTAATACTGTCCTCCTCTGCTGACTTATTCTATTTGGATGGAGGAGTTCTGCCTGATTTCCATTCTTATTCTTAATTTCCTAACTGTTAAACTCGTCCTCTGGGCTTTGAACTCAGCTGCACAATTTGTATTTGAAGAGGACGTTTAGCCTTTTGACCACAACTGCTAATCCTGTTGACCAGGTCACAGTATGCTCTTCAGTGAATCCAAGGACCTTTACAGTTTCATTTGCAAGCGGGTTGTTTGTTTAACTGGTGATGGTCAGTAACATTGGGAAGGGGGAGAGAGAAGCTGGCTGGGAAGAGATATTTCATACCAAAAGTGCAAGGGATTGAAATGAACCCAGTCAGCGTGTTTTTAGGAGCGAGAGAGTGAATTTTTGTGAATATTGTCGACTTAGTTAGAAAGGATAGCCAACAAATGAACCCACGATAAAGAAGAGAGAGATTAACCTAAACGCGCTTGTGTTTTGTTTTGCCAGAAATTGTGATTGAAAGGGATGTTTTCTCCTTTTAAACTCACCTAACTTCAGTAGAGCACTTGGTGATCTTCCAGAGTTTGTTCTGTTTTTACATGGAAAGATTATGGCAGGATGTAACTCTCTGTTCTGTGCTTTGACAACCCTTTCAGTCAGAAAACCTTTCAGGAGAGCAGTGAGAATAGCTCCTTCCAGCTGGCCCTGTCATTCAGAGGACCTATGTACAGGATCTTGTCCATCCTGCTTTGCTGTCAAGTTCCTATCCCTTTAGGAGCCAGTAGACCATCAGTTTTCCTTTCTGAAAGGCCTGACTCTAAAGTGTTTGCTGTTCAGGATGACCATCTGTTCTTTTTAAGGGTCAAACAGTTACTCCTACAGCTACATTTGTTAGTTTCTTGGGCTGCCCCAACAGACCCCTGGATGCCCCTCATGATATTAAGCGCAGGCAACCACTCCATTTCTGTGCCAAGGGGGTCTGATTCTCACTGAGTCATTTTCTGGTGAGTGGTTCCAGGTACAGAATCCTGGCTGAGGCCATGTATGGCTGAGAATGGAGGAAGATCAAAGGAGCAAGAGGAATCAGTTGGCTCATTCAGGAAGTTGGCACATTGTGCAATGGGCAGAACGGCCATCTTCACTAATCAATTCTAATCATATGCCCATCTGTGGCCTTTATGAACATTCTGAAGCTTCCCAACGAGGGAGAGCATTTTCATTTGTTGTACTGAGTCTGGACGTAACTATGTTGCAGTTTTGCCTCAAAAGGAGGAGATCAAAGTGAGAAAGAAACACTTGAATTTATATAGCACCTTTCCCAACCACAGGACATCCCAAAATACTTTACAGCCAGCCAAGCACTTTTGAAGTCTAGTCACTGTGGTAATGCACACTCACACAATATTTGAGTGATATTGGTTAAGGGATAAGTATTAGCCAGGAAACTGGAATGAATTCCCCTGTCCTTCCAAGTAGTGTCAGAATCTTTTATGCTCACCTGAGAGGGCAAATGGGGCCTTAATTTAATATGTCACCCAAAATAGATTCACAACATCTAAGTTTTCACTTCCTTAGTAATGTATTGAAAGTTTCAACCAAGCTCTTGTACTAAAATCCCTGGAGTGGGATTTGAAGCCATGATGTTCTGAATCCGAGCTGACAGTGCTACTCACTGATGCAGGAGGAGAGGGTGGGGTGGCTCCATTTGCAAATGGACACACTGTCTTACTGAGTAACTAGAGCTGGCATCGCATCTGCTTCTGTTAGCCGGGTTTCCGATCCAGCTGTTAAGGGGAGGAGAGTGTGCCTTGTGTGGGTGGAGGGATATTGCCCAGTGACTGGATTTGGATCAATTGCCTGGATTCGAAACCTGCACCCATTCCCTCCACCCACCTTACCCCCACCCCGCTCCCTCAACAATAGTCTCGGAAGCGTTGCAAGCCGCAGTGAGGCCGGTGTCTCTTTAAAGGTACAGACGGAAGGAAGGCTTCTCTGCCGAATGATTATTCCATCTGTATGAAGTGAGTGAGTGACGAGGCATTGTGGAATAGAGTGCTGGCAGCCATCCCTCTTCCACTTCCTGGCAATGGCAATCCCTGCTGCCGGTAGCCTGCAGTCTGAGAGCTGATGGAAGTTCAATCGCACAGTAGCTGCAGGGCTCCCCTGGAATAGCCATCAGGCTTTAGCAGCTTTCACTGAAAGCAGCTGCCTGCTTTGTTTAGGCTGGAGCAGCGGTGATGTGGGGTGGAGGGGGGAAGGGGGTGGTTTGCCTAGTGACTGAATTCATGTTTATCAGGTAGCTGCTAACCTTTGTCAAGGACCATAGTTGGGGATCGTAGCTTGCCTGGGGGGGTCACTGTCACTGACCATATGTTAGCTCCAAGAAGATGGAAAGATAGATGCGTTTATATAGTGTATTTCACAAATTATTGATGTCTCAAAGTTCTCAAATTTTCAGTGCTACGGGGAGAGGTGGGGGAGTAAGGACTAGATGAGTTGCTCTACGAGAGAGTCGGCACAGACACAAAGGCCGAATGGCCTCCTCTGTGCTGTAACCCTTGTATGGCTGTAAAAGCCTTTCATAGATTCAGTGAAGTGTAGTCACTGTTCTAATGTAGGAAACCCAGGAGCTAATTTGGGCACTGCAAGATTCCACAAGACAGCAACGTAATAATGACCAGATAATCTGTTTTAGGGATGTTGACTGAGAGGATAAATATTGTCTGGGACACCAGGGAGAACTCCCTGCTCCTCTTCAAAATAATGGCCATGAGACCTCCTTTATTCACCTGAGAGGGCAGGTGGGGCCTTGGTTTAACATCCCACCCTGAAAGATGACACCTCCAACTGTACACTGAAGTGCCAGCCTGCTGGATTTTCGTGCTCAAGATCTGGAAGACAGTGTATTTGTGGATAGTACATCCTATGATGTTAAATCCAGATCCATTTAACCCACCCTTGTTACAAGGCTGAGTCATTGGCTTGGAATCAGGCCCCAGTGTGTGCTTCCATCACATGCTGACCCAGGAGGTGGGGGGAGGGTGGTGATGGTGTTCGACCATGCATGGAGTGGAGGCAAGACTCTGGTGCCTCAGTCCCAGTTACTTCACACCTATCTCCCCACAATCCAAACCACCCCCCCACCTCTGTATTTAGTACAGCCAAACGCAAGCCATATTCTCTCACCCTCAGAAATCCAATTGAAAATAGTGGGTGGATTGCTGCAGCCTCCATTGTGAACACTGGAGGGAGCTGCAGTATCACAGGAGATAGAGCTCCCTCCAGTCGCAGACTGTGGGTATTGCAGCAGCTCCAGGTGGCTCCAATATCACCACAGGCTGCAGGTTGTGGAAAGGTAGCCCACACCTGTTGCTTTAATTCCCCCTTCAACTGAAGTTGCAGCACATCGATCTGGCGATACAGTTGAACGAGAGCCAGACACCATCTGATAGCTGGCCAAGTTGGTGGTGTTTTTAGCTCCCACCCGGGCTTGACCAGTTACTAACCACAGCTAAGAGGAATGCTTCTTTCAGCCAGAGTCGTTGATGAGAGACCAGGACCAAGACCTAGGAGCAGGAATTAGGCCTTTCGGCCCATCGAGTCTGCTCCGCCATTCAATCGTGGCTGATAAGTTTCTCAACCTCATTCTCCCACCTTCTCCCCGTAACCTTTGATCCCCTTACCAATCAAGAACCTATCTATTTCAGTCTTAAATACACTCAATGACCTGGCCTCCACAGCCTTCTGTGGCAATGAATTCCATAGATTCACCACTCTCTGGCTAAAGAAGTTTCTCCTCATCTCTGTTCTAAAAAGGTCTTCCCTTTACGCTGAGGCTGTGCCCTCGGGTCCTAGTCTCTCCTACTAATGAAAACATCTTCCCCACGTCCACTCTATCCAGGCCTTTCAGTATTCTGTAAGTTTCAATCAGATCCCCCCCCATCCTTCTAAACTCCATCGAGTATAGACCTAGATCCTCAAACGTTCCTCATATGTTAAACCTATCATTCCTGGGATGTTCTCGTGAACCTCCTCTGGACCCTCTCCAGGGCCAGAACATCCTTCCTGATGGGCCCACAATATTCTAAATGTGATAAAAACAAAAAAACTGCGGATGCTGGAAATCCAAAACAAAAACAGAATTACCTGGAAAAACTCAGCAGGTCTGGCAGCATCGGCAGTTCTGTCGAAGGGTCATGAGGACTCGAAACGTCAACTCTTTTCTTCTCCGCCGATGCTGCCAGACCTGCTGAGTTTTTCCAGGTAATTATATTCTAAATGTGGTCTGACCAGAGCCTTATAAAGCTTCAGCAGCACATCCCCGCTTTTATATTCTAGTCCTCTCGAAATAAATGCCAACATTGCATTTGCCTTCCTAGGCACCTCTACATCTGTCCTGACTGAGATCAACCAAGTCAAGGGTAAACTTGAGCTTCTTGATAAGAAATCCCCAAAGCAATATTGTACAATATAAATGTTCACTTGAAGTAGCCTGTGAAAGACGGGCAGACTCTGAGACCTACTGACAGCGGTTTGAATTTTCTCAGTCTTTATTGAGTGAGGTTGCTGAGGTATGTGTGTCCTCCAATTCTTGTACACCTGGGGAGATGGGGGTGCAGTGGATATGCCCCTGGGCTAGAAATTCAGAGGCCCTGGCTAATGCCATGAAGACATGGGTACAAATCCCACTGTGGCAACTGGTCAAATTTTGAATTTGATTCATAAATCTGGAATTGAAATCTAGACTCAGTAATGGTGACCATGAAACTGTCATCGATCGTCATAAAACCCATCTGGATCACTAATGTCCTTGAAATCTGCCGTCCTTACCTGGTCTGGTTTAAGTGGGACTCCAGGTCCACAGCAATGTCGTTAACTCTTAACTGCCCTCTGAAATGGCCGAGGAAACCACTCAGTTCAAGGGCAATTAGGGATGGGCAACAAATGCTGGCCTTGCCAGTGACACCACATCCCATGAAAGGATAAAATAAACAGCTTCGAATTCCCATTAAAACGCAATCAATAGCAAACCTTCAGTTGCACAGACTTAGATCTGTCAATCAACAGAACCCCAGCACAAATGACAGGTTACCATGGGGTCTGACAGGGTTGTTTCCTCTGGCTGGGAATCTAGAACACGGGGGCACAGTCTCGGGTAAAGAGCAGATCATTTAGGACTGGGATGAGGAGAAATTACCTCACTCAAAGGGTTGTGAATCTTTGGAATTCTCTACCCCAGTGGTTGTGGATGCTTCATTATTGAGTATACTTAAGGTGAGATGGACAGATTTTTGATCTCTTGGAATCGAGGCCTGTGGGGAACGGGTGGGAAAGAGGAGATGAGTCCAGCCCGATCATATTAATTGGCGGAGCAGGCTCGAGGGGCTGTATGGTCTATTCGTGCTTCTTATGTGCTTATGCCAGGTGTAGAGATCTGGGGCCTCTGTGAGTTCCCCATTGTAACTCTCCCTCCCCCTCCCCACTGCTCTCTCTTTTAATTTCTCGATCTCAATCCTCTTCTGAAGCAAAGCCCCATCCACCGTTGCACGGGTGAGCTTTACTGATGCCTTACCCTCAATAGGAAGGCACCTGGAAGGAATCTGCACAAGCTCTCAAGGACTGCTGCCCTTCACTAGCAAGATGTGACAGATACAATACCCTTCTGGAAGTGTGAGCTTTACGAGCGATCATACTCTCACCAAGGACGGTTGTGGCTAGAATTCTTGTCTCTGAGTAAAGAGACTCAAGAGCATACTGTCTAGGCTGACACTCCCAGTGCGATCCTGAGGGATCTCTGATCTGTCGCCAGCGGTCCTGAGGGATCTCTGCTCTGTCACCGGGCGGTCCTGAGGGATCTCCGCACTGTGGCCGGGCAGACCTGAGGGATCTCCGCACTGTCGCCGGGCAGACCTGAGGGATCTCCGCACTGTCGCCGGGCAGACCTGAGGGATCTCCGCACTGTCGCCTGGCAGTCCTGAGGGATCTCCGCACTGTCGCCAGGCAGACCTGAGGGATCTCCGCACTGTCGCCAGGCAGACCTGAGGGATCTCCGCGCTGTCGCCGGGCGGTCCTGAGGGATCTCCGCGCTGTCGCCGGGCGGTCCTGAGGGATCTCCGCGCTGTCGCCGGGCAGACATGGGGGATCTCCGCGCTGTCGCCAGGCAGACCTGAGGGATCTCCGCGCTGTCACCGGGCAGACCTGAGGGATCTCCGCGCTGTCACCGGGCGGTCCTGAGGGATCTCCGCGCTGTCACCGGGCAGACCTGAGGGATCTCTGCCCTGTCGCCGGGCGGACCTGAAGGATCTCTGCCCTGTCGCCGGGCGGTCCTGAGGGATCTCTGCGCTGTCGCCGGGCGGTCCTGAGGGATCTCCGGGCTGTCGCCAGGCGGTCCTGAGGGATCTCCGGGCTGTCGCCAGGCGGTCCTGAGGGATCTCCGGGCTGTCGCCAGGCGGTCCTGAGGGATCTCCGGGCTGTCGCCAGGCGGTCCTGAGGGATCTCCACGCTGTCACCGGGCAGTCCTGAGGCATCTCCACGCTGTCACTGGGCAGTCCTGAGGGATCTCCACGCTGTCGCCAGGCAGTCCTGAGGGAATGCCGGGCTGTCACCGGGCAGCCCTGAGGGATCTCTGCGCTGTCGCCAGCGGCCCTGAGGGAATGCTGGGCTGTTGGCTCTGTTTGCCCTCTGTGGTGGGTTTTAATAACCCCATGGGACTATTTCCAAGAGGACCAGGGCAGCTCCCCCTTATCAACACCTCAGTCAACATCAGAAAAACAGATTACCTGGTCATTATTTTGTGGCTGTTTGAGGAAACTTGCTGTGCACAAATTGGCCATGTTTCCTACTTTTCTACACATTTGCCTACACTTAGAAAGTGTTTCAATGACTGTGAAGCGCTTTGGGGCATACTGATATCGTCATAGGTGCTATAGAAATGTGAGTTCTTTGTTTCATTTTGTGTTTCCCGAACATTGCTGAGTTTTTATTAGGTTGGAGTTACTGAGTTTGCAATGGGGTAGCACTGGTGTGCATGTAGATAGGTGTTAGCAGCTCCTTGGAGCAGGCTGAGTGTGGGTGCAGAGGACATCCTTTTTCTGTTATGCAGTGCTCCATGTTCCCTGTGGGAATTTTGCTTTGGCGCTCCATTGTATGTTGCCGTAGAAAAGCAGTCATCACCGCTGGCCCAATCTGGTACTACCAAATCTCAGAATCTCCAACCCATTGCTCTTCCAGTAAATCCTATTGTCTCGTGTAAGTCCTGCTAAACAAAACCAAAAATAGACAAACTGGTCGTTTATCTCATCGCCCTATGTGGGAGCTTGCTGTGCATAAAACCGTGTTTCCTACAGAACAGTCAGCCTCCCATAAAAGAAATGCCTGGGCCTAAAAGTGTTTTGGGATGTCCTGAGATTGTGGAAGGCACTCTCAAAATATAGCTGTTTCTTCTTTCAAACACTTCATATCAGTCTCCAGCTGATTTTGTGTTAATGTTGTCTATCCTCGACTGTAGAAATGGTCAAAAGTTAAACTAGGCACTTAATTGCAATTTTTATAGAATCTGCAGCCATTAAATTTGTTCCCAAAAGCATCAGTTAAAACAATAACTTTGGCTTGTACAGCACCTTTAATGTATTAAAACGTTCTCAGGAGCTTCACATGAGTGTTAATGCTCAAAATTCAACACCGAAGCGCATAAGGAGATATTAAGACAGGTGACCAAAAGCTGGGTTGAAGGGGTAGGCTTGAAGGGGGTGGAGAGGCTTAGGGAGGGAATTTCAGATCTCAGGACCGAGGTAGCTGAAGGCACAGCCGCCAGTGATGGAGCGAAAGAAGTGGGTGATGCGCAAGAAGCCTGAATTAGAGGAGTGCAAAGATCTTGGAGGGCTGTAGGGCTGCAAGAGATAGGAGAGGAGCCAGCACATGGAGGGATTTGAACACAAGAAATATCCCAAAGTGCAATTTAATGAAAGGTGAATTTGACTTTCTCAGTAAATCAGTGATGCCCATAGTCTACACAACATAAACACTCATGAAAAGAACAGCATATCCTTGACTCTATTCAAAATAATCTTCCACTCAATGTCATTCCTCTATCTATTGTGACTGAGCAGAGTCACAGGAACTGAACTGTTGGGGGAGAGAAACATTTTTCAGGTGTTTCCCACACACGTGTCATCTCCACCTGCTTATTTTCTTACATTCTGTTAACCAGCAGTGACTCCAGCAAACTATGTGCGCTTTATTTCTCAACTAACTTCTCAACAAATGTCTCTATCATTGAAGATGTGGGAGGAACACAATTCTGGGTGGAAAACTGCTCAGCCTGGCAGTGCTCACCCCTACAGTACCCTGGAGTGCAGTCATATTACTGCTTCCCCGTCATCGGGAAAGGGCTTTGGGCTCGCCTCCACTCGATCTTAAGCTGCCACCGAGGACCCTGTGAAATGTGATCTGTGTCCGGGATTCTGTCTCGTCTTAGTTTGTACTTGAACTGGGTGCAGCATAACTGCAGACTGACTCTGAGGCATCAGTAATTCAGTAACCTTGTACCAGTGGAATTTACACTGGAGAAACTTTCACACAGCTGCGCTACACAACAGTGTGGTAGAATTGTATCGAGCTTTGAAAGCAAAGCAGTCGTTTTTCATACCCCTGCGCCCTTCCCACATAGCCCCACTCATTGGGTACTGGCTGTTAGCTTAGCTGGTTTTAAGTATTTTTGGATGCAGGTTTCATGGGTTTGTGGTGGTTTTATCCTGAGTTTATTTCTGGCTGATTTGTTATCAAAGTAAATACAACAAAGGAACAGTGACAACTCCCTGTCACAATCTGTTTGAGGTCGGTCACTTCTGAAGCACACAGCATTTCTGGTGCTAGCGTAGAGCTGTGGGTTAACAATAGTGCTCAGTCAAACACTACTGACTCACTTGCATGTCCAAAGCAAATAATGTTTTTTTAAGAAGGGAAGCCGTTAGTTTTCCCCAGCTCCTAAGGGTAGGTCTTGTTGGTTAATGCAGTTTGGGTGAATGTAACCCTGCAATGACTGGTGGGATGTGTCAGAGGCAGTTGTGAGGCTGGCTGTAATCTATCTGATTGAAGTCGCTGAATGCAGCCGGTGGGTACAAGTGCTTCATGGACCCAGGGGAGATTAATCTTAAACTCTGCTACCCGTCTCTGAACTTGCCGCCAAGACCTGTTTGCCTAGCACCCTTGTGCTCACTGGCTCCTGACCCAGCAACGTCTTGATCTCTAAATTCTCATTGTTTTCAAATCCTTCAGTAGCCTCACCCCTCCCTATCTCTGTTATCTCCTCCAACCCCCTCTGAGACTGCTGCACTCGTGCAATTCTGGCCTGTTGCCCATCCCCCATTTCCATTATTCCACCTTCAGCTGCCAAGGCCCTAATTCCTCCCCTAAACCTCTTGGCACCAATCCTTTTTAAAACATTCCTTAAAAGCTACATCTTCGATCAAGGTTTTGGTTACCTGCCTTAATATCCCCTGATGTGGCTGGTGTCAAATTTCTGACACTTATGTGAAATGACTTGGGAGGCTTTACTGCCTTAAAGGAGCTATGCAAATGCAAGTGGGGCTCTGCAGAAGGGTCATTCCCATTTTAAAACCATGCCGTATTTCTCTCAGAAACATGCCCTCCTCCCCCCTCAGCCCCCGGCCACACCTTTAAAGGTGAGATTCCAATTTCTCTTCAATGAGATGTATTTCTGACAGTGGAAAAAATGTTGGCTTCAGCCTGTGCCCGTGACCAGGAAATATCTGTGTAATAGGCTTTCCTTTTGTTCTCCCTTCGCTGGGAGAGTCGAATGATGTTTTTCTAACTGAGATGAATGTTGACAGAGATGAAGAGCTCGTTTGCTTTGGCAGCCGCCCGTGAGTGCCTGGGCTGCTTTCCTCCTCTGGTGTAACGAGCAGTCCTAGCAGTGGAAGGGGGAAGCTACACACAGGTGCGAGTCCAGGCAGCCACTGACTGACAGCCAAGCCACCTGTCGTTCTTTGCCGTGTGTGTGTGTTTTCTTAAGTGCTTCCTTTCATCCGGCTTTCCAGTGCTCCCAGTCAGGCCACGTGGATCCCACCAGGTCTCCTGATTGAAACCAACTGGTGCCGAGAGGCTGGGATTACTCTTGAGGGGGCCTTGGGGAGTGGGGGTGTTGCAGTAAGACTCTGGGAACGCCACAGGAAAGGAGAGCAAGAGATTTCAGTGGAAGTAATATAACAGGGCTGTCACTGGAGTGTGTGTGTCTGAGGCTGATTTAAGTGCCAAACTGATTCCGATTACACTGCTGTTTAAACAGTGTCTGATCCCCAATTAGCTTGTCTAATAACTGCTCCGGAATCTCCTCAGATTATTGTTTTGACTGTATGGGAAACATTTTTCCTTGCAGTCTTGGCTCGTTTATTAATCTCCGTATACTGGGAGCTGCTGTGGTGAGTTGCAATTTACCTGGGATGTTAACATGGCTGGGTGACTCATGCCCATTGCTGAGTGTAGGGTAGCTGTTTCCAACCTTACAATCATACGAACATACGAAACAGGAGCAGACCTTCTCTCCATCAGCAAAGGTGGGTGTGCTGTCTCCTGCCTCCTCGCCTTAAATATTCACTGCTTCGACCACCGATGCACTATGGCAGCAGTGTGTACCATCTCTACAAGATGCACTGCAGCAACTCAACAAGCCTCCTTTAACAGCACCTTCCAAACCTGCGATCTCTATGCCTAGAAGGACAAGGGCAGCAGATAGATGGGAATATCATCACATGCAAGGTCCCCCTCCAAGCCACAAACCACTTGGAAATATATCGCCATTCCTTCACTGTCTCTGGGTCAAAATCCTGGATCTCCTTCCTTAACTGCACTGTGGGTGCACCTACACCACATGAACTGCAGCAGTTCAAGAAGGCAGCTCACCACCACCTTCTCAAGGGCAATTAGGGATGAGCAACAAATGCTGGCCTAGCCAGCAACACCCACATCCCGTGAAAGAATAAAAGAATGTCAAGAAAGGGCTGGTGCCTCATATGAAAGACAACACCTTCAACAGTGTGCCCTCCCACCCCACCCCACCCCTCCCAAACTGCTATTGGAGTGTTAACCCAGGGTTATTCACTGAGCACTTGTGTGGATTGCAATCTGGAACTTGAAGGAGCCATTCAGCCCTTCAACCCTGTTCCATTATTGAGTTAGGTCATGGCTGATTTGTATTTTGACTCCATCTTACTTAGCGCCATCTTACCTGCCTTGGTTATGTAATCTTTAATCCCATTACCTAACAAAAATATATCAATCTCTATTTTAAAATTTTCAATGAACCCCCAGCCTAGCAGCTTTCTGGGGGAGAGAGTTCCAGATTTCCACGATGCTTTGTGTGAAGAAGAGCTTCCTGACATCACCCCTGTACAGCCTGGCTCTAATTTATTCTGTTCTTGCCCGACCAGAGGTAATAGTTTCCCTTGATCTACCCTATCATCTCAATTGACCATCTTAAACACCTCAATTTCGTCACCCCTTCATCTTCTATACTCGAGGAAGTATGAACCTCCTTTATCCAACCTGTAATTATAATTCAAACCCTTTAGCCGCAGGAATTCTGGTGAATCTGCCTGCACCCATTCCAAGGCCAAGCGTCGTAATGTGTTTTGCTTTGCTCTATTTCATTGCTCCTTTAATTGGTTGAAGCTGGTGAGTCTATCTGAGTGTGAGACTCTTTGACCTTTCTCGTCTCACCGCTGCCCCGAGGTTTCAGCAACCAGCAGTGACCCACAGAGCAAACAGCGGCCAGACGTAAATGGTGCTGCCCGGCTCTCCCGGGGACAAGAATGAAGTTCAATCGATGATATAATTGCTTGAAACACTCGCCGTTCTGGAGGAGCAGCCTTCATTAATTGAAGTGTAACAGAAGGGAAACTGGGCAAGCAGCCTAAAATAACTAGAAGCAGCAGCTACCAGAGATCGGATCTCAGCAGTGAAAACCAAAGCCTCTCCCGACCCTCCCTCCCTCCTCCTCTTCCTACATTTAAAGAAAATCCACTTCGATAGTGGAATCCGGTTGAAGGCATAAAATGTAGGGGGCAGGGGCAGGGTGGCAAAGGAAGCGGGGCACTGAAATGTGGGGGGTGTGGTGGTGCGGTTGTGGAGTGAAGGGAATGTGAATAAATCAAATACTCGGATATTCTGGAAAGACAGTGCACTATCTGCCAAGATGGTAAAACAGTGGCTTGCTCGAGTGGACAGACTATGGTCCAGTCTCTCGCTGGCTGTGTATTCCTTCAGTGTTTCTCCACAATACCTCAAGTCTTTCAAGGCCTGTAAGGATTGCTCCAAAATGTTGCTGCATTTTAAGCTATGGCTGTTTAGACAATAGTTTGGAACTGAACTTGCATTTCTGTAACGCCTGTCATGTCCTCAAATGCCCTTTACAGCTAATTAAATACTTTCTAAAATATAGCATTGTAGGCAACCAATTTGCTCACAGCAATGCCTAAAAAAACGCCATGCGGTGAATGACCAGACTTTTTGTTTTATCTGATGTTTGTTGCAAGATAGATGCTGATACTGGCTATGACACTGGAATGGTGCTGTGGAACTTTTCTTAAAGGAACTTCAAACAATTTAGCTTTGCCTCCGTCCTGTCCGCAAGTTTTGGCTTGGAGTATGTGCTCAAGTCCTGGCACTGATGCAGTGTTCCTAACACGTGGAGTGTACAGTCCCAATCTCTGTCTTACTGAAGGGCCACTTGTGTATGTGTGATGGATACCTTCTGTGTCTGTGGTTCTTGCGTAGTGGGCTTATAAATTCCATCCTCCCACTGTGGATAGCTTCTTAAATGGAGGCCAGGCACAGGAAAAGAGAGAAATATCCTGTAGGCCTAATGGTACTATTAAATAGTCCTGTTTTAATGGTGCTCTTGCATACAGCTGGCATCGCTTTACTTTCTAATAAAATTCACCTGCTGCCTTTTGTTGGCTGTGACAGAGAGGATGGAACCAGGAAGGGGAGTTGGAATTGTTGGGGGGAGAGGGGAACAGGGTCAGCCAGAAGAGTTTTCGACACGTCTTGTCTCGGGATGATGAAACTTGACAGGTTAGGGTGAGCTTTAGTCGGGCACGATGCCATAGCGCCATGTCGCTGGATTCAGCCTGAGGTCAGGTTGTGAGCAGGAGGTGCATTGGTATTTGCAAGGGTATTTTTTTTTCTTTGCCCCCAACTACCCTCAGCCACTTTATCAAAAATCTTCCCTCCATCATAAGGTCAGAAGTGGGGATGTTCGCTGATGATTGCACAATGCTCAGCACCATTCGTGACTCCTCTAGTATTGAAACAATCCATAAGCAGCAAGACCTGGACAATATCCAGACTTGGGCAGACAAGTGGAAAGTAACATTCATGCCACTCAAGTGCCAGGCAGTGACCATCTCCAACAAGATAGAATCTAACCATCGCCCCATGACACTCACTTGCGTTACCATCGCCCCACCACCAATATCCTCGGGGTGACTATTGGCCGTAAACTGAACTGGACCAGCCACATAAATGCCATGACTACTGACCCTGGTATGTGCATTGAAAATCTACAGAGGGTAACCTCTTGTGGAAGGTGTGGACCAGCTGAAGATGGGACCTGGATTGATTGTGATGGCTCCTGCGGCTGCACAGAGACCAGAGGCTGAGCTTGTGTAAAGTGTCGGAAGGCCATGGGTGTCAACACAGACACCGTGCAGCCTTTGGACAGGGAGAGAGGGGGGTTGTGGGGAGACGAGGGATAGGTAACAGGCTGAGGAGGCGGGGCTGGTCGTGTTGTTTGTCGTTACAATTGAAGCAGCCACCAGGAAAGAACAGAACTGTATGCCAGTTTTGTTAGGAGTTTTAAAAGCTGGATTGTTGTCTGCCTCTGTGTCTGAAGATCAGTTGTTTTGTGATGGAACATTTGCCACATCTGTGACAGAAGCAGCAGTTCTGTTCTGTGATACTAGGTTTTAGAGCTCATGAGCATATAGGTGCACTGATTGAAGGTGAGGGACTGCAGATAGAGAAAGGTCTTCCTGTCAATTCCCATCTTTTCCACCAGTTCCCCCCCTCCCCAACAATCATTTTTAAGTGTGGTTGAGTTCTGTCCCACTTTTTAGGCTCTCTTTCTTCCCATCCTTTGAATACAGGGCAGTACAACTGTGCTGGAGATTCCTAGCCTGCCCTTCTCGCAGTCTGTTTGATGGGATTGAACCTCTTGTGTGAACAGTGCCAAATTGCATGCTACTGTAATGTTCTTTTGAAGCTCATTCTCAATCAGGATGAAGGGATGTTTAATGACTTACAGTTACTGCTACACCACTTGACCAGTCTGCCCCAGGTGCAGCCTGACAGAAGACGTTTAACTGCCTCAAAGGAAGGCCGTTGACAGTTGTTTTTCTAGGGAAAAGTAAACCTCCATAAATCAGTTATGGGGCTCTGTGGTTCGGTAGTGGCTTTTCCCCACTGAACACCACCGAGACCAGTGAGCAGCCCATACTGTATCATACTGTGCCCAGAGAACTGCTGCTTATCTCTGGACTGAAAACTTTTTGACTGCTATATGCCACGTACTGTCAGCTAAGACTGTCCTCTGCTGCAGCTGGTGGCATAGGGTGGGGGAGGGGCTGGGAGCACTTTGACCCCACTGTTTTGCATTGTATCCTCCCGTCGGGGAGGAAGGTAGTTCTCTGTTATCTGAGATCTAAAACCCTCTTGGATTAAAAAGGGCTTTCCGTGACACTGAAGATGGGGTTGAAATTATCATCACTCTCAGAAACGTCCCAAAATGTTAAGAGAATTGATTTGCAATGCAGTTACTGTCATACACACAACAAAATCTGCCAAACCACACTAAAATGGTAGATTGATTGCTGCGTTTTTGGTGGTATTGCTTGGGGAAGATTATGCTGGGCAGGGCAGGGGATGAATTCCTCTGCTGCCTTTGAATAGGGGTCTTTAACATTCACCCCTTCGACCCAGCAGAGCTGTGCCAGTGTTTATGCTCCTCCCATCCCACAACAGCTCACCCATCGACATAGCTTCTGTTCGTTTCTCCATCCTACACTTTCATAGCTACCCCTTAGATGTCTCTCTGTAGTTCGCATCAGCCACTCAATGTGGTAATATGTTCCACATTTCCATAACTTTGTTGTGATGGAAGTTTCTCCTGAATCCCTTATTCAATATAAATCGAGTTGCATTGAGTGTACAGCACAGAAACCTCATTGCAACTGGTCCATGCCCGCGTTCATGCTCCAGATAAGCCTTCTCCCACCTCTCTTCAGCTTACTCCATACTTCTGTTCCTTTCTCCCTCATGTTTATATAGCTTTCTCTTAAAGGCATCTATGCTATCTATATCACTCACTCCCTGTGGTTGCTCATTGCACATTCTGACCACTCTCCAGGTAAAAAAAGTTTCTTCTGAATTCCCTATTGGATTTATTAGTGATTGTCTTGTATTTATGGCATCTAGTTCTAGTCTTTCCCACAAATGGAAGCATTTTCTACACGTATACCCTATCAGCTGCTTTTATAACTTTAAAAGACCTCTGTTTGGTCATCCCTCCATCTCTTTTGTAGAGAAATCTTTCCTGTTAGCTATAACCTCTCAGTTCAGGTATCATCCTTGTAAATTGCGCCTTCTCCAGTGCCTCTATATCATTTTTTCTGTGATAGGGAGGCCCGAACTGTTCAGTTCTCCAAGTGCCCACCCCTAATTGCCCTTGAACACAGTGGCTTGCTAGGCCATTTCAGAGGGCATTTAAGAGTCACCCACTTTGCTGTGGGCCTGGAGTCATATGTAGGCCAGACCAGGTAAAGACAAAAGAGTTCCTTCCCTAAAGGACATTAGTGAATACGTTGGATAATTCATGATCACCATGATTGAGACTAGCTTTCAATCCAGACTTATTAATTGAATTAAAATTGATTTAAATTGCACCAGCTGTCATGGTGAGAATTGAACCTATGCCCCTGGGCCTCTGGATTGCTAGTCCAGAGAAATTACTTGTGCACCACTGTCTCTTCTCCCCTCCACCAAGTAAAACCTCATTCTGCATATTTACTCATGTCATTTTGCATTTTGTTGCATTCCTCTCTCCAAACTACACCCCCTCCAGGCAACTTGGTATCATCTGCACCGATCATTGTGGAACACCACCTCACAACTTTTGCCAATCTGAATTATTAGGGGCTACCTTCTGTTTTTATGGTTCTTAATTTTGGACTCCCCACAAGCATAGGTACATCTGCAAAGCGTAGGTACACCTGCAAGCGGGTTGCCTGAAATGTAATTTTTCTCCCTTCCTCTGCCTTTATAACAGGCATGTTGAAACTGACTGAAATTGAATAACGACACTGGGTGGAGGAAGGAGAGTATTGTGGGAGGAGTGAGTGGGAGGGAATGTGTGGGGAGCAGGGAAGCAGAGTGAGTTTATTTTATTGCCTCTGGCACGTTAGCTGTTTTCAAGCTTGTCACAGTAGGGAAATGTGACTGATTGTGACCCAAGAGTGATGGAATTTCCGTCCTAACTGCTCCAAGCAATAAAATACTGGGAATGCCTTGGTGGAAAGAGAACTTGGTAGTAATGGAATGAGAAGCAGCCCCACACATGCTTGAAGTGACACACCACAGTGAGCAGTGGGCTCTCACTTCAGCTGCTGTACATCGTAATTGCTTTGCCATAATTAGTACTGGATATTCATTGGAAAAGTGGCTGCGCTTGCCTTTATATAGAGCCTTTCCCATCCTTGAAATACCCCAAAGTGTTTCACAACTAACTTCACAGCCAGTGTTATACAGGCAAAATACAGCAGACAATTTTATGCACTGCAAGATCCCAAAAGTAACATCGGAAAGGTTGCCTCGCTGGCTTTGTTTGTGTTGCTTGGACAGGACCATGGGAAGACTTGTCTGCTTCTCTTTGAATCGTGCCATGGGAGCTTTCACACGTGCCTGTTAAGACAGGTTTGATATCTTATCCAAAAGCTGGGGCTTCCGACCGTGCAGCACCTCTTCAGTGCGATATCGTGTGTCAGATTCAATGACACCACTGGGAGCGGTGCTCATGTCTGCTCAAGCAGCCTTGAGGGTGAGTGTGCAACCGGTGGGCCAAGCTGGCATTGAAGCAAGTGAATGGCTGATTCAGCACTACTTGTTCTATTTCGTCCCCCTCTCACCACATCCCTGCCTGCTGCCCCCCCCACCCCCCACCAATGCAAACAAAGCCATTTTATCAACCCCAGCTGCCCTCAGGCTTCCTCACAGCTTCTTGATTGAATCTGTAAGGTGAAACGTCTGACAGGGTAATCAGTCAAATATGTACTTGGCACTTGCTGCACATTCAGAGGGAACACATTGATGTGAGGATATGGTTTGTGATAGAACTGGAAAGGAGGTGGGGGGGGGGGAGAAAAAGAAAGAGGAGAGTGAAAAAAAAACTACAGACCTCAAGGGAGAAGAGAGGAAGGAAGAAGGAACGAGAGTGCGGTTATATTGGAGAGCATGGGGTCTGCGATCTAGCAGACACTGCCGTCATTGTGAGCTGGAGAGGGGAGAGGAGGAGGGGTGAGGAATAGGAAACTCTCTTCTCTCCAGAGAAAGTGGACAGGAACCGGGAGAGTGAAAAAATTCCAGAGGTGGGGAATGTCTTCCTCTTTCTCCAGACAGCCGCCGGGCACAGTGCCAGCTCCTGTACCTGCAGCTCGGATCAAGCCCAGACTGCCGGCCCTCGACTGGGGAGCAGGGCTGCCAAGTGCAGGCAGATGTGGGCTTGCAATGCATTAACTCTTTCCCAGTCTGACAGCAACAGCAACTGGTGTGAGCAGCAACTGTAGAAAAGCTGACACGCTCAACTCTAGACTTTCCTTCTTTTAAAGATGCTTCCCCTCTTGCTGATCTGTTGCATTTGTCCATTTTCTTTTGTTTGTTTCCTTTTCCCCTCGTTTACCCAAGCAGTCAAATACATTCAGATTAAAACGGGAATTTCTGGGTGAGAATGGAGACCATCTTTACCCAGAGAGTGGTTCAAGTATGGAACGCGCCACCATGAGTAAGTGAGATGTATAGTGTAGATACAGTTTAAGGGGAAGCTTGCTAAGTACACGATGGAGAAAGAAATAGAAGGAAATGCTGATAGGGTGGAAGGGAGTGTGTGAAATGTAAACACTCACATAGAGCTGTTGGGCTGAATGGTCTGCTCTTGTGTCATATATTTATTCTGTCGTATATGAAATTCCATGACAAACAGTGTTGAAACATTAGCATGTGGCAGACCTTTAATCAGCATGAAACGCCTCAATTATTTCTTTAATATTTGGCTGTTTTCTTACCTCTTTCCCCCAGCACCTTGGTGCACACTGGCCTACAGCACCATGGGCATTGCCAGTCCTCTGGTACCTTGCCCATGTGCCCAATCTGTGTGTGTGTGTGTGTGTGTGTGTGTGTGTGTGTGTGTGTGTGTGTGTGTGTGTGTGTGTGTGTGTGTGTGTGTGTGTGTGTGTGTGTGTGTGTGTGTGTGTGTGGCGACGGAGTGTGATGGTGGGAGATTTGACTATTGGAGGTATGTGGATATTGTGAAACGACCTGATCATGCAGTTATTTGTCATCCTGTACACACTTTTATTGTAAATTCTTGAATAGAGAGCGAGGGGGTGGGGGGGGTGGGGGAAGAGAGAGAGAGAGAGTTGGGGGGGAATCTGCCATCCATCCTGCTCCACAAGCGGATGCCTTTCAGTCTCTGTTCTGGCATTACTGCTCCAGCTGTCACCGAGGGAATTCAGCACTGACCACGAGTCAAACCTTGGACTTTCTAATCTGTATGGTTTACCAGTGCTTAGATTGGCTTCGTCTCTGCCCTGGTCACTGAGATCCCAGGGTGTTCGACAAATTGAAGTGAACCCTCATGTTTATTAAAAAGTTTGCATGTCTCTTAAAACTAGAGATTTGCTATTTTGATTTTGATAGTTCAGGCCAATTCCTCCTCTGGGGCCGGCAGTTCAGGTTTAATTGGCCGTATTGTGCCTCAGTAGCTCAACTACTGTATCTGACTTTCCAGTGGTTTTTCAGCCGATATAGAAAACAGATCCCTCTCTTTAACGAGAAAGCATGATCCTGTGGAAAGTTACAAACACCAGATGGTTGCCGTGATATCATTGTACCCCGAGCCTGCTGCCAGGAGAGCTGGTGGCGGGTGCCACCTCCCTCCTGCCTTTAAAACCACAGGAACTGTCCAACTGCAAATCCACCTCCCATCTCTCTGGTGTGAAGGCACCTGATTCATTCCACGTTTGCTTCCACGTTAGCTTCATAAGAACAATAGGCTATAAAGAAGTGCAATAAGGAGGGAGGGGAGCTGGGAGCTGTAACCAGTGATCGGTTGTGCAGCATTGTCGAATCAACCAGCACAGGAGGAGGCCATTTGGCCCATCGTTCCTTTGCCGGCTTTTTGAAAGAGGTAACAATTGGACCCAGTCTCCTTTCTTGTTGCAGCCTGACAAAACTTCTCATTTCACATATTGATTCAATTCCCCATAGAATTTTACTAATGAATCTGCTTCCCCCACCCTTCAACATAGTGTTTTCCAGATCATAACAATTTACTGGCTTTACCTTTTAAAAAAAAAACATTCTCCTTATCTTTCTTCTGGTCCGTTTGCTAAAAATCTTAAATCTGTGTCCCCTAGTTGTTGATGTTCCTACCACTGATAACCACCATTCAAAACCTGTCAAGATTTTGAATGCCTGGAATAAATCTCCTCTTAACCTTCTCTGCTCTAAGGAGAACAGAGTCTTTTCATTTAATCAAAGTGCCTCACCCCAGGACTTTCAAATGGCATTTGATAAAGTCTCTCTTAATATACTGGCTAGCATAATTTAAGGCCCCTTAAAGATTGAAATGAGATTGAAGGGACAGTGTTTATGTGGATATGAAGTTGGACAGAAAGCAGAGAATAATGGGTAACTGTGGTACTTCAGACTGGACAGAAGTGTACAGTGGTATCCAGCAGGGTATTAGGCCCACTGCTCTTTTCAGTATATATTAATGACCTGGACTTGAGTGTTTCAAGGTTTTTAGATGATGCAAAACTAATGGAGCAAACAGTGAGGGGCATAGTAACAACTTCAGGTGGACATAGGCAGACTGGGGAAATGGTAGATGAACTTTTAATGTAGAGAAGTGTGGAGTGATTCAGTTTTGTAAGAAGAATAAGGAGATACAATAAACAAAATGGTACAATTTGAAAGAAGGTTCAGGAACAGAGACACCTGAGGGGCATGTGCACAAATCTTTGCAGGTGGTAGATCAAGAGAATGGTGTTTATAAAGGCTTCATTTTGCCTCTGGCTTTAATTTTTAAAAATTTATTCTATCGTGGGATGTGGACATCGCTGGCTAGGCCAGCATTTATTGCTCATTTCTGATGGCCCTTAAGAAGGTGGTGGTGAGCTGCCTTCTTGAGCCGCTGCAGTCCATGTGGTGTAGGTACACCCACAGTGCTGTTAGGGAGGGAGTTCCAGGATTTTGACTCAGCGACAGTGAAGGAACGGCGATGTATTTCCAAATCAGGCTGTTGTGTGGCTTGGAGGGGAACTTGCACATGGTGGTGTTGCCATGCATATGCTGCCCTTGTCCTTATTGACAGCGGAGGTCACGGTTTGGAAGGTGCTGTTTAAGGAGCCTTGGTGAGTTGCTACAGTGCATCTTGTAGATGGTACACACACTGCTGCTACTGTGCGTCAGTGGGAGAGGGAGTGAATCTTTAAGGTTGCGTTGCCCATCAAGCAAGTTGCTTTGTCCTGGATGGCACCGAACTTCTTGAGTGTTGATGGAACTGCACCAATCCAGGCAAGTGGAGAGTATTCCATCAAACTCCTGACTTGTGCTTTGTAGATTGTAGACAGGCTTTGGAGACTCATGAGGTGAACTACTCACGGCAGAATTCCCAGCCTCTGACCTGCTCTTGTAGCCACAGTATTTATATGGTTGGCCCAGTTCAGTTTCTGGTCAATGGTAACTCTCAGAATGTTGATAATGGGGGATTCGGCGATGGTAATGCCACTGAATGTCTTTGTGTCATCTGCAAGTTTAGCTACATGCCTTCGTTTCCCTCGTTTAAGTCATTGATGTAAATTGTAAGAAGTTGAGGCTCCGGCGCAGAGCCCTGTGGGACTCCACTCATCACGTTCTGCCAATCAGACAAAGGCCCACTCATGCATTCTCTCTGTTTTCTGCCAGCCAGCCAATCTCCTATCCAGGCTAATATGTTACCCCCTACACCATGAGCTTTTATTTTCCGCAATAACCTTTGATATGACACCTTATCAAATGCTTTCTGGAAATCCAAGTACAGCATGTCTACAGGCTCCCCTCCATGACAGCGCATGTTACTCCTTCAAAGAACTTCAATGCATTGCTTAAACATGATTTCCCTTTCGTATAACCATGCTGACTCTTCCCGATTATCTTGGATTTTTCTAAATGGCTAGCTATAACCTCTTTAATGATCGACTCTTTAACACCACGTCAAGCTAACTGGCTGATAGTTTCCTGTTTTCTGCCTCCCTCCCTTCTTGAATAGAGGGGTTATATTTTCCAGTCTGATGGAACCTTTCCAGAATCTAGTGAATTTTGTAAAATTAACACCAACTGCCTCATTAGCCACCTCTTTTAAGACCCTAGGATGAAGTCCACCTGGATCCAAAGACTTGTTAGCCGGCAGCTCCAACAGTTTGCTGAGTACTGCTTCCCTAGTGATTGTAATTTCACCAAGTTCCTCTCTCCCCTCCATCTTCCAAGTTACAGCTATTAATTGAATGTTTTATTAATAGGGGTATTGAGTACGAGAGTAAGGAGGTCATGTTGAACTTGTATAAGGCACTATTTAGGCCTCATCTGGAGTATTGCATCCAGTTCTTGGTGCCATACTTGAGGAAGGATATGAAGGCGTTGGAGAGAGAGGAGATTCATGAGAATGCTTACTGGGATGAAGAACTATAGCTATGAGGATGGAGTGGAGAAGTTGGGACTGTTTTCTTAGGAGAAAAGAAGGTTAAAAGGAGACTTGATAGAAGTTATTCAAGATCCTGCGGGGTATGGACAGGCTAAATAGTGAGAAACTGTTCCTACTCAAGGGAGCATCAAGAAGTAGAGAGCACAGATTCAAAATAATTGGCAAAAGGAGAAAAAGTAATGCGTGGAAAAAATTTTTCACCCAGAGGGTGGTTGGAGTCTAGAACAAACTTCCTGAAAGGGTGGTGGAGGCAGGTTCAATCGAGGTATTCAAAAGGGAATTGAAATGCTACCTAAAAAGAGAGATAGTGCAAGGTTACGGGGATAAGGCAGGGGAGTGGGACTAGGTAGAATGCTCTTTCAGTAAGCCAGTGCAAACTCAGTGGGCCGAGCCATTGCAAATTCAGTGGGCCGAATGGCCTCCTTCTGCATTATAAAGATTATGTGAGATGTAGTTATATTTTCTCTTGGGGATGGTTGTTGCCTGGTACTTGTGTGGCGTGAATGTTACTTGCCACTTATCAGCCAAAACCTGAATGTTGTTCAGGTCTTGCTGGATATGAACACAGACAACTTCAGTATCTGAGGAGTCACAAATGGTACTAAGCATTGCGCAGTCATCAACGAACATCCCCACTTCTGACTTTACGATAGAGGGAGGATCATTGATGAAGCAGTTGAAGATGGTTGGGCTAGACCACTACCCTAAGGAACTCCTGCAGTGATGTAAATAAAAGCAAAAAACTGTGGATGCTGGAAGTCCAAAACAAAAATAAAAATACCTGGAAAAACTCAGCAGGTCTGACAGCATCTGCGGAGAGGAACACAGTTAACATTTCGAGTCCGTATGACTCTTCAACAGAACTAAGGAAAAATAGAAAAGAGGTGAAATATAAGCTGGTTTAAGTGGAGGGGACGACAAGTAGAGCTGGATAGAGGGCCAGTGATAGGTGGAGATAACCAAAAGATGTCACAGACAAAAGGACAAAGAGGTGTTGAAGGTGGTGATATTATCTAAGGAATGTGCTAATAGGTGACATTAAGGGTAGAAAGCAGGACGAGCAAGGTACAGATAGCACTAGTGGGGGTGGGGTGGGGGGAAGGGATCGAAATAGGCTAAAAGGTCGAGATCAAACAATGGATGGAAATACATTTAAAAATAATGGAAATAGGTGGGAAAAGAAAAATCTATATAAATTATTGGAAGAAAGGGGGTGGGGATGGAGTAGAGAGTTCATGATCTAAAATTGTTGAATTCAATATTCAGTCCAGAAGGCTGTAAAGTGCCTAGTCGGAAGATGAGATGCTGTTCCTCCAGTTTGTGTTGAGCTTCACTGGAACAATGCAGCAGGCCAATGACGGACACGTGGGCATGAGAGCAGGGTGGTGTATTGAAATGGCAAGCGACAGGGAGGTTTGGGTCACGCTTGTGGACAGACCGAACGTGTTCCGCAAAGCGATCACCCAGTCTGCGTTTGGTCTCTCCAATGTAGAGGAAACCGCATTGGGAGCAGCAAATACAGTAGACTAAATTGAGGGAAGTGCAAGTGAAATGCTGCTTCACTTGAAAGGAGTGTTTGGGCCCTTGGACGGTGAGGAGAGGGGAAGTAAAGGGGCAGGTGTTGCACCTTCTGCGGTTGCATGGGAAGGTGCCGTGGAAAGGTGTTGAGGTGTAGGGGGTGATGGAGGAGTGGACCAGGGTGTCACAGAGGGAACGATCCCTGCGGAATGCTGCCAGGGGGGAGGGGGGCGAAGGGAAGATGTGTTTGGTGGTGGCATCATGCTGGAGTTGGCTGAAATGGCGGAGGATGATCCTTTGAATGCAGAGGCTAGTGGGGTGATAAGTGAGGACAAGGGGGACCCTATCATGGTTCTGGGAGAGAGAGGAAGGTGTGAGGGCGGATACGTGGGCAATGGGCCGGACACGGTTGAGGGCCCAGTCAACCACTGTTGGTGGAAAACCTTGGTTAAGGAAGATGGAAGACATGTCAGAGGAACTGTTTTTGAAAGTGGCATCATCAGAACAGATGCGACGGAGGCAAAGGAACTGAGAGAATGGAATGGAGTCCTTACAGGAAGCGGGGTGTGAGACCTGTAGTCGAGGTAGCTGTGGGAGTGGGTAGGCTTGTAATGAATATCCTGCAGTGATGTCCTGGAACTGAGATACTTAATAGAGGACTAGGGTACATAGTAAAGAAACTGTGCTAAACCTGTCTAAAACACTTGTTAGACTTCAGCTGGAGGAGTTCTGTGGCCCCTCCAATAGTCCCAAGCTTTAGAAAGGAATGCAGAGGAGATTTGCTGGAACAATACTAGGGATATTAGATACGTGGAGAGACTGGGCAAGTTGGGATGATCTGTGGAGAGAGAAACAGAGTTAATGTTTCAGACCTCTATAGACGCTTCCAGACCTGCTGAACATTTCCAGTACTTTTCTGTTTTTATTTCAGATTTCTAACATCTGCAGTATTTGGCTTTTGTATTAACATTAAGACAAGATTTAATAGATGTGTTCAAAATTCTGAAGGGATTTGATAGGGTGAATAGAGAGAAACAGTTTTCAGTGGCAGGAGGGTCAGTAACCAGAGGATACAGATTTAATATAATTAGCAAAAGAAACAGGCAACAGGAGGAAAGAATTGTTTACACAGTTGTTGTGATCTGGAATTCACTGAAAGGACAGTGGAAGCAGTTTCAATAATAATGTTTAAAAATGAATTTGATGGAAAATATTGCAGGGCTATAGGGGAAGAGAGTGAAGGAGTGAAACTAATTTGATAGCTCTCTTATAGATGGACTGAATGGCCTGCCTCTGTGTTGTATCATTTTATAACTCTGACATTGGGATCTGTAAAAGAAGCGAGTGTGTAACCATTGCCCTGATGTGAACTGGGCATCCAGCTTTGGATATATTAATTCCAAATTATAGTCATTGTTTAAATTGTCATTTGATAGTACAGAACTTGAATATTGCTGTAAAAAGAGACATTTTTAAAGCTTTTCATCTTGTACTCATCAGGACAGCTTTGCAAGATAAACCAGTACTAAAGGGAACAACAATTTATACTGCATGAGAAGAGATTGCAGATTGGTTGGTAAATGCATTGCCATGAAGAATGCAGCAGAGAACAATTAACTGCCAACTTTATGTTTCAAATTCAAACCAGGTCGACTCTGGTCAAGCCATTGCCATGGGGAATGAACCAATCAGAATCCACTTGCCAATCGATCAGCACTCTCTTCCTGTGCAATATAAATTGTTGTTCAGTTTACTGTTGGTTTACCTTGCGTACCTGTCCTGATGAGTGCAAGATGAAATGCTTCAAAAGCATGCCCTTTTTCAGCAATACTCAAATTGTTATTTTCTTAATACTTGGGGGAGTGAAGCTGAGGAAGTCCCATCTGGCCTGCTGTAAAATGAGGGTCCTGATCCCATTGACCCCCATGTTATTAAGGGCATGTGTAACAATCAGCTGCTTGCTCTAACATTCATTCACTTTTTAAATAAAAAGTCTTTAACACCTAGCTGCATCGCAAAGTTTTTTTTAATAATCAATGCCACAGCAAAGGACGTTAAAAACCAGGCTTTATTTACATGTGGTGATGGTGGGCAGAGTGCTGGGTGGTGTGATGCTCTGGATCCCTTGTGATGTTTTTATCACTTGCACTGCTGTGTGATTTTTTTTTTAGGAGCTTGATTCCCAGCCCTGTTAAGTGTATCTTTGTGACACATTCTGTGATCAGGAGATGCTAGTAATGTGAAGGCAAGAATATCATGGAGGCACCTGTAGGAGAGCATGGAGTTTTAGATGACAAATCGATGACCATTAGGTGCTCTGCGAAGGAGCTGCTCTCAGATTGAGACTGTGTGATCAAGGCATCTCTGTTCAGAACAGGCCTTTCTGACATCAGAAACAACACCATCACTTTCACCTCCCCAACTGCTAATCGGGAATAAGAAGATGCGAATTCCTATTTCGCAGTAGCTCAAATAATGGAGACTGATGCTGACATTGAGCACTGTCCCATAATTAACAGGAGACTGAGGGAATTGACTTAACTTTCTGAGATAAACTAGTCATCTGGTATCTAACCCGGGTATGCTGTGTGTGCCTGCGTGTAGGCCAAGAGGGACAAGTCCTCCAGTATCTTCCTTGCTCAGTGTACAGGCCCTGGTCGACTATTTGAGGCCTGAACCTGATCCTGCTGTCAAGAATGTTGAGTTGTGTTTTTTTTGGTAGCACTGTATTAACAACCAAAGAGCAGGAGCTCTGATTTTATTTGTCTCCACTGCCCTGTCTTGCTGAATGAAGGGACCAGTGAGGGTAATGGAGCAATTAGAATCCAGCTGTCAGTTTCCCACCAGTGTCATTTTACTGTGTCAATTTCAACAGGGAGTGTTTTTCAGAAACCTCTTTAATCCTGCTCTGGGTTTTGTTCTGGTCAGATCATTCTGGACAAAGCACCTTCTCAGCCCTGGGTCAGTGTTTGGAGAATTTTCTGAAAATATTGGTGTTCATATGTACTTAGTCAGCTCTTTGCAATTGTTTTTTCTGGTGATGGAAATGGTTGTAGGAAATTTCCTGATTTTAGAGAGCTGTCTCTGAGCATGGGCAGTATAAATGGTGTGTCTATGATCAAACGTGTACTTTGAGATGTACTGTGATGCCATGTTGTTACACTGGGTTATGCATTAAACTATCAAGTAGTGAGAGTTTGGATTGATGAAGTGTGGTTGAGAACTCTGCTGTGTACATGAATAGAGGAGGTGTGATCCATGGTGCTTGCAGCAGTGCTGCCTAACAAACATCATCATGGGATATCGCAGTGTATCTTGCTGAACTCTCTATAATCTGTTTGCAATTAACTTTTATACACTTAGTAATAATTGACTCATATATTTCTCCACTTTATTACAACAGTTAGAAACTGCGCCAGCAGTCCAGAGGCTGCTTCAAGGAATCTTCAAATGCTTAAACTCCCCATCACTGCCCCCTCCAAATAGAGCATTCACACTTTCCAAACCCTCTGAAATCATTTGTCCCTTTCTTGCCCTTTGATGGAGTGGTACAGTAGGGAAGGAGACCATTCAGGCTGTTTTGCTTGTGCTGGCCCTTTGAATGGAAGAGCGATCCAGTTCGTTTACCACCCTGCTCTTTTCCTCAAGCCCTGCAACTTTTTCCTTCTCAAGTATTTTTCCAATTCCCTCTTTGAAAGTTATTATTGAATCTGCTTCCTTTCAGGCAACGCATTCCAGATCACAAAAAAACTTTAAAAAAAATTTTCATCTCTCCTCCGCTCCTTTTGCCGATTACCTGATTACCTTCCATCTGTGTCTTCTGGTTACCGACCCTCCTGCCAGTGGAAAAAGCTTTTCCTTATTTACTCTTATTGAAATCCTTCATGATTTTTAACACTTCTGTCAAATCTGCTCTAAGGAGAATAATCCCACCACCTCCAGTCTCTCCATAACTGAAGTGGTGTTTCCTGGAACCATCCCAGTAACTCTCCTCAGCCCCCAAATCAAGGCTTGGTGCTCCGTCCTAAATTGACATGACTTTGAAATTTGTGGGCCCAAAGGTTTTGGAGAATTTCTTTTGGTAGCAACCTCGCTCTGTTGGTTGGATGATTGCTGAAATGTAACACTGAGAACCGCTAGAAGCAGTGTCTTGTGATGTGTGCTATTTCACGGCAGCATTTGATACTCTATGTGGTCCCTGAGGTTCCACGGACTGAGCACTTTGTACTCACTCAGGCTGATTTTGGCAACAATAAATATTGACAATTATCTTGTGATGAATGTTCAGCTGCTTTTGTAAGGCAGCAGCCCCAGCCCCCTCGGCATCTCTCCAAAGTAATTTTCTCCTGACCTGCTTTCTGGTCAACGGGGACCTCGTCCAAGCTCCAGTGATCACTTTGAAATGCTACCAGCAGCCCTGAGTGTCCTGAACTTGGCACCCGTAACAAACACACTCCGTGGGGCTCCCAAGTGCGTGAAGAGCACTTCCCCCTTCATGTTGCTTCTGCAGAATCATAGAATCGTTACAGCACATCAGAGAATGTAAGGAGTGTTGGGGGAGAGGGGAATGATTCACACTCCACGCAGTGCCTGTCTGTAAGGTGCCCAGACACTAATTATTAAGGTTTAAAATAATTGAACCAGACGGTCATTGGTTCAAGTCCACAAAATCAATGCTGACGCTCCCAGTGCTGTACTGCTGCACTGCCAAGATACTATCTTTCCGATGAAATATTAAACTGAGGCACCTCCCGTCCATACAGGTGGGCTAAACAGTACTATTTCGAAGAAGAACAGGAGAGTCCTCTGTGCTGTTCAGGCCAATATATATATCACTCCATCAACGTTACCAAAACAGATAACCTGCTGATTTATCTTATTGCTGTTTGTGGGAGTTTGCTTGTGCAAATTGGCTGCTGTTTTTCTCTACTGTAGTGGCAACACTTCAAGAAAAAGATTTAATCAGCTGCAAGGTGTTTTAGCATTTGATTCTGATGTGCTTATATTGTGAAAGGCATTATATGAATGGAAGTTCTTTAAATAATGTTATAGTTTCAGCCTCAAAAACCATGTAAGGTAAACCATTCCATGTTTAACATGAGTGGAATATCTCTTCTGGCATCCCGTTTTGCATTTGTGATGATCTTCAGTCTTTGCCTGAGGAATTAACTTGTTTTGGTTAAAAGAACGTTTGATGAGCAAATCTTTAACCATGGTAGGAAAACCATGAGTAATGCATTCTTCTCCTGTCTCACTCTCCTTATCTAATCTTACTGGCGTTTGAGTATGTTCATATAATTCCAAATAGATTGAAATCTCAAATGAAAATATCTCAGACTTGAGAAACAGCAGTCAAAATGGAGCTTTCAATAAAAGCCTGTTGAGGTCATTGTTGCTCTAGATGTTATCTCTCAATCCCACCTGATTTTGGAAGCTTCATGCTATGGTGAGTCCTAAAATTCCAGGTTAAACACACACGATGAAAGCGGAGTGGGAGAGAGAGAGAGAGAGGGAGTCATCGAGTAATCGAGTGTGGTCAACTGGATCACTGGTCACTGTGTCAGTCCTGGGAGTCAGCTTGTCCTTTTTCAGCCAAGAGCCATAGAATGTATCTGTCACGGAGATTTTAACTGAGGGGTCATAATTTGTGGGGAGTGTTTTGAGAGGATTTAGAAGCTGGTGGCTCGTTGGGGGTGTGGGGGTTTGCAGACGAGGATAGCTCAGGTTGCCAGCATGCCACTCCTGACTAATTGATTCCAGATCCGTGACCAAGAGTCAGATGAGCGGAGAGACCTTTTTACCACACGGGGAAGGAATGCATTGCTCTCAGCTCCTGATGTAGTGACCATAGCAAACTGGCGAGCAAGAGAACCTGCTGAAGGAACTGGGCGATTGAGACAGCATATTTGCTCTTTGGGCCTGTCTGTTTTTGCCTAAGATAAAACATTAATCCGTAACATTGAGGAGCCTGAGTGCTTAATGTGCCATAGTATCAGTCTATAATTTAATGTAATGTCATGGCTTATTACCAGACTTAATCAGCTTGACGAAAGCTGCTGTGATCTCATTTAACTTTCCTTTTTCCCCCTGGTGGACAGTGACTCCAGTAGAGCTTGGAATGCTAATGACATTTGTCTGTTATTTTCCTGACTGCAAAATATGCCAATTCTTGACTTTCATTCTGAATGTTTTCATATAAACAATTATTTCTGGGCACCCTCTATCTTCTGCAAAAAACTGAGTGACTACTAGGGCATTGACTCTATTAAAAGAAATTCAAAGATTATATATGTATTAGCCAGATAATATTTGATGAACAGTGGCTGAATGCATCTTAAACATTCATTCCCTCCACCACCCATGCACAGTGGCAACAGTGTGTGCTACCTACAAGGTGCATGGCTGCAACTCACCAAGGATCCTTCAACAGCACCTTCCAAACCCATGACCTCTACCACTTAAAAGGACAAGGGCAGTAGATGCATGGGAACAACACCACCTGGAAGTTCCCCTCCAAGCCACGCACCGTCCTGACTTGGAAATATGTCGCTGTTCCTTTGCTGTCACTGGATCAAAATACTGGAACTCCCTTCCTAACAGCATTGTGGGTGTACCAACACCACATGGACTGCAGCAGTTCAAGGAGGCAGCTCACCACCACCTTCTCAAGTCAAATTATGGACGGTCAGTAAATGCTGACCTTCCCAGTGATGTTTTTATGATGTCCCACGAATGAGTTAAAGTGTTGTACACAGTCTTTCTGCTCCTACTCCCTCACCCCCAAAATGACCAGAATTTTAAAATGATGCATAGCAGAGTGTGGGCTCGTGCCTTGAGTGTTTTGTGGCCTGTGTTAGCTGTGCCAAATGAGTGGTGGGATTGAGGCTCTGAGCAAAAGCGCAGGGAAGGTGTGGGGTGAAATCCAATGGTGAGTTTCTCACTGTTGTGTTTGGTTAGCTGAAACAGCTTCTGTGTAGCTTGAGAGCAGTTCATCTGTCAGGCAGCTGACGTGTAATGGTTTCAGGAGAAAACTGAAAAATTTATCGTGGAAAAATAAATCTTAAAAGAACAACTTTTATAAGTTTTTTGTGTTTTTTTTTTAAATGTTGAGTATCACAAGTGGAATTCAAATTGAACTCCTGAATTGATGGACAAGATTTTGTTGTCCCTTTTGTAGTCTTCACATATGTGCTTTGTACAACATGTCTGTGACATCTATTAAAATCTTGTTCAGCTGTCCTTGTATCTGGTCTAGCTGTTGCTGGCTCATCAATCCACGTCACCTTTAATTTGGAATTTATGGTTTCATCTCGTATGGTTTTACACTTAAGTTTTACTGTTTACATACCTATGAAAATCTGGAACTCTGTTGCATAACGTGTAATTAGGCAATTTTTAGAAAAGTGACCGTCTCTCAAGGCACAGTTCTACACTGCCATCGTGAGCCCTTACCACAACATTTTAGTCTGTACTCAGTATTTTCAGTGTTGCAGTATATGGTTCATCCCCTGAAAATCCCCCCAAAAACTCGGGCATTGCTCACAATTCCTGTCATATTGATGAGAATTCCTCATAACTGCTCTCGTCAACGATTCCACTCTGCTTTCTTTATTCTTTCATGGGATGTGGGCATCACTATTGCCTATCCCTAATTGCCCTTGAACTGATTGGTTTGCTAGGCCATTTCAGAGGGCAGTTAAGAGTCAACCATAATGCTATGGGTCTGGAGTCATATATAGGGCAGACCAGGTAAGGACAGCAGATTTCAATTACAACAGTTGATTGCAGAGACTAGCTTTATAGTCCATATTTTTATTAATTGAATATAAATTCCACCAGCAGCTATGGTGGGATTTGAACCCATGTCCCCAGGGCCTCTGGATCACTAGTTCAGTGACATTATCGCTATGCCACCTCCAGGTATCAAGTTCGTTCTCTCAATTATCACAAGTGCCAGGCATCTTTGTTTGCCAGAAGGGAGCCACATCTTGATCTTATTCATGGGGCAGTGAAAAGTATTTTTTTCAAGTCTTCTAAAGACATTTCCTACATATCTTTCACTAGTCTAAACAGCAGTCAGCACCTCTTACTTTTTTTGGCTTCTTTCTTGGTCACCACTTGTCTATCAACATTTTTGGGCTCGCTGCCTCTTCTACTTATAAATAAAACTCCCACATCTTCATTGCTCATGTCAAACACTCTTCCCTTCAACCATTCTTAACTCTCAAGTTAACATCTGTTCCAAGACTTGCAAACTGCTAACTTTTTTCTGGGTTGACTTATGTAATCTCTCTGCCTCTCCCCCTCCCATTCTGGCTCTGTCAGGAAAAATTGCAATTATTTCCTCTTTGAGTTTGCATTGAATATAAGTTTAATACATTACAAAAGAATTGCTGACCTCCCATTGTAGGAGATTGAATTTGAAAAGAGGCTGGTTTACCCTTTCAGGAGGGTGATCTGTTTTTCTGCCCTATGTCGCCCTGTAGCACGGAGTGGTCTCTACCAGCTCAGTTGTATAAGCGATTCTTCTCACAAAGGGCAGTTGGGATCAATTGGGAAAGTGGAGTTGGGATGAAGAATCGGTCAAGAATGGTGGAGCAGGTTTGAGGCGCCAAATAGCCTGCTCTTGTTCCCAATCCAAAACTGTCTTCATCTGATTCCTACTTCTCATCAGGAATTGCAGCCCGGGGCACGGAAGTTGATCATAGTGTACTGCTTCTGGTTGCAACCAGCTAACTCCACGCTGGCCCATGTTCAGACTGGGACTACCTACATCTGTAAGGTTCATTTCTGTCGCAGCTGGAATTTCTAATGGGTACCGGGGGGGTTGTCTCACATTTCACCATCTGCCATGGTGGATTTCAAACCTGGGTCCCCAGAGCAAACCCTGGATCTCTGGGTTATTAGTCCAATGACAATATCACTACACCACCGCCTCTCCGTGGAAGACACTGATTTAAAGTTTTGGGCAAGAGATGCAGTGAGAATAGGAGGAAGAACTTTTTTTACATGGTGAATGGTAATGATCTGGTATTTGATGCCTACTACGGTGGTGGAAGCAGAAACATTGATTACCAAAGGAAATTGGAATGGCACTTGAGGGAAATTAACCAGCAGGACCAAGGGGATCGACCAGGGGAGTGGGACTAATTACTCCAAGGAAAACTGGAATGGACCTGATGGGCCAAATGGCCTCCTTCTGTGCCATATAACTCTAAGCAAGCTCAATTGTGAAACACTGATAGCTGAAGAATTAACAGAATTATTTGTATGCTGGCAGTACTGAGTACCTCTGGAAGTTCCAGAGTTGGTAGGCTGCCAGTTCAACTAGGGTGACGAACACTCTAGTTAATGGGTTATTCAGCAGCATGTGAAATAATTTTGAGGGTCATGAAGACTAATTTTCCTGTGTCAAGCACACAATGTGAGGCTAGGACTGTGTGTAGAGCAGACCGGAGTAGGGCCAGCAGCTTCCATTCTCTCTAGGCCTTGAGAACCATTTGATGGTCACCCCAGATTTATCAGGATTTGAACTTGTCACCTCTAGCTCTCTAATGCATCACCATAACCATGATTTTACCCCAAATAAACCGCTGGAAATGAAGCCTGGAGTGTTGAGATTTTTATTTTATGTACAAAATTGACTTTTTATATTACATATTTATTACATGACAAACCAGCATGTGGTGGAAGTTAATCATGTAATGAAAGTTCCTTTTCAATTCTTGAAGCCACTTTGTAGTTTTGTCATATTTTGTTTGTGAATTTCCTCCTTGGTGCCAGCTTTCACCAGTTCGGCTGTGTCACACCAGTGTGGCTGTGTGCTGGCATCTTTGTTTTGCAAAGGAGCAGGTTGGGAACTCTTGTCTGTCTCTGGAGTCTTCGCTTTGAGGCCAATGATTTTTTTTTAAACTGAGTGGAATCCAGCCTGGCCCCAGGTGTCGAGGTTTTCATTCACCTTTTGTCCTCCTGCAGATTTTTAGCCTTGTCCTCAACATGCTCCTTATTTATTTTGTTTCTCTTCCTGCGGGGCGCAGTCTTGCTCGTTGCTCCCCTGTGTGTCTGCCGCCAGCTCGCAAAGTCCGTGGGCTGGGTTGCTGACATCTTTGTTAACTTCGAATCGTGCTCTTTCTGTCTCGGTCTTTGTTCTGCAGGAAGAAAGGAAATGGATTTGAGGTTATTCTCATTTAGGCGCAAGTTTGACTGTACCTTTTCACGCTGCTGCTCAGCTGTGTTACACATGAGTGGGTTGACCACAAAGCTTTGAGTCTCTGGAGCTCTATCAGCTTACCCACCACCCCTCCAATGGTTTTTGCAGCAACTCATTAAAGGCTCTCTTTTTTTTCTGTGGTTGGCATCTGTCTAACTTTGAGTTACATTGGTGACATTTAACTACCTCTAAAGCTTGGTTGGCAGTGCAGCTCTTGCACTTGCTCTTTGAAATGGTGAAAGCAGTAGGATCTCTGTGTGATGGGAGGGAGCGCTGCTGGACTCTTCTGTGTGTGGCGAGAGTTGTGACTCCAACTTCTCCCTGTGTTGATAATTTGCCTCTGCTAGGAATTGAAATCCAGTTCCCCCAGCCTGTTGTAGTAACCTCGTCTCCACAAGAGCGACTTCCACACCTTCACATTGTGAGGTTTGTCTGGTATATTCAGATTAGTTGAATCTGCTGCCATGAAGGTGCAGCAGCTGCTGTCGTTGCATCTGGATTTGAGCGCTGCCTGGAGCCGAGGCACTGGCCCCACTGCAGGCTGATTTTTTTTTTGTGCGCTCTATCTATTCCACCCCCATCCCTCAAAACTTCCCAACTTGCTCTTTGTTCCAGGTTTTAATGTTTTTCAAGATCACCCCCACCGCCTGCACCTTGATTGAGAGGTTTGACAGCTCAGGAAGCTGAGGCTGGAAAAACCACACAGTGAAAACTCCTATCGCACCTCTTCAGCTTTCAGACATGTGTGATGCGTTAGTTTGATTTGTGGCTGCCCAGAAAATGGGGCTGGAAACTTTTTTTTTTCGGTCGTGCTGAGACTTGGGAGAACTTAATTGAAAAACAAGAGCCTCTCATTTCATTCCTTCCCCACTCTGACTGAGGTTTGACTCTTTTTTTATGCTAAGTTAGATACTCCAGACTGATGGTTTCCCAATTCTGCCTCTGATCTGACTGGACCTGATCCCTCACCTTCCTCCACTGAATAGCTCAGTGCACTGCCTCACGGTGTGGTGACTCTCTTCATGCTGAGTTCCTGATCCTGGGCCTGCAGTGTGCACCAATACTCAGTGGAAACCCAAATTTAGTGCTTTATCACAATTAGGGGAAGTTAAGTGATCTGTGGGACTCACTCCACTCTCGCCCCTGGGAAGACAAGGTGGACATTGCTGGCATGGCCAACATTTATTGCCCATTCCTAACGCCCTTGAGAAGGCAGTGGTGAGCTGCCAACTTAAGCTGCTACAGTCACCGCTGTAGCTACACCCATCCATAACAGGTGTCTGACATGTTTGTAACAAACTCTTGAGGCAGCCTGTCACAGGGACATTGTTATGGAAGATCCTGATTTAAAGCCCTCTTGTCTGGCACCCGCAGCATTTGTGGAAAAATTCCACAGCATTTTTTTGAGCAGGAGTCCTTTGGTGCACTTTACAACATACCTCCCTCAACCAACTCCACCAAAAACAGATGCATTGGTTATTTAGCTGACTGCTGTTTGTGGGACAAAGCTGATGAAAAATGGTTGTCACATTTAACTATATGATTTAAATTTTTTAAGACTGACACTACTCTCTATTACAGGACTCTTCAGCCTCCAGTTATTAATCTTCTCTATCGTATGGAGCAATGTGCTACATACAAACAAGGAGCAAGAGCAGGCCATTCGGCCCCTCGAGTTTGCACCGCCTTTTCATAAGATCATGGCTGATTTGAATGTAACCTCAAATCTGCATCCCGCTTACCCCCAATAACCTACCACCCCCTTGCTTACCAAGAATCTATCGGCCTCTGCCTTAAAAATATTCAAAGACTCTGCTTCCACCGCCTTTTCAGGAAGAGAGTTCCAGAGACTCTCAACCCTCTGAGAGAAAACAAAATCGCCTCATCTCTGTTTTAAATGGACGACCCCTTATTTTTAAACAATGACCCCTATTTCTAGCTTCTCCCACAAGAGAAAACACCCTCTCCACATCCACCCGGTCAAGACTGCTCAGGATCTTGTATGTTTCAATCAAGACGCCTCTTAATCCTCTGAACTCCAGTAGATACAAGCCTAGCCTGTCCAACCTTTCCTCATAAGAGAACCTCCCCATTCCTGGTATTACATATGTTGTTCAAGTAAACCTTCTCTAAAACTTATTCCAATGCACTTACATGTGTTGGGCGGTGCCCTGGTAAAGATATAAACACCTCAGTATCAGGAGCAGACTTTATGCATTCTTATTGCATGTCTAACTTCACAGGAAGGTTTTGTTACACTGATGGGTTGCAAATAATACTTCAATAGGAGACACAAGGGCATTATGAGTGGGATCTTAATTTTTAGCAATAAATTGTTTATTGCACCTTAGTAGCCGGACAATGAATTACTTTGGAAATACAGTGACTGCCATCGTGTAACTAAATGTGACAACCATTTTTCATCAGCATTGTCCCACAAACAGCAGTCAACTAAATAACCAATGCATCTGTTCCTGGTGGAGTTGGTTGAGGGAGGCATGTTGTACAGTGCACCAAAGGACTCCTGCTCAAAAAACGCTGCAGAATCTTTTCAATCTACACGCAAGGGTAGTGGGGGTATCAGGTTAATGACTCGGCTGAAAGCCACCACTACCTCAGTACAGTCCTGGGAGTGTCAGACTGAATTATGCCCTCGATTGGGACCTGAATCCACAACTTTCTGACTCCAGGGAAGCCTGTCACCAGTTGAGGCAGAATGGTGGCTGAACGGAGTTAAAAATTGTTAACTGATTGGGGTGGAGGGTCAGCATTCTGCACTGCAACAGTAGTAACCAACTCTGTTAGCTTAGTGTGGCCAAAGTGAACCACTTTTAGTTGAAGAGGCACAGTCTGAATCACGATCGCGCATCATCATAATGCACCAGTTTCTGAATACATCTCTTCACTCCTGCCCAAAGACTGACAGTTCATACTCCACTCCAGCAAGTTACGAAATTGAATTTAATAAATCTATCCATTTATGAACAGGCACCAGTTTTTAAAAAAAAAAATTGCCATGGAAAGCTGTCAGGGTTGTCGTTGAAAACCCAACTGGCTCACAAACATCTGCCACCCCTACCTGGTCTGACCTACATTAGCCTCACATTCCAGACTTGATTCTTAATGCTTTCAAGGCTACTGGACTGCACAATAAAATACTGCTGTGCCAGAATTGACCACGTCCCAGGTATAAATATACAAATGCCAATACTTGAATATTGTTGAGAAGAGAGACATGTTACCGAAGCTTTTCATCTTGCACTCATTGGGGGAAAATGCAAGAATGCCAAATTTCAAATGATCACAATGGTTTATACTACAGGCGGAAAAGTGCTGATTGGTTGGCAAGTTGACTCTGGCCAAGGTATTGCCATGGAGAAAGCAATGGGGAACTATAGGCTCCTCAAGCTCCAGGAAATTCACAAAATGTGCAAGGCTTCAACATATTCCTTTTGCTTGCAGAAAACAGATCCCTGTGTCCCTTATCTCCTGTAGGTTAAATTGTTGTGATCGTTTGAAATTTGGCATTCTTGTGTTTGTCCTGATGAGTGCAAGATGAAAAGCTTCAGCAACATGTCTCTCTTTTCAGCAATATTCTAAGTTCTGCACTGACAAGCAACTGTTTATACCAATAATCAGTTTCAGCTCAGCACTGGAGTTAGTCTAGTTTATGTGCTCAACTGGTCGAGAGGGGCTTGCCTCAAAAGTGAGCTTTGCTACTGAGTGATGAAGAGAATTCTGTTTTCCAACGAATCCACTTTCTAAAGTTGAGACCTACCTAAATACCTCAGACATGTATGACGCAATGAACAGAATCCACTTCTTTGGTTTCCTTGCATCAAGCAACTTCATTATAGAATAACACCTTGCATCCATCTCTCATCACTGGCAGTCTGCCTGTTAACTGTAATTTAACTTCTGATTAAAATTCAACACATTTATTGCAAGTTTTTTTTTAAAAAATAGCCTGCCATGATTTTCTGTCTGTTGCACTTGACTGTGTGCCAGCTTTATCTCACGTGTCTCAGTGAAGCCTTTGTGCTGTCGAGCTGCTCCTACCCGCCTGTGTTTCTGTTGTGTCTGAGTTTTGCAGAGGTCAGGAACTGGGTGGGCTGCGGGGCGAGCGACAGGCGTGCTACACCTATCTCCGTGTAAGCAGCACAGGCTGAGTCTGCCTACCTAACGTATGCCTCCAGTGAAACTCTGCTTGTAATTTCTTCTCAAAATTGTTATTTTGTTGTTTCAAGTTGGTGACCTTGTCACTCAGTTGGGTGGACAGATGCTACTGGCAGTCGCATATAGTGCATGGCATATATGGGGAAAGGAGCTGAGGAACGTAGCAGGGTGGGGTGATTTGAGGGGGAAGATAAGGGAGACCGTAGAGGGGAGGCCTTAAGCTCATTTCAAATATACAATGTAAAGTAGATTTCTTCCATCTCTCAATTTTAAAAAAATATAGGCAGTGCTAAACATGTGTAGGTTCAGTTTGTGTGTTGATGGCTGTATGTGTGAGAATGAAGATCTCTGTGGCACTTGTGCCCTCACTGACACCCTCACCCATCCTTTGTCTTAATCATTCTTCCCTTCGCTCTTGGTTGTGCATCACACTTTCCTGTCATTTATTAACTTGGTTTCTCATTCCCCTCCTCCTAATCTCCAAGTCTAGTGCAGTCTTTTTCAACTAATAAATTTGGTGAAAGGTTATGAAACAAAATAAGAAACCTTGATATAATACTTGTAAGATTTGCCACAGCTTTTAAGTTGTCTTACACTGAATCATTAACACACGCCTGAAAGAGGTTTTTATCTCTACTGTGTACAAGATCCCAAATTGATCTTTGAACCCTGAGAGAAATCCTGCAGATCATGTAGGGGCATCTCAGCATTGAAGATCAATCAGGATACTGAAGATGGTGGAAGAAGGGGAGAGAATACGAGGGTGAGCTTGAAAAGCTTTTTCTCTCTTTACCATATATATATTCAGCTACAGTAGATGAATTGAAAGTGATTTCTGTATATGTGCAAGGATGCTATACATCAATAGCTCAGAGCTAAGGCTGACAATCTATTTGTAATCTGAGCCGTGAGTTTTATTTATTCTTGGGTGTCTCCGCCAAGGCTGGTTTTTATTGCCCATCCCTTGTTGTCCTGAGAAGACTGTTACCCTTCTCGTGATTCACTGCCGTCCATACGGTGAAGGCCTTATTCTTTTTTTGAGGTTTGATACAACTGAGTGGTTTGCTCAGGGAAGGTGAGAATTAACCGCGACACAAAAGTTAAAATACTGCAGATGCTGGAAATCTGAAATAAAAACAGAAAATGATGGAAATATTTGGCAGGTCTGGCAGCATCTGTGAAAAGACGCAGAGTTAACGTTTCAAGTTGATGACTGTTTATCAGAATGAAGGACCATTGACCTGAAACGTTAACTGTTGTCTTTCTCTCTGCAGCTGCTGCCTGACCTGCTGAGAATTTCCAGCATTTATTAGTTCTTATTCAAAAGTCTCCCACGCTGGTGTGTGTCGAGAGTCACACGTAAGCCCAGACCGAGTAAGGACTGTTGGGTTCCTTCTCTAAAGGACCTTAGTGAACTGGTTGGATTTTTACGGCAATCCAACAGCTTCATGGTCACTGTTACTGAGACTGGCATTTCATTTCTATAAATATATTTTTTTTTAAATTGAATTCAAATTCTCAAACTGCCACTTTGAGCTCGGTTAATAGTCCAGGAAAATCCATTCCACTACTGTACCCTGTCTCAATGAGGAGAATTTGGCAACTGCTGTGGGAGGGAGCACACTCAAATTACTGAAAATGCGCAGTAAGTTAGTCAGCAAGTTACACTCTTCATTTTACAGAGTGTCACACTTGAAGCTTTCCCCTTTCAGATGCTAGTCACCGTTGTGTATTTCTGTTCCCAGTAATAGCAAGAGCAAAAGTAACAGCAAAGTTTCAAAGGTGAAAGGTTTTTTGGCTGTTCTCTAAATGCAATTCCTTGACACGGTAGGTGTTACAACTTAAAGAATATAAAACTGACTCAAGCAGATTTAAGATCTTTCCTGAAAGCCACCTCCGAAAGTGCCAGTGCAGGTGGCTGAGCAGGAACAGGACTCAGAAACAGGAGCCTCAGAGGGGAAGTGGAGAAGTTCTTGCACCTGAATGTATTCCTGCTTTATTGTATTTTATGAATGCTATGTAAAGAAGTCATGGGAAAGAAGGGGGTTAAGTTACTATGCCCATCATCGTTTCCAGCTTGAAATACGTTACTATATCTTTGCCGTCTGGGCTTGAACTGGGAGAAAGGGAGCAGAGCAAGTATGCTTTCAACAAGCATATCATTCTCACCTTCACTTCTGTCTACTTCTGGTTAGTAAACATTATCCAGGAGAAGGTATTGTGAAAAGCAGCTGATCTCACAGTTAATCACATCACCTCATGAACTATGCGCGATGGAAGCTAGGGGTGGTTATTGCCTAAAGCTGAAGGTGGGATTGATCAAGGCAATCCTATTCAGTTTAAAATAGTTCAGAGTTTGAATTTTCTGTGAGGGTATAGGGTGTTTCTGGGCTCACTTGCATAATCCCATAGAGCAGCACCAAGATGTAGGAGGGGAGGATGCTGCTGAAAGTGGGGGAGAGACACAGTGTATGACCATGACCATGACCATGTCAATGGATATATAATGACATCTTACTACATTCACAGCACACACAGTAGATTGCTGAGAATTACATTCCAAGAAGTGTGAGAATAATGACTGTCTATTAAATTAAGAGTTTGCCAGGGTAGTCCTTTTGCCACAAAAATTTCAAAGCTTGAACTATAATTTGAAACTGCAGGACTGCATAGAATTTTACAACAAAATAACAAACTCATTCAGCTGGTCGTGCCAGTGCCGGCTGTCTGAAAGAAGAGCTTTTCAGCCCCCCTCACCCCCCCCCCCCCCCCCCCCCCACCCTACCCCGTGCCCTTTTAAAATGAATCTCCTTCGAATATTTAACCACTTCCCTTTTGAAAAGAGCTTGTGGATTCTGCTGCTGCCACTGTTTTTGTTTGGGCATTCCCTGTCTTCCTCGCCTCTCTTTGTAGTACAAGTTTACCCTCTGCTTATTGGTCTACTTTGATCAAAATGGTCAGGAATAAAAACAAAAAGTGCTGGAAAAACTCAGCAGGTCTGGCAGCACCTGTGGAGAGAGAAACAGAGTTAATGTTTTGAGTCCAATATGACTCTTCTTCGGAATGGTCACCTTTCTGAATTATCCAGAGCAATGAGTAGGAGTTTGAAACCTTCTACTATAACCTTGAGAGTGGCTCCAGCATCTACAGCACAATACATGATCTTGGAAATAATTCAAGTTATTCCCAAATCAAATGTGCTTACCTTAGGGGCCTGATCTTTCCTGTGTCCATCTGTGTGCAAATACCCGCTCCTGTCTTGCTGGTTGTTTGTGTGTGAAATTGCAGAGTGCTCACTGTCCATGCTGAAATTTGTTGGTCCTTGTGGTGGATCAAATCCCCGAAACATTTTTAGGTCGACTACGTTATGCAATGATTTTGTCCAAAATTGTCTAAAAATGCACCTTTTTTAAAACTGCAAGCTGAATCTTAATAGACTGAAGTAATGGACCCACTCATCGCCGTTTCTTCTTTAACACAAAATGTCTGTTCCTGTTTTGAGTTTGAGAAATAGCCTCAGAAGATCATCAGTTTATGGCCCAGGAGGAGGCCCTTTGGCCCATTGTACTCATGTTGGCTATTCTCTAGATCAGTCCAAAACTAATAATACTTTCATTTCCTCCTAGTCTCCCTTGCTTCAAATATTTATCCAACTTACCCTTAAACAGCACAATGTTCTTTCCCTCAACCACTTTCTGAAATTTCTCTGAATATCTGTCTTTACACTCTATCTGACCATTTTAAATTACTGTCTCCCCAAGCAGAGGAAGGTATCTTTCTCCATTCAAAATTTTCAAATCTTCTATGCCGCTCTCAGCGGAACTAGTCTTGATTTTTTTTTGATGAGGTAACAGAGTTAATGATAATGTGGTTGATGTGGTGTACTTGGAGTTCCAAAAAAATGTTCTTGATTAAGTGTCACATAACAGACTTTCCGGTGGAATAAAAGGGACAGTGGCAGCATGGATACAAAATTTACTGAGTGACAAGAAATAGAGAGTAGTGGTGAACAGTTATTTTTGGACTGGAGGAAGGTAAATAGTGGGATTCCGCAGGGGTTGGTATCAGGACCACAGCTTTTCTTGACATATTTAAATGACCTAGATTTAGACTTGGGTGTACAGGACACATTTTCAAAATTTGCAGATGACACAAAACTTGTAAATGTTGTGAACTGTGACAGACTTCAGGAGGTCATAGCCAACCTGGTGGAATGGGCAGACAAGTGACAGATGAAAGTTAGTACAGAGAAGAGTGAAATAATTTATTTAAATAGGAAGAATGAGGAGAGACAATGTAAAAGAAAGGAAAAACAGAATTACCTGGAAAAACTCAGCAGGTCTGGCAGCATCGGTGGAGAAGAAAAGAGTTGACGTTTCGAGTCCTCATGACCCTTCGACAGTTCTGTCGAAGGGTCATGAGGACTCGAAACGTCAACTCTTTTCTTCTCCACCGATGCTGCCAGACCTGCTGAGTTTTTCCAGGTAATTCTGTTTTTGTTTTGGATTTCCAGCATCCGCAGTTTTTTTGTTTTTAAAAGAAAGGATACTGTTCTAAAGGGGATGCAGGAGCAGAGGGACCTGGACCTTGTCAGGAAGAAATAATTCTCATAATGTTATTGGGTTTTATTGTAAAATAGTGGTATCTGTGTCTGTATGTGTCGTGTGTGAGACTTAATTGGATTAAAGGCAGCTGATCTGAAGGCTTTGATGTAAACATTGGGAGCAAGTTTAGAATGTAAGGTGCAAAAGAATATTTGCATTTTTGAAGAAACCAGGCTAGATTGTTTTCATAGGAGGGGTGAAATGTGTCACCTAGCAGGGTGAAGTTTAGGAACTATGTTTTTTATTTTTCCCAATGATTTACTGGTAAAACTTAGTGCCAAGAGAGCTTTTTATTATCAGAAAGATAAAGTCCAAAGACACAGTGTAACAGCGGAAATTTGTATTCAAAGGGGAAAATATGTATAAAGGAGTTAAGGCTGTGTATAAGAGTAGGCATTTTGAGATCTAACAAGTGTGAAAGCCTTCAGCATCTATGCTTCATGCTGCTTCAAACGACTGAAGTTAAAAACTCACTTTGAATTTGACTTGTTCAGGGTATCATGTTTCTTTGCCTGGGTCTTTTCAAATCTGTGTATCTTACTGTTGCCTTAACAAAAGTGTGACTGGGAGTCAAATTAAGTAGGGGATTTAGAAGTTACTATAATAGTAATATGTAGACGTATGTATATGCTTAAAATCATTTTTCTTAATAAATGTTTAATCTAGTTTTGTAAAAACCTGTAAGACTTGGTGGTCTTATTACAGCTGAATTTAAGGCACGCATCTCGAAATTTATACAAATTGCAAAACAAGTTGTGGCAGTTGTTTCAAGTTTCCCTTTAGGATTTGAACAACTCAGCATTTATGATCAGCTATGCCATAACAGCGTATTTGTGCACAAAGCATTGGAGATGACAGAGCAGGTTAAGAATGCGGTTAATAAGGCACACGGGATCCTGGGTAATACAAATAGAAGCATAGAGTACAAAACTAAGGAAGTTATGATGAACCTATATAAAACACTGGCTTTGCCTCACCTGGAGTATTATGTCCAATTCTGGGCATCACACTTTCGGAAGGATGTGAAGTCTTTAGAGAGAATGCAAATCTTTTCTGCAAGAATGGTTCCAGGGTTAAGGGGCTTGCATTATGAAGAGAGATTGGAGAAGCTTTTGAGAAGAGAAGGTTGAGAGGAGATTTGGCAGACATGTATTCAAGATCATGAGGGGATCTAGGCAGAGTAGATAAGAGAGAAAATGTTCCAATTCATCTAAGGAATGAGAACCAGAGGACAATGATTTAAGATGACTAGCAAAAGAGCCAAAGGCAACATGAAGCAAAACTTCTTTACGCAGTGATTGGTTAGGATCTGGAATGCTCAGCCTGAGTGTGATGAAGGCAGATTCAATCATGGCTTTAAAAAAAAATTGGAAAGTTATCTAAATAAAAAAAAATGTGGGGCTACTCAGGGCGGGGGAGTGGGTTGCTCATGCAGAGATGTGGCATGCACACAATGGGCCAAATGGCCATTTCGTATGCTATAAACATTCTATGATTCGGACTGCACCATTCTTTACAACTTCTTGCACTCATCCAGTTTCTGCTGGTTTAGAAGGAAAGAGTACTCAAAATCTGCTTAAAGCAGTTCAATACCTTTTACATGATTCTATTTTGTCAGATACTGTGAGCTGCTCAATTTAAGAAAATCAGTACCTTTAGTTGCCATGTCAATCATCCTGTTTAGTAAGATCAATTTAGGGAAGATGGTGGCATAGTAATAATGTCAGTGAGCTAATAATCCAGAAGGGTAATGCTCTGGGACATGGGTTCAAATCCCACCACAGCAGCTGGTGGAATTTAAATTCAGTTAATTAATAAATCTGGAATTGAAAACTAGTCTCGGTAATGGTGACCGTGAAACTATCATTAATTGTCGTAAAATTCCATCTGGTTCACCAATGCCCTGTAGGGAAGGATCTCTGCTATCCTTACTAGTCTGGCCTACATGTGACTTCAGACCCACAGCAATGTATGACTGCCCTCTGAAATGGCCTAGCAAGCCACTCAGTTCAAGGGCATTTAGGAGTAGGCAACAAAAGCTGGCCTTGCCAGCAATGCCCACATCCCTTGAACGAAATTTTAAAAAAATTCAACTCATGGAATAGGAGATCCTGGGCAAGACTGGTAGGAGTTGCATGGGCTTGGGTTGCTGGGAGTGTTCAGGACAGAATATAATGGGACAAATTACAGTTCAATAATACTGGGGCTGCTTTATTTTGACTGTTGTGTATTCCTCCCTCCTGCCCCACATTCCCTGCAGATGCATTTGAGGCATACATTTTGCTCTTATAATTACTCCGATGATGCTGGAGAAGGCTTGGGGATTTGCTGCTTCTGTAGGAGCAGATAGCTGGAAGGTTGCATGAATTGAAAAAAAGCGTAGATTTGCATTATATAGTGCCTTTCACAACCATTAAACATCTCAAAGCACTTTGCAGCTAATTAAGTACTATTGAAACGTAGTCACTGTTGTAATTTAAGAAACGTGGCAGTCATAGAATCATAATCATAGAGGTCTACAGCACAGAAGAAGGCCCTTCAGCCCACTGAGTCTGCGCCGGTCAAACAAGCACCTATTCTAATCCCATCTTCCAGCACTAGGCCCATAGCCTTGTATGCCATGGCATCGCAAGTGCATATCCAAATACTTCTTAAATGTTATGAGGGTTTCTGCCTCAACCACCCTTTCAGGCAGTGAGTTCCAGGTTCCCACCACCTTCTGGATGAAAAAATTCTTCCTCACATCCCCTCTAAACCTTCTGGCTGCTGGTTATTGATCCCTCCACCAAGGGGAAGAGTTCCTTCCTGTCTACCCTATCTATGCCCCTCATAATTTTGTACACCTCAACCATGTCCCCCCTCAATCTCCTCTGCTCCAGGGAAAATAACCCCAGTCTGTCCAATCTCTCCTTATAACTAAAACTCTCCAGCCTAAGCAACATCCTGGTAAATCTCCTCTGCACTCTCTCTAGTGCAATCACATCCTTCCTATAATGCGGATTCTAGAACTGCACACAATACTGTAGCTGTGGCCTAACCAGCGTTTTATACAGTTCCGGCATAACCTCCCTGCTTTTATATTCTATGCCTCGGCTAATAAAGGCAAGTATCCCACATGCCTTCTTAACCACCTTATCTACCTGTCCCGCTACCGGTGGACATGCACCCAAGGTCCCTCTGATCCTCAGTACTTCCCAGGGTCCTAACATTCATCGTGTATTCCCGTGCCTTGTTCGTCCTGCCAAGTGCCTCACCTCACACTTATCCAGATTAAATTCCATTTGCCACTGATCAGCCCATCTGACCAGTCCGTCTATATCCTCCTGTAATCTAAGGCTATCTTCCTTACTATTTACCACCCCACCAATTTTCCAATTCAGTTTACATACAGCAAGCTCCCACAAGTAGGAATGTGATAGCGACCAGATAATCTGTTTTCTGATGTTAATTGGGGGGTGAATATTGACCAGGATACTGGGGAGAACTCTCCCACTCTTTTTCAAAATAATGCCATAGGATCTTTTACATTCGCCTGATCCGAGCCAAGGTCTCGGTTTAGCCAAGGTCTCAGTTTAACGTTTCATCTGAAAGATAGCAACTGTGACTTCAGCACTCCCTCACTACTGCACTGGAGTGTCAGCTTTCATCCAGTGCTCGGGTACTGGGAGGATAGTTTAAAACAGAGAGGGTTAGGTTGCGTCCATTACTTTAATGGAGGGAGCATTCTGATGTGGTATCATTCTCAGCATCTGAATAGAGACATGTGTGAGGTGGATAGAACTGAATAGTGAATGGTATTTGATACAGTGCTGCACCCAAAAGGCATTTGATACAGTGCCACACAACAGACTTGTGAGCAAAGTTATAGTTCATGGAATAAAAGGGACAGTAGCAACATGGATATGAAATTGGCTGAGTGACAGAAGTCAGAGAGTAGTGGTTAATGGATGTTTCCTCAACTGGAGGAAGTTTTGTAGTGTAATTTCCCAGGGGTCAGTGTTGGGACCCTTGTTCTCCCCGGTATGTATTAATGACCTAGATCTTGGTATACAGGGCATAATTTCAAAGTTTGCAGATGATATGAAACTTGAAGGCATTGTGAACTGTGAGGAGGATAGTGCAGTCAAAAGGATGTAGGAAAGTTGATGGAATGTGTGGACAGGTGGCAGAAGTTCACATTATGGTAGGAAGAATATGGAGGGACAATAAAAACAAAGGGGACAATTTTAAAGGGGGTGCAGGAGCAGAGAGACCTGGGTGGACGTGTGCATAAGCCATTGAAGGCGGCAGGACAGGTGAAGAGAGCAGTTAATAAAGTGTCCTAGCCTTTACAAGAGCAAGGAGGCTACGTTGAACTCATATAAGACACTAGATCGGCCTCAGCTGGAGTATTGTGTTCAGTTCTGGGCACTGCACTGTGGAAGGATGTGAAGGCATTGGAGAGAGTGCAGACAAGATTCACGAGAATGATCCCTGGGATGAGGAGCTTCAGTTATTAAGATAGATTGGAGAAGTTAGGACTGTTTTCCTCGAAGAAGAGAAGGCTGAGAGGTGATTTGATGGAAGTATTCAAAATCATGAGGGGTCTGGACAGAATAGATAAGGAGAAACTGTTCCTACTCGTGAAAGGATTGAGAATGAGAGGGCACAGATTTAAAATAATTGGCAGAAGGAGCAAAAGCGAAATGAAAAAAAAAACTTTGGCTAAGGTCTGGAATGCATTGCTTGAGAGGCAGGTTCATTCGAGGCTTTCAAAAGGGTGTTAGACTATTACTTGAAAAGGAAGAAATGTGGAGGTTTATGGTGAGAATGGCACTAAGGGAATTGCTCATTCGGAGAGCTGGTGCAGACACGATGGGCCGATTGGCCTCCTCCTCCTCCTCTGTACAATTCTGTGATTCTGTAACCTTCCAATTGCTGAAGCATTAGCAGCATGACTAAATCAAAACTTAATGAGACATTTTGGTGGTCTGACAACAACCCCTTAGATTTCCAATGAGTTTTTGGGCTCGTTTTGGGAAATTTTTAAGAGGAATAAAATTGATCATCAGGTGTTGTCATCATGAAAGATCTGATTGGGGAAATGGCATCGGACTTGTTGATTGTGCTTTATCAAGGTGATGTTGTCGAGGCCGGTGGCGGAGACCATTAGTCCTGACACCATTGGTATGTCATTATGTGCTTCATAATCTGTGGCTGAGTAAGACTGTAACCAGTCACAAGCTACTTTTGATCTAATGATTAACTGCTTTCAGAGATTGGGAGAATGGTGGCAGTGGCGGTGAATAATAAGATCTGACTGCTCGGACGCAAACTAAATCCCAAAGCTGGCCTCATAATGTGTCCTCCACACAGTAATGAATAATTACGCTAATTGCTCCAACGAATGGGTAGTGTTGTTGCTAGGTTTAGTTCAGAGATAGGAATCAGTTGTATTAAATATAAATCTCACCTAACCCAATAAAGTTTAAAGGGCACGATGCACCATAAATTGCTCTCGTCCACAGTGAGAACTAAAATTATTCTCACCTTTCAAAACTGAGTTTGAAAATAGCAATCTGTACAAGTACCTTTGAGCTCTCGAACCACCCAAAAATCATCATTCCTCAGACTGGCCTTTTGTGCAAGACTTCTCCCTTTACCCCATTGCTGACGGCAGTATTTTTAGCCACCTAATCCTCTCCTTAATTCCATTTTTAAATTCCGCCCCCCCTCCACACTCTGCATCCTGCATGTCCATCTCCTGCTCCTCCTTTTTCAGACACATGTTGAAACCTCCACCTCTTTTAGTCAACCTTCCTAATATCAGCCTATTTGCCTGTGTGTGCATTTTAGCCTGATTACACCTTGGTGAATTACCTTGGGGCGATTCATTTTAAAAGAGCTGTATAAGTCTAATTTGTCCTGTTGATTGATCTCAACAGTCTGTGGTGTAAGGGCCTGAGGAATTTGCGCATCCTTTCTAACACATCCTGACGGGATTTCAGGAACATTGAAGCAACTCATGGTCTCGAGCAGGATCCAATCGCCAGCACTTTGGGGTTTGACTTTTCAGGCGATGGGCGAGTGAGTGGCAAGTGTGAATGAACCTGAATCACATCAGGCGATCTTACTGCACTATCCCCAGTCGGTACTATCTCAAATCACAGAAGGAATCATGGATTCATTCAGCACTGAAAAAGGCCATCCACTTATCATGCATGTGCTGACACTTTGAAAACGCAATTTAATTTGCCCAACTCCCTGGCCTTTCCACATAGCCCTGCAATTTTTCAGCATTTATCCAATTTCCTTTGGAAAGTTATTATAGAATCTGCTTACAGGTTGTACTTTCCAGAGAGGTTTTTTAAATTCAAATCACAGCTTCAAACCCCCTGCATTACAGAGTCAGATCCCTTATCTTTCTGTCAGCATCCGGAAAATGTATTGATGTGAAATGTGAAATTGGAATCTCTGTCCCACAAAAGCCAGTGTAATCTATCCATCAAGTGTGTGCTAGCAGCAGATCTCTTCCACTGTGCTGAACTGTAGATCCATCTACATATAAGTGATGGCTTCTGGATGTGAGATCGGGAGAGTGAGACCTGGTGGGTTATGTGTATTGATGACTGGCTCGATAAACAGGTCCCAACCAGCACTACAGCAAGGTTTGCTCACTCTGTGTTTGGAGAATCATTCAGGCAGACAGTTATCCAACTGTCTTTCTCCAGTCCAGGGATTCAATTCAGTGTATGTCTTGTTAGCAAAAGCCATTTTCACACCCCTTTGCCCTCCCATTTTATCTCTGTAGGGAAGGGTGGCAAGTAAAATTCCCCTTCATGGTGAAATCACAGTCCTCATCTGGTTTAAACAGCATTTGAATACAAATCCATCTCTGTAATTTTAATTGAGATCTTCAAAATAATCGTGAGTTCATTGAGAGCAACATGCATTTCAATAGGCCTTTCAGGGCATCCCTAAGCACCTCACAACCAGTTAATTACTTTAGAAGTGCAATCACTCTTGTTTTGGAGGCAAACATGTCAGCCAAATGGGGCACAGCAAGACTCCACAAACTAAGTAAGATAATTGACCAGTTAATCTGTGTTTGATGTTTCGAGTCCGTATGAAGAGTCACACGGACTCGAAACATTAACTGTGTTCTTCTCCGCAGATGCTGTCAGTCCTGCTGAGTTTTTCCAGTTATTTTTGTTTTTGTTTCAGATTTCCAGCATCTGCAGTATTTTGCTTTTATCTTAATCTGTGTTTGATGTTCCTTGAGGGATAAACTTTAGCTAGGATACCAAGATAACGCCCCTGTTCCTCTTCGGGTAGTGACTTGGGATCCTTTACATCTACCTAAACAGGCAGACGGGCCCTGGGTTCAACCCTTCATCCAAAAAAGTAGCAATTAAGAGAGCGCAGCACTGAACAGAGGGGAGAATGTTTTGTCTTGCTGAATTTAAGATGGCGGGTTGTTGTGATGTGTTTGAGGATGGGTGAGCAGTGATGGTTATTCCTGTTTGCTGATGTGGTGTGTTCATGTTGTGTATGATGTGTGTTCACATGGTGTATCTGGGGTTGGCATTGTATTATTTGTCTCGGATATTTCCTATGGTTTGATGTGTGCAGAAGCCCAATGAGATTGTGTATCTTTATCAACCACAAGGGATTGCTGTAAGATTTTGGTGTTTATTTGAAACTAGCTGAAGAGAAGCTCTTTTGAGTATTACAACATTAAAATAGGACTTCATTTGATTTATCGGTAATAAAAATAAGATTAAAGAAAGCTGTCTTAATCTTTTAAATAATTTTTTTTTGCAAATTAGTTACCTGTTAATTTTGAGTCTCTTTAAACTGCAAGCAAGCAGTTGGGTTGAAAGGAGTAAATAATAATACTTGCACTGCTTTTATTTAGCATAGCGTCACATTGAAACATCACCCGTACTTCACATAATGAATTGCTTGGCTCAACAGTGTGTTTCCGTAAATCACAGCAGAATGAATTTAACATGAATTAAATTCTTGTGTAACATCTTTCTGTGCTAAACTCTAAGAGAATTGTGGATTGTAGAACAATTTGAGAAGAGCTCAGGGCTTCAGCAGTTGGTTTCACTATTGGTTTCATGAGCTGCCTAACAGCATTCATTATGTAGGTTACTACCATTTAGAAAATTTTGGGGGGGTTTACTTGGGGTGTAGGAAGGTGTGATTTAAGTTATTTGCAGTAAGACAAGGATGGATAAACTTTGTTAGGTTATTCAGAGATTCGGGTGAGCGATAACTTGAAGTTTTGTGGCTGTAGTTATTTGAAGATGGCCTATTCACTGCCATAGCCTCGTTAGAGACATGGACTCTCCAGTAGACAGTGGATTGAGGATGTTACGTACATGGAAAAATAAATACAGCGCTGGCCTGTAGGTCTAAAAGCTCCCTCACAGATTGTATATGCTTATTCCTACCCAAATGAAAGATACCTGGCTGCAGGCGAGACCAGAGCTCAGAGCTTTCACATACCCACGAATGTTAGGAAAGTCACTACCTACCATTCTCCTCTGGTTGCTCAGACAGAAGGTGCAGATCTGTTTGGGCTGGTTGCTCTCTGTCTCGGTGACTCTGCTGCCAGGGTAGTAGCTGGACGTGCTCGTGTGACAGGGTTGTCCATCCCCAGCCTCTCCCAGCAGCAACACGTTGTCCAGGTGCGAGATGTAACTGGAAGCCAACCGCAGGGTCTCTATTTTGGACAGTTTCCTGTCGGCAGGCTCGGTGGGAATGAGGGTCCTGAGTGCCGTGAACGCTGTGTTGACGCTGTTGGTCCTGTCTCTCTCCCTGGCATTTGCGGCTTGTCTCTGTCTAATGACTCCCGATACCCTGGCTTTCCTCTTCCTCTTTCCTCCTCCTCCACCATAAGGTCCCAGACTGAAGGATGTCTCCGAACCCGAGCTCTCGCTGTCGAGTTCCTCATCTCCTTCTGACAGCATGCTGATCTCCGGGTAGAGGCAGCGACTAGGGACAGATCTCAGCATGGCAAAAGACATTTGTGCACAGATGGGAATTAGTTCACCCAGCGCGTCTCCCTTTGTGCTTTCCCTTTTTTTATTTCCCCTTGAAACCCAGGGGGCGAGATCCAATAAAATAAATTTCAGCACTTCATACTGAGGTCACTTAGGCTCTCCTCCCCCTTCCTTTCCCCACCAAGATAATTTTCCTTCCCCTCTGATCTCTATTCTGCACTTTGTTTTGTCACTCCCTCTCTCTGCCTCTTGCCTTTCCCTTTTCTCTTTCTCTCTCTCTCTTTCTTTCTCTCTCTCTCTCACTCTCTGTATCTTTCTCTGCCTCTCTCCAAGTGTTTCAGGCTTCGCTGAGATCAGGTTTTTATAAGCAGGAGGCGGGACACAGTCAGAGGGCGTTCTAGGGAGATCTCTGAAATATTTCTCTTTTATTTTAACCCTTTCCCAGGGCTTCCCTCAGCCCTGGGGCATTTCACGTGCATCTGTAATCACAGGCTCAGTTGGGGATGTGATAAAACAGCATCTCCTGTCCACATCAGTCTTCAAATTTGCTTCAGATCAATTTCCCCCTATAAAAACATTAACTAGAGTTTAAAAATATACATTTAATCAAAGAATTTTACATCATAGTACCTGGCTAGCTAACTTTTTAGATTGGTGTTTTTTTCTACAAGCTGGCTAGTCTAATCCCAATTTCCTGCTCACTCACAATATTCTTTAATACATCCAGCCTAATGCTACTCTCCCCCTTGCCTCCTGCACCTTTTAATATCCCATTCTCCCCCTCACTCCCTGCGCCCTTTAGTATCCCACCCAGCCTAATCCCACTTTTCCCCTCACTCCCTGCACCCTTTAATATCCCACCCAGCTGAATCTTACTCTCCTTCTCACTCCCTGCACCCTTTAATATCCCACCCAGTCTTATCCCACTTTCCTCCTCACTCCCTGCACCTTTTAATATCCCACCAAGCCTAATCCTACTCTCCTCCTCACTCCCTACACCTTTTAATATCCAACCCAGCCTAATCCTACTCTCCTCCTCACTCCCTGCACCTTTTAATATCCCACCCAGCCTAATCCTACTCTCCTGCTCACTCCAAAAAGCTTTTAAGATCCTTGTGGAATTGACCCTAACTCACTCATGTTTTTGCCACTTATCACAAGGATCATCTTGGTGTCCTGTTCATTGTATGCAATAGCTGGGTTGAAGTGATGAGCAAATGCAACAGTGTTGACCCATATATCACTGAGTGGCTCTGGTGTGTGTCACTTTCTCTGAGTTTTTCCATCGTTTCCAATCTATTCGCAATGTGATGCTGTATCTACACAGATTCTTTCTCTCTCTCTCTCTCTCTCTCTGTCACTCTCATACTCACACATTTTCATGCACACACTCTTAAATTGTCATCAAGTAATATAAAAAGTGTAATTATAAAAATGGAATTTCAAATATTTAGGGAATCTCAATCCTGGTAAAATACATCTATTGTGACTGACCTGACAGCTCTCGCACAGCATAGGGTTAATTTGGAGCAATTCAGTTGGGACATGTAGAAACTAAATTGATTCAGATCTTTTTTTTTACATTCATGGGATTTGGGCTGTGTTGGCAAGGCCAGCATTTGTTGCTCATCCTGAATTGCCCTTGAACTGAGTGACTTGCTAGGCTATTTCAGAGAGCAGTTAAAGAGTCAACCGCATTGCTGTGAATCTTGGAGTCACATGTAGGCCAGACCAGGTGAGGATGGCAGATTTCCTTCCCTAAAGGACATTAGTGAACCAGATGGGTTTTTATAACAATTGATAGTTTCATGGTCACCATTACTGAGACTAGCTTCATTTTCCAGATTATTAATTGAATTTAAATTCCACCAGCTGTCATGGTGGGATTTGAACCTGTGCCCCCAGAGCAGTAGCCTGGATCTCTGGATTATTAGTCCAGTGATTTTTATCTTTATTTTTAAAGCAAATGCCCTTTTCTCAGTTCAAAATGTTTGCTGAAGTTTCTGACTCCGTGACTGCCCCCCTCTCTGCCTTGCTGCCTTCATTCAGATCCTCTGTTGCCATCTCTTTCAATGTTCTGTCAAATAAACCTGTGTAACTTTTTTTTAACAAAAGCATATGGCTCATCCATGACATGGTTCAGTGGCCAGCTGCATCCCTTGCTCAGTGATTGTGGGACAAGCCAATGGCAATGGGTCCTATGGCTTGCCTCAGGACCTTGAGTTAGATATACGGGCATTTGGCCAGGCTTCCCTTAGAGAATGGCAGTGCAGTGACTTATGCTCAGAGTTGCATTTGCTTGAGCTTCAAATGAACATAGATTGGAGTTCATTGTGATTAACCCCATGGCCAAATAGCCTGCTGGCACTTTCTGTTGAGACTTAGAAGTTAAAAGAATAACAGCCTGAGTTGCATGGGAGGGCACTGAGGTTAGTCCTCACAAGGAGTTGGCAGTGTCAGACAAAAGGGGTAATGGTCAAGCGGAGATAGAGGAACATGTGCTCATTGTCAGGTTCTGACGTAAACTGGTTTGTTTCCACTCTGATAATCAAGTTATCTGGTGGCGGTGGGCGATCTAATTCGGGATAATTGGGGATCCTGAGAGAGATGGACGGGGGAGTAAGGAAATCGGTAATAGGGCTGCTTTTGCGTTGAAATCGCAAAACAATGGAGACTTCACATCTGGGAAAATCATTGGAATATATGAAACGGTAAGCGCATTCAGAATGATATCCACAGTGGGAGCTGGACAGTATGGAGCTGTCTCTTTTTTTTTTAACATTTGACATCAGAACAGCGTGATATTATTCAGTGGCTGTCTGTCGCTTCTTCAAAAAATATATATATTTAAAAAACCCTTTTCACCTCTGCACTTTATTTGAAGTGACCTCTCTGGAAAGTCTCGTAAGCTGAGCTGACCTGAGATACTGTGTTTGAAGGACCAGGTTCCGGTAGTGTATTGCAGACTCTGCTCAGCACCTGTTCCTCTCCGATTCACCACAGTTCCCCTTGGGGACTCTATGTTTAAATAGGCCCGAGAGGCTGAGATGCAGACTTTCTTCCTCTAAAGCTCAGTTTTCACATTTGATCTCCTGATTTATGTCTTCCTTGTCCATCTTTATCTCCACTCCCAAATCTCTTGTTTATCCCTATTTAAGTTTAATTGTTGCAACAGTGTTCACAGGAATTTTAGTAACTAGCGTACAGTGCTGTCACTAACCTGTAACAGTGGGCTGCACGTGGCATTTGCCCTATGTCTATTTGAACTGTGTGAAGTACCCAGCAGCACAAATTATAGATTGCGCCGATTAAAACTTCTTCACTGAAAGACTGCTCTGTTGGAATGACTTTGGTCAGCCTGGACTGGGGACTGCGCTTTTGTCTCTGAGTCAGAAGGTCATGGGTTCAATCCCTTGTTTTGTTTACAGGGTAGCAGCAGCTATACTTCAAAAGTAATCTGTTTGTGAGGTGTATTGGGATGCTACGAGGACCTCGGAATCTCTAGCTTGTTCTTCCTGCTGTTCCCTTGGCAACGCCTACAGCAAACACGCAGATGCCACTGATGATTCAGCTGCATCATACGTGCCTCCACTTGGAAACTGTGTCGAGTTGTGTTGCCGTCTTTAGTGCCAAGTATCCCTGATAATTGAGAAAGTGAAGCTTCTTTCTAGATTTAGTTGTTATAAAAGTAATCCTCCAGATTATATTTCTGTTAGAGTCAATAAGAATTTGGCTGGTCACAGGGATGCTGTCAAATTTGACCATGCAGCAAATGGAGCACGAGGGGTGATGTGGATTAGTCTGAAAATGTTTGAGAACCAGTGCTGTGCTACCAGTATACCAAATGTATGATGATAGCACCGCAATATATTGAAAAGAAACTTTGCACGAAAAGGGAAATTGCATGAGAGGTATTTGGTGCATTGCTAGGTTTCTGGAATAGGAGAACCCTAATTTCTCCAACATGATACCTAAGGCTAGAGAAAGCCAGTCACCCCTTAAAGCTCACCCCTCAGTATCCTGACCCTCCCAATTTACACACCAATTAGAACGCTCCAGATGTTTTATCTACTTAACTATGCTGTCACGTGTTTAATTATTAAACTGACTTCTCATCAAACTTTACCCATGCCCTCTTCTCCATTTTCCTGGTGTATCTTAGTAGTATTCTGGGTTTAGCCTTCTAAAACCAATTTATATTTTATGTATCACTCAAATCCTTTCCCTGCCTGCAGGCTAGAACTTCAGATTTTTTTTCCAAAAATATGCTTACTTTCAGATATTTCATAAATAATGCTCCAGATCATTTTAAATTGGACATTACGGAAAGTGCAATATATTCAACCTTTCCCCATTGAGCAGGTTGCACTCTGAGGTGCTTCAGTACAATTGCAATGCACATGATATTTACTGGATACATTCGATCTCATGCATGCCTCCTGAGGGGTCCTACAAAGTTACCAGCCTCTTGGTACACCACAGCTTCACATTGTCAAATCTCTCCTTGTTGTTCATGCTCTTTCTACTTGGGATCAGTCCTCTTTGCTATATCTAATCCAATGCTTGTGTGTGTTTTTATTAAGTTGACTATTGACATAACCTTATAGACTGGTATTCTATGGTGACCAGTATATATACAAGCTTGAAAGTGTGGTCCCTAGTCCCTTACAAGTATATCTGTGATAGTTTAATGCCTGTCATGGTATGAGCTTTTTTTTTAAAAAAGCCTCATCATTATAACAAGTGCAAATATCTAAGTTATTTCTCCAGCCTGTCCCTACTTCCATTCCAGCATTGTACCCATTGATTGTCTGCTGGGGTTGTTCTTTTTAATATTTTTAAAATATTAACATTGGTCCTTAGAAACAAGGAAGATCATTCCTTCATGATCTGTAATGCTCAACAAACTTCCTTTCAGGTCTCCTTTAACTCAGTTGCTTGGGGGAGGGATGCTAAATCTCAAGTCTTCAGCTTGCTAACTACCTCTGAGGCACTGAGTGAAGAATCTTCCCAGGTACTCGATAGTGTGTTGTTGCTATATCTCTTATGGGAAGTTAACATCACGGAAAGAGACTATTCGGTTCTTAGACCAATCCTAGACTAATGCTGCTGCTTTCCTCATAGCGCTATATCCCCATCTCTTTGAAATATTTACTCTGCCTTGGCATTGTAGCAAAGCACCCCATGTTTTAACAGCCCTCTGGATAAAGATGTTTGCTTTAATCTCTCTGTGCTCTCTTAGTGACAGTTTTAAATTGATAGCGCCTTGTCATCGACTGTCCAACAAGAAGGGAAATTTTCCCCTTGTTCATTATCAGCTCCTTTTATAAAATGCTTCAGCTATTTCATCATCAAATTTGCTGCTGTTTTTTGATTAGTTCTAACTTCCTCTCTAACTACACTTTCACTCATAGAATTCAGGAAGAATGTGCTGGTGTTTGTTTAAAATCTTCAACTGTACTCAGCTCAGGGGCCCTCTTGGCACCTTTTTAAAATCCCTTCACCTTTTATATTTCTCTTAATTCTTTCCCCTGTAGACCTTTTTCTGCTTTGTTTTCTTTTTATTTTAGTTGCCCTGCCCATCCGTTTTGATGATGTCTTTAATGGTTATTTTTCTCCTCTACATATCAATATTATTTGTTCAGCATTGGAAGAGCGATCTGCTTTTCTGTAGCGTAATACCTTGCAGAAGTGCTTCTCAGTTCCCATCGCTCAGTCCACTCCTTCTGTCTTGCCCTTTATAAAATCCATTGTTTCTAAACTGCTATTGCTGGCACTGATTCGCTAGGTTACCTGAGTTTAATCCCATTACTTCACTAGATTGCAGCTGTAGTGAGTAATCTCCTGAATTTCTGCTCAGCAGTTGTGGAAGTGGGAAGGTTTCACTTTTCGCAAACTTTCTCCTGCTACTGAAACTCCCTTCTGTTGTTTGTGCTATGCCTTTTGACTATGTGTGTTTGAGGCTCCCTTGCATGCGGCCTGTAGTAATCGCAAGTGCAGATGTTAAATGAAGTTAAACCAATATTATTTCTTTAGTGCTTAGCGCAGAGAAAACTGTGGCTAATCATGGGGCCTTCTGGCGATGATTGTGCTTTTCCTCTTTGCTGATGTAAATTTAAGCCCTGCGTATTCGGAGAGACGGCATTGCGGGCAAACGTGGTAGTGGAAGAGTTATGGGGAAATGAAATCCAAAGTGGGTTTGTGAAGGTGAGGAAGTGGTTGTGGTTGAAGTTTTTTCCCTATTTCTAATGGTTGTATAATCATACGGCTTGGCAATGTTCACTGTGTCAGTGTCATGGAAAGGTGTTTCGGACAGACCTCTTCATGTTCTAAGGACTTTGTGCGTGTGTGTATGGTTACATTGTGGTTTTGTTACAAATACAGAAATAATCCTTTATAGCGAAAAGAAGCTTGTCATTAATCTGGAGTCTGAAATTGACAAGCAGTTATAATTGCCCTCTGATTGGCGCAGGAATTTTTAATTAACTGCAGTTAACTAGATTTTGCCTACATTTAGTCCGCTTTATTTTGGACAATTTTGGAATTGTGTGTCCAGGGCAGGTCTAGTAGAGAAGCCAGAAATTTTCCCAGCAATTTTCCTGCAGTTACGTAGAAATGTTTCTGGTTACAAAATATTCCGGAATGCAAGGACCTGTATTGAGTCGCTGCTGCTTTCTGTCTCCCCCACCTCCAGAGTAAAACCTCACTTCTCGGTGTTGGGGGGTGCTCTGTACATGAAGTTATTGAATAGTTTGTTGATTTTGTAGTAAGTATTTCATAGGTAAAGGGTTCTACTAGTCTGCCCTAATATTGCAGACTGTCTGCCCTATTCCTGTGCCCATTTTCTTGCTGTGCACTGTCTGGGGTAACATATGACATTTCAGTCCCCCAGCTCCCCCTTTTATCTGTTGTTTGTGGTACTGTAGTTAGAGTGGCTGCTTGGCAGAGCGTAGTCTCTCTTTCCACAGCTCACTCCATCTCAGTGTCTAAAGCCATTCTGGAAATTTGCCATTCCTTTGCTTAAAATTCAGGATGACACGAAGGCTCAGGTGATCATTCTGCATATTACTGGCACACTGGCTTTGTTTCTTTCCCTTCGATGTTTCTCTCCTGCGTTATTTCCAGGTCTGCTTCTCCTCTCTGACTCTCACTGGCAGCTTGTCACCCAGCCAGATGATTCACAAATTATATATTCTGACTTGTAGAAGCAACAACAAATCCTTGTGACGTGAGTTGTTGAAGGTGTTACTTTATGTTGTACAATTACTGATTCACTCTGGACTAAGCTTCTGCCAATAACTTTAACATTTTAATGCTTGGCAGGGCAGTGTTTGCTTTTTCAAAGTTCAATTCTTGCAATGCCAATGTTTTGATCTCCACAAATACAGCACAAGTTGTCCACCTTGCTCAGAGATTGCAGGTTCAATTCCATGCGAAGGACCCTTTATTTGAGATGGAAACACAGGCATGGTTGCAGCAGAGTTAGGAAAATGTCCTCAGTACCTGCCCTGGGAGTGTTTGATGGGGACAGTGTAGAGGGAGCTTTACTCTGTATCTAACCCTGTGCTGTACCTGTCCTGGGAGTGTTTGATGGGGACAGTGTAGAGGGAGCTTTACTCTGTATCTAACCCTGTGCTGTACCTGTCCTGGGAGTGTTTGATGGGGGACAGTGTAGAGGGAGCTTTACTCTGTATCTAACCCCGTGCTGTACCTGCCTTGGTGGTGTTTGATGGGGACAGTGTGGAAGAAGCTTTATCTAGCTGAAATATGACTGATCTGTGAGTTGGTTGTACAATATAGAGGGACTACAATCTGGATCTAATGTACATTCCAAGACCTGGAAATACTTGATACTGGTATTTGAAATAACGTTTTTATTTATTTACTAGTACCCCTCACCTTAGTGAGCTCAAATATTCACCTATAATAGATTTCTCGTAAAAAAAAAAACCCCTGAAGTGTTCTTTGCTATTCAGTAGGCTAAGGAGCTAAAATATTTGGGTTTGTGTCATTAATCTATGCATGCTCATGTTTTATCAGAAACTAATGGACCCACTCCATGGGTCAGGGCTGTGTGTTCTCAAGTTCCCAGTTTGCACTGTGTTACAATCTTTGACCAGAACCCGGGACGTGGGGGGAGGACCAGATAGGGACCAGTAATGTTTTGCTTAAAGTGGTTCAAGACACCTGCCTTTGGAATAAAACCACAAGGTTCCACGGGTTTTGAACAAACATAAACAAAGTTAACTATACAAGTTCAGAAAAATAAAATAATTTACAATATCTGTCTTTTTAAAAAATTCATTCACGGAATGTGGGCATTGCTGGCTGGCCCGTCCCTAGTTGTCCTCGAGAAGGTGGTGGTGAGCTGCCTTCTTGAACCGCTGAAGTCCATGTGATGTAGGTACACCCACCATGTTGTTAGGGAGGGAGTTCCAGGATTTTGACCCAGCGACAGTGAAGGAACGGCGATATATTTCCAGGTCAGGATGGTGAGTGACTTGGAGGGGTGGTGTTCCCATCTATCTGCTGCCCATGTCCTCCTAGGTAATAGTGGTCGTTTGGAAGATGGTTTGGAAGGTGCTGTCTAAGGAGGCTTGGTGAATTCCTGCATATATGTTTTACCCTAACATTCAGGCTAAGTATGATGTACTTGTGAGTGAATAGATAAACGGTGGTTGAGTACACCAATTACAGGCACAACCAAGACGTAGCTACAGACTTCTCAAGAAGCCATCCAGACATTAGACTCACTGAGAGTCAACCAGTCTCGCTGAAACTTCGTCTCATGAGGATCTCCAATCTTCACCTTTGAGATCCTGCTTTGGAATTCTCTCCAAACGTCACTCCCACTCGGACAGCTTTAACTGTGGCCCACCTCGAAGGATTTCAATCTCTCCTTCCAAGATTCTGTCTCCCTGGATTCCCAAGTGACACAGCATTAGCCCACAAGTACACTTTCAGATCTATGGTCACGCCAAGCAGAACACCACTGCCCCAGCAGCTCCTAGTATGGAGTGAGCCTGCTAACTGCAGCTCTTACTTTTAATTTGAAGAATATTTCATTGTTCCCCTCTTTTAATTTATTTAGGCCTATTCCTGTCCGTTACACTTCTTCTTGCCTAGCCACTGCCTCAAACTGATTCCCTGAAGAATTGTTCACTCACCCTTGAACTATTCTGGGAACCTAACAACACACTTCCAGAGGGTCCCACCCTTGTTACTAGGCAGGAACCAATGTAACCAGAATTGGAACATCCTGGACCTTTGGATGTTACAATCTCCACAGATCAATGGGTTTCACAACAACTGTTCAGTTTTGCTTTTATCTCTGCAATGGAACCCTAAACCACAAAGATGTCCATTACAGCTCCCTGGGAGCTGACTGCTTGATCTAGGGTGGCTGGACATCGAGTCTGCAGGAGCCTTTCCCAGGACAGTTGTTGAAATGGATGTGCCATATTTATTGGAAATGTGCCTTTGGAACTATTGGAAGAGTGAGGGGGAGAAAAGGGAGTAGAGAGATAACTACCACCTGTAATTTCCCCTCCAAGCCACTCACCATCCTGACTTGGAAATATATTGCCGTTCCTTCAGTGTCACTGGGCTAATATCCTGAGACTCCCTCCCTAACAGCACTGTGGGTGTACCTACACCACGTGGACTGCAGCAGTTCAAGAGTATAGCTCACCACCGCCTTCTCAAGGGCATTTAGAGATGGGCAACAAATGCTGGCCCAGCCAGTGACGCCCACGCACCATGAACGAATGGAAAAGATAGAGATCGCGGCTTCATATTATCCGTGACACTAACTGGATATTCCATTCCAGCAAGGGCCATGAGGGTATGTGCTCCACTCATGTTAAGATTGTAGAGGTGGTAAGGGGTGGGGAGAGGAAAAGATTAATGCTGTGAGCATATACTGTTAACAGTCCAGATTAACACCGAATCTCTCTTCCAGGCAGCACCCCTCCTTCCCCCAGCAGTCACATTGTTTGCCGTATGGTGGTGGGGGAGGGGTGTGCTTGTGATTTATTTGTTGTCCCATTGATCAAAACACTGAACTTTACCCGTTGTGTCCTTCCAACATTTAAAGCTCCATAAAATAAGCAGTAGATTTTCCTCTCTCCTTCCATCCCTGCAAAATGACCTTGTGTGGTGAGTCTGTCAGGAATCTGTGTTTCCATTTCAGCCCCCTCCCTCCCCTGACAGAAGCATGACCGAACTTTCACATATGGTGCAAGTTGGCTGGGAGCTATTAGGAAGATGGTGTCAGCTGACAGATTGCAGGGCAGCAAATGAGTGGAAAGCAAATGTGTAAAATTTCCTCAGCAGCAGCGTGTTAACCAGGCTTCCCTGGTCCCATCCCTTATCACTGCTGCATGCTGTGGGTTAGGATACTGGGTGACCTGTCCGTCAGCACCAGGTCCTTCACAGTAAAGTCAGGAGAACCCAGTCATGGACAAGATGAGACCTTTCAACCCACTGCCGTACGTCAGCTCACCTGTGTATTATCCAAATATGCTTTGAGTTTCCTTGTGTGTTTAACTCCACAACATTATTTTTACTTTGTGAGGTAATTCTTCCTGTGTCACATTACACTTAATTGAAATAAATTTAAGCGTATAACTAACATTGTTCTCGCTCACTATAACGTAGGCCTTTAGAAAGTGGTTGTCTGAATCACTGCCTTCCCAGAATGTAGACAGTCTACACTGGATGTCTGAAGCTTCTCTATCCATTTCTTATAATGCACAAAATATGGTGAGTTGGCTCCTGTTGGGCAGAGGGGAGGGAGGAGGGAGCATGTATGTTAGTCGGAGTACATGAAGGGACCCACTTATGTATTGGGGTCAAATGTCCCACCCAATAAACAGAACTCATTGTTTTAAGATGGGCTGTCTAATCATTAGTGCAAAGGTATAAAAATTTAAAACATGCAAAATAGTTTGAATTTTGACTACCTTCTGGTTCTTGTTGGCCTGTCCATCTCCACCTCTTACCTGCCCCACGGCTGAGGTTTGGAAATGTGATGAAAGTGAGCACCTGCTTCCCCAGTGCACTTGTGTTGATGCAGACCTGGTTCCAGATTCTGAGAGGATTTGACCTCCTATTGATCTGAGTGGGTTACATGTATGGAAAATGGCTAGTTTGAGGTGGTGATGGTAAGCATGCTTTTATTCCCTCTGGAATTCCCTCCCTAAACCCCTCTGCCCCACCACTTCTCCCTCCTCCTTTAAGACACTCCTTAAAGCTTACCTCTTTGATCAAGCTTTTGGTCACCTCTCCCTAATACCCCTTACTTTTGGTGGTACAATTTTTGCCTGATTAGCTCCTGGGAAGTTCCTTGGAGTGTTTTACAATGGTAAGGATGCTATATAAATGCAAGCTGTTGTGTCAAGTGTGAATTCACAATTTGGGTACACAATCTAGACTGATATCGAGTCTCTCCCTTCGTCTCTGCTGTAACCGTCTGGACAAGATTCTTTTCATCGAATGGCTTTGACATGGGTATGGTGAGGTGTCAAAGACCTGTCAAAATTTGGAGCTATTAATGCATTGGGCCTAGCTGTGCCCAGGTGACTGGCCGTCTAGACCGCCTCTCTGCTGAATAGAAGGAAGAAACCTGAACGTTTTGTTGATTTTTGTTTCAGGAGGCTAGCGTTTGAGGGAAATATCTGCTTTGTGTATGATTTATATTTCTGCCTGACTCTGCTGCTAATTTACTGCAGATATTCATTCCAGCTGCCTTCAATATCAGCCATAGATCGTACACAACAGCCTCACTCACACTCATCACTCTCCACCACAGTTTCATTGAAGTGTTGAAGGTTTTGGATAATGAGTGGGGGTGGAAAGTGTTCTGCGGCATTGTTTAGAGTATAGCTGTGGATTAAACGTCGATGGATACAGAAAATAGTGTATTGTTATGGAACAGTTTCAGAGTCTCGTTATTATTGTATGCCCTTTTATCATTGACATGTTTCTGCCCCTTCCTTTTCTCCTAAATACCTGACTCCTGTACCATAGGACAATCCTGGGTATGTTGCCTAATAGGGGAGATGGTAGCATAGTGGTACTGCACTGTTAATCTAGAGGCCCAGGCTAATGCTCTGGGGACGTGGGTTCAAATCCCACTGCAGTAGCTGGTGGGATTTAAAATCAGTTCATAACAATCTGTAACATAAAGATAGTTTCATTGTCACCATTACTGAGACTATCATTGTTAAAAACCCATCTTTACTTTTATTCATTCACAGAATGTGGGCTTCGCTGGCTGGGCCTGCATTTATTGCCCATCCCTAATTGTCCTTGAGAAGGTGGTGGTGAGCTGCCACCTTGAACCGCTGCAGTCCATGTGGTGTAGGTACACCCACAGTGCTGTTAGGAAGGGAGTTCCAGGATTTTAACCTAGTGACAGTGAAGGAACTGTTTCACTAATGTCCTTTCGGGAAGGAAATCTGCCATCCTTACCTGGTCTGGCCTACATGTGACTCTAGGCCCACAATAATGTTCACTTCCCTCTGAAATGGGAAAGCCATTCAGTTCAGGGGCAATTAGGGACAGACAACAAATGCTTGCCATTGCCAGTGATGCCCATATCCCATGAAAGAATTTAAAAATGTGTCATTATAGATGATGATTGCTGTCAGACTGTTCGACTGTAGAAAGCATCATTTGTGCTAAATCTTATCTGAACAGATCTTTGCAGCTGGATTTCAGACCCTTCACTATGCTTCACTTTGGAGCTTGCAAGTGTGTAGCAGGGAAAGTCCTAGTAGTGTGAACTGAAGAACTTGAGAGGACTAATTTGGAAAGACAGAATGCTATAAAATGTGTCATTTTGAATAGTGCAGTTAAGCAGAGAGAGCTTGGTGTCCATTTACATAATTCCTTTCAAGGTGTCTTGGCAAACTGATAAGTCGCTTTAAAAATGCTGGTTACTTGGGTTTATATGGAGTGTTAAGACTGAGATGGGAGGAGTGCACTGACTTTCTCTATTTCCACTATTACACGGGTCACAACATATATTTAAATGTTTTCCCCAACCAGCTATATGGCCAAATATGTGCTTTGCCTATTGGTCTCCGAAAGACCACTCACTGACCAGGTTTCTTCAATAAACAACAAAATTATTAGTTTTTTTCATCAAAACCAAACTTGTCAAGTATAAAAAAAAGCTTATTAACATATAGTATGAAATATGAAAATATAATAATTATTCTTTCCAAATAACCTAACTCTTTTGCGCATGCACACATAAAAGATAAAATAGAGGAATTCTGCCAAAAGATTAAAAGTCAGTGGTTCACGGGAAAAGGAAAGATGGTGGAGTCCTTGAAATGGTGTCCAGGTTATATGGTTGGTCTCTCGGCACTGGTCTGTGAAGCAATCGATGACCACTTCTCAGGTGACTTCAAGGAAAACTTGCAGTCAGCCTATTTTAAAATGTAGAGTGACTTTGAAGCAACTTCCATTCACTCTCTGTTCTCGGCTAGGCCTGGAGCTGCAGGTGCCATTGTCGTCTTACCTAAGCAGTTGACTCTTCTTGCTTAACCCCAGCAAAAGAGCCTACCAGCTTTTTAACAGTTTTCAAGGCATTGTTTGTTCCAATGCCATAAATCACGATGTGACCCTTTTGTAAACAGACCACCGGGGTCAAGAGTTTTCCAGCTTCTTTAAAACTGTTTAATTTCCTTTCCTGGCAAAATGTTGTCTTTTGCAGGAACAGCAGCAATCTTGCATTAACTCTTTAAGGGCCAGTATCTTAAAAAAAACACAAATTCCCCCAGAATGCTCTTAGTCCTTGAAGATGAACTCTTTTCGGTGATTAAAGCGCTTACAATGCTTCCCACTTTGGAGAAATGAAATGCCATATTTTTCATTACAGAGTGTAAAAAACATAAAAATACTAAAAACACGTCCACACACTCATACATTCACTTTTAATGCAAAATTAATAGTTATTCTCTGTAATCTTTAGACAATTTGAAGCAAAGTTTAATTGTAGACAAAGTATTGGCAATTAATTATTTTTTCCTGCAATGCGGACAGTCTTTAAGTGATAAGATTGTAATAATAAACTCCATTGAAATAGTTTGGCATTCTTGGTTTTTAACTTTTTCCACAAAGGCTAGGGGATTGTGATCAGTATATATGAATGTCTCCCTGTATCCATGGCAGACATGCATGTCAAAATGTTTAAGAGCTAATAACAAGACTAGGGTTTCCTTTTCCACTGTAGAGTATCTTTTTTGGTGTCGATTTAGCTTTTTGGAAAAGTATCCCACTGGCCTTTCAATTCCCGATTTGTCATCTTGTAACAGGACTGTACCTACCCCCAGGTAATTTGAAGGGTTTAGTGAAGTTCTGAGCGGCCAACACTGGTTCATTGAGCAAAATTCTTTTCAGCCTTTCAAAAGGCTTGGCACTCCCCCGACCACATTATCTTGGCTTTCTTCTGTAGCAAGTCTGTCAACGAGCAGCTGAAATTTGGTACAAATTAGCAGTAAAACCCACACATCGCCAAAAACCTCATGATCTCTGACTTAGTTTTAGTGGCAGGGAACTCCACCAATGCCTGTACTGTCACTGTTCTTGGAAGCACTTGTCCTTGCCCTTCTATATGCCCATGGTATGTTACCTATTCTTTCGCAAATTCACTTTTGGCAAGGATTATTACCCAACTGACTGACTGTAGTTTTCTAAACTGGGTTTCTAATTGTTTCGAGTGGTCCTTCCAGATATCACCATATATCAGTATATCATCAAGGTAAACCACACAGTTAGGAACACTGGCTACCATTGGTTCATTCATCTCTGAAAAGTTGTTGGGGTGTTTTTCAGACTGAATGGCATCATTCGGCACTGGAAAAAAACCACCTGGTTTGACAAAGGCAGATATTTCTTTAGCTTGGGGTGTGAAAGAAATCTGCCAAGATCCCTTCAGCAAATCTATTTTGGTAAGAAACATGGCACTGCCAAGTCTGTCAACACTGTTTCCCAAGCGAGGAATTGGATAGGAATCTGCTTTTGTTACTGCATTGATCTTTCTGTAATCTATACAGAATCTGGTTGAACCACCTGGTTTAAACACTAACATGACTGGGGAACTCCAGCTGCTTTGGCTGGGTTCAGTTAGGCGATTTTCCAAAGTGCATGGGATCCCTGCTTTCACCTGAGTCTGCTTCTCTGGACCTAAGTGGTAAGGATGCTGTTTTATAGGAGGGGATCCTCCTACATCCATATCATATATGACTATATACATCCCGGTTTGTCCCCACAGACTCGTTTAAATGCTGTGAGAAGCTTTGTAAGGTGGTCTTACAGATAGCTTGGAGGGTTGTGAGGCTGGAGGAGATGACAGAGTTAGAGAGGAGCGAGGCCATGGAGGGATTTGAAAGCAAAGGTGAGACTTTTAAAATTGTGGTGTTGCTTTACCGTGGGTAAATGGGACCTGATCAGAGTTAGTTCACGAGTAACAGAATTTTGGATGACATCCAGTTTGCGGAGGGTGAGACTGGCCAGGAAGAGTGTTAGAAAAGTTAAGTCTATGGATAACTGAGGCTTGGATAAAGGTTTCAGTAGCAAATGAGCTGAGACAGAGGTAAGTCAGGTGATGGTACGGAGGGTGCAAGTAGGAAGTCTTCATAATGGTGTGGATATATGGCGGAAGGTTATCTCGAGGTATCAGATATGGGACTGTGAACTGTCTGGTTCAGCTTCAGACAGTTATCAGGGAGATGGATGGAGTTGGCAGCTAGGGAATGGAGTTTGTGGAATGGGCGGAAGACAATATTTAATTGGACGAGATTTCAGCTTACTCAGTTATTCAGGAAGCAATTGCGTATTGGAAACAGTATTTTGTTAAGTAATTTGACAAGTATTTGGGTAGTCCTCATGGGGTTGAGGTACAGATCCCTTGAGTCCAGAAACAGGGAAAGAAAAGACAATGCTTCTGATAGAAGAATATTTGGCTAAGAGAATTACCTTACAAAAAATTATGAATCATTCTTGACTTTTAGCATGGCATTCCTTTAAACAAATGTCCTCAGCACTTTCTCAAAATCAAGTTCTGATTAATTTCGGCTTGAACTATTTTTCCTCTTAGCTCTCTTTTAAATGGTGAATACAGATGGAAAACTGGCTGACATGTTAGTTAATGCAGCGGGAGCTGGCTTAACATCAATTGAGATTAATGATTAATAGTGGGCACTTACATGGGAGCAGGTACTAAGCATAACAGTGCAGTCCTGACACAGAACGGTGAGGTGACCTGCTGGAACGATCTACTTCCCTGCAGGTTTGACCTCTCAATACTGCTTGAAGCTGCATGATTGAGATGAAGCCTAACCCCCAATGATTGGTGATGCTTGGTGGGATCTCTATAAATAGAAAATAGCACTGATGCAGCATTCATATCCTGTCTATGACAGAGTGGAAAGGTTATGCTGGAACTAGTAGTATTGTGCTCCTCAAGGTGATGAGCTCAGGCCTGGAGGAAGTGAAACTCTTGCACTTTCAAGCCTGGGTCAAGCATGCCTCGGCCAGATGTGAAGTCTCTCTGGCCTACCCCTACAATCTAAGCTCCAGGCCACACTAGAGCCCCAGTGTGGAATTTTGTCCTATTTCCTACACCTTCTGTGACATTAGTGCTGAACTGGCAGGACCGTTTTGTGCCATGGCCCACCAGCAGGCAGGATTGACACTGTCCAAACCCACTTCACATTGGTCAGCCAGACTTTCATCGAAGTGGAGTACAGGTGTAGACACTGCAGGCTGAATAGCCTCCTCCTGTGCTTTAACAATCCTGTGATTCTGTGTGGGCTGGAGCTGAAAGGCCCATGTTGAACCCATTCTTATTATCCTGAACCAGCCTACATCAAATCAACCAGTACGAGAGACCATATGGAATGTTTAGAAGGAAAACATTTCCGACTATTTGGTTTGGTTCTGGCACTCTCTCCTTCATTGTTCTTTCTAAAAGTAATAAAAGGTCATTACCCAAGCTTAGCATTGGAAAATTCTGCGGGACACTGTAAAATATAAATAGTCTTTGGGTAGTACAGAATTCGAGTGTTGCTGAAGAAAGATGTTTTGTTGAAGCTTTTCGTCTTGCACTCATCAGGGCAATTGTAAGAATACCAATGTTGGGGGAAGCAACAGCTTTATACTGCTTGAGAAGAGAGTGCTGATTGGTTGGCAAGTTTTTTGATATTCATGTGATGTGGGCTTTGCTGGCTAGGCCAGCATTTATTGCCCATCCCTAATTGCCCTTGAGAAGGTGGTGGTGAGCTGCCTTCTTGAACCACTGCAGTCCATGTGGTATTGGTAACAGCACCAACAGTGCTGTTAGAAAGGGAGTTCCAGGATTTTGACCCAGCGACAGTGAAGGAATGGTGATATATTTCCAAGTCAGGATGGTGAGTGACTTGGAGGGGAACTTCCAGGTGGTGGTGTTCCCATCTATCTGCTGCCCTTGTCCTTCTAGATGGTAGTGGTCGTGGGTTTAGAAGGTGCTGTCAAAGGAGCCTTGGTGAATTCTTGCAGAGCATCTCATAGAAGGTACACACTGCTGCCACTGTACATCGGTGGTGGAGGGAGTGAATGTTTGTGGATGTGGTGCCAATCAAGCGGGCTGCATTGTCCTGGACGGTGTCAAGCTTCTTGAGTGTTGTGGGAGCTGCACTCATCCAAGCAAGTGGGGAGTATTCCATCACACTCCTGACTTGTGCCCTGTAGATGGGGGATAGGCTTTGGGGAGTCAGGAGGTGGGTTACTCGTCACAGGATTCCTAGCCTCTGGCCTGTTCTTGTAGCCACAGTATTTATATGGCTGGTCCAGTTCAGTTTCTGGTCAATGGTAACCCCCAGGATGTTGATAGTGAGGGATTCAGTGATGCTAATGCCATGGAACAAGAAGGGTCAATGGTTGAATTCTCTCTTGTTGGAGATGGTCATTGCCTGACACTTGTGTGGCACGATTGTTACTTGCCACTTGCCAGGTGGACTCTGATTCTTAGAGACATTGCCATGGAGAATTCACCAGTTAACGGTGACTGACAGTTAACTGTCAAGCATAGTTTGAAATTTATACCAGGCAGTTTGACTCTGGTTAAGATCATTGAGCTTAAGAACTTGGGAACTTGTGCAGGTGAGTTCATCTTTAATGACACCATGTATGCCCAAATAGATGGTGTGGCCATGGGGTTCCCTCTAGGCCCAGCTCTTGCAAACACCTTTGTTGGGCTCCATGAGAAACGTGTCTTCAATGGATTGGCACTTAATCTCCCACCACTTGCATATTTCTGATATGTGGATGATACGTTTGTTATATTTAAATCTGCAGCAGTGCGTAATAATTTCCTTACTTTTCTTAATGGGCTCTATCCTGAGCTCAAATTCACCTTTGAAATGGAGCAGTCAAATGGATGCCCTTCCCCTGATGTGCACGTTGAGAAATCTGCCACGGGGTTCCCTACAACGGACTACTGCAAACCTACTGGCCAATATCACGTTGGGATTCTTACAGTTCCACACGCTATAAGATTGGCCATATCAGCAACCTCATAAATAGGGCCCAAGCTATTTGTTCACCATGCAAGCTTGATGCTGAAATAGGGGCATCAAAGGCATCCTGCAGGATAATGGCTACCCTGATCAGATTATTTCATGCTGTATATCACACAAACTAATGAACAGGCCTAAGGCAGTCACTTTCAGCCATGAAAAGTGCCCAGTCTACCTCAGATTACCTTGGAAGGGCAAGGTATCTCAAAGATTTGAGCAACAGGTGAAGCTAGCTGTTTCACACTGCTACTATGCAGTAGCAACACAAGTGGTATTCGCCACTAGCATAATGCTGCCATCAAGCCAAAAAGACGTTCTGCCTATCTCACAAATGAGTAAGGTGACATATGAATTTCAGTGCCAGTGTGATGCGAGATATGGAGCCCATATGTCCCAAAGACTGGTAAACCGTATGTCCCTTCTCCTGTTCTCAAAGGGCAAGGTAAAGACCGTACCCAACCAGCCCACGCTCGCAAAACTCAAAACATTGTCCAACATTAGATGTGATTCTGTGATTGGACAACGTTTGCTAAATAATTTTCAATGTGCTAAGAATTACGCTGACAACCAATTTAAGATTATTAGTAGGGCTCTCAGTGTGGCACATTTCCGTGTAATGGAAGCTACATATATTAATACACGGGGCCCTGTTCTTTGCAGACAGAAAGAACATGTGCACGCATTGTGCCAATTTCAGCTAAACAAAATAAGTGATAGCCATTCGCTGGTTCATTCCTTTGAGCAATGCCTTGATCAATCAGAGTCAAACTTCCTGGTTTAAATTTTAAACACGGCTTGGCAGTTAACTGTCAGTCACTATGAACTGGTTTATTCTCCATGGCAACGCCTCTACCAATAGAGTCCACTTGCTAACCAATCAGCGCACTCTTCTCGTACAGTATAAAGTTGTTGCTTCCCCTGACATTGGTATTCTTGTGATTGTCCTGATGAGTGCAAGACCAAAAGCTTCAACAAAACTCAGCAATACTCGAGAACTGCAAAATATATTAGATCACCACAAGCACACTCTACTGACATTTTCATTTTAATCCTGAATATGCAATGATTAATAAACAGTGATTAAATATATGTGTGTATTATCCCATTATCTTAACAGGGGCAATCCTATTTCCCCTCTTGCCTCCCTGGGCTGTATGACAGCTAGGGTGAGGAATTTGGCTGCTGATGCATTCTCAAGGCTTTTTACTGCTGTTAAGCCAGCCAGAAGCAAACCTCTCTAATTACTCGCCCTCCAGTTCCTCCCCCCGCCATGCCACTCCCGTGCAACTAAGACCATACAGTTCAAAGGGATGAGGAAATGATTTGGCATTCACGACACACACATTCAAGGCAATACCCCTCTCTGCTTGATGTTCAATGGCATCATCATCACTGAATTCCCCATCATCAACGTCCTGGGGTTACCATTGACTAGCTGGTGTGTGGCTCGGAGGGGAACTTGCTGGTGGTGGTGCTTCTGTGCTTCTGCTGCCCTTATCCTTCCAAGTGGTAGAGGTCTCAGGTTTGGAAGGCGCTGTCGAAGTAGGCTTGGTGAGTTGCTGCAGTGCATCTTGTATCCGGTGCACAGGCTGTCAGTAATGTACCGAAGGTGGAGGGAGTGAATGTTAAAGGTGGCAGGTGGGGTTCCAGTCAAGCGGGCTGCTTTGCCCTGGATGGTGTCGAGCCTCTTGAGTGTTGTGTGAACTGCACTCAACCAGGCAAGTGGAGAATATACCATCACACTCCTGACTTGTGCCTTGTCGATGGTGGACAGGCTTTGGGGAGTCAGGAGGTTAGTTACTCACTGTATGATTCTTAGCCTCTGGCCTGCTCTTGTAGCCATTGTATTTATATGGCTAGTCCAGTTCAGTCTCTGGTCAATGTTAACCCCCTGCATGTTGATAGTGGGGGATTCAGCAATGGTAATGCCATTGAATGTCAAGGGGCGATGGTTAGATTGTCTCTTGTAGGAGATTGTCATTGCCAGGCACTTGTGTGGCAGGAATGTTATCTAATGCTATTGTGGGAATACCATCACCACACAGACTGCAGGGTTTGGGGAGAAGGCACACCGCCATCTTCTTGGGACAATAAATGCCCCTTTATTTGGGTCCCCTGGACCTGATGTGTTGCATCCTAGGATATTGAAGGAAGTAACTACAGAGATAGTGGATGCACTGGTAGTAATCTTCCAAGAATCCTTAGATTCTGGCAAAGTCCCAGAGGATTGGAGAACAGCCAATGTAACACCCTTCTTCAAAAAGGGATGGAGACAAAAAACAGGTAACTATAGGCCAGTTAGCTTAATATCTGTCATTGGGAAAATGTTAGAGTCTATTATAAAGGATGTAATAACAGAGCATTTAGAAATCCATAATATAGTCAAGCAGAGTCAGCATGGCTTCATGAAGAGGACATCATGCCTGACAAATTTATTAGAATTCTTTGAGGAGGTAACAAGCAGGATAGATAAAGGGGAACCAGTAGATGTAATATCTTTGGATTTTGAAAAGGCGTTTGATAAGGTACCATATATAAGGCTACTTAATAAGATAAGACCTCAGGATTTTGGGGGTAGTACATTATCGTGGAGGGAGCATTGACTAACTAATAGAAGACAGAGAGTTGGGATAAGGGGGGCATTTTCAGGATGGCAACCTGTAACGAGTGGATGCCACAGGGATCAGTGCTGGGGCCACAATTATTTACGATATATATTACTGACTTAGGTGAGGGAAATGAATGTACTATCACCAATTTTGCGGATAACACAAAACTAGGTGGGAAGGCAAGTGGTGAAGATGAGTCTACAGAGGGATATAGACAGGTTAAATGAGTGGGCAAAGACTTGGCAGATGGAATATATTGTAGGAAAATGTAAGGTTATGTACTTTGGCAGGAAGAATAGAGGAACTGAATATTTTTTAAATGGAGAAAGACTGCAGAAAGCTGCAGCACAGAGGGATTTGGGGTCCTCATGTATGAATCCCAAAAAACATACATGTTCAGCAGGTAATAGGGAAGGCAAATGGAATGTTGGCCTTTATTTCAAAGAGAATGGAGTATAAAAAAGGGGAGTCTTGTAAAACTACATAGCATTAGTTAAACCACACCTAGAATACTGTGAACAGTTTTGGTTAGACCACACATAGAATGCTGTGAACAGTTTTGGTTAGACCACACATAGAATGCTGTGAACAATTTTGGTCCCCTTATCTAAGGAAAGATATACTGGCATTGGAGGCAATTCAGAGAAGGTTCACCCGGTTGATCCTGGATATGGATGGATTTTCTTATGAGGAGAGGATGAGTAGGTTGGGCCTGTACTTGTTGGAGTTTAGAAGAATGAGATGCGACCTTATTGAAACAGAAAAGATTCTTAGGGGACTTACGCTGAGAGGTTGTTTTCCCTTGTGGAGAATCGAGGACCAGAGAGCATAATCTCAGAGTAAGGGCTCGCCAATTTAGGATGGAGATGAGGAGGAATTTTTTCTCTGAGTGTAGTTAATCTGTGGAATTCTTTACCGCAGAGGGCTGTAGAGGCTGGGTCGTTAAGTATATTCAAGGTGGAGATAGACAGATTTTTAATCGGTAAGGGAATCCACACCCGCCCCCCCCCCCCCCCATCTCTCTCTCTCTCTTCCCCATCTCTCTCTCTCTCTTCCCCATCTCTCTCTCTCTCTCTCTTCCCCATCTCTCTCTCTCTCTCACACCCATCTCTCTCTCTCTCTTCCCCATCTCTCTCTCTCTCTCTTCCCCATCTCTCTCATTCTCTTCCCCATCTCTCTCATTCTCTTCCCCATCTCTCTCATTCTCTTCCCCATCTCTCTCATTCTCTTCCCCATCTCTCTCTCTCTTCCCCGTCTCTCTCTCTCTCTTCCCCTTCTCTCTCTCTCTTCCCCGTCTCTCTCTCTCTTCCCCATCTCTCTCTCTTCCCCATCTCTCTCTCTCGCTTTCTCTCTTCCCCATCTCTCTCTCTCTCCCATCTTTCTCTCTCTCTCCCATCTTTCTCTCTCTCTCTCCCATCTTTCTCTCTCACTTTCTCTCTCCCTTCCCCATCTCTCTCCCTTCCCCATCTCTCTCCCTTCCCCATCTCTCTCCCTTCCCCATCTCTCTCCCTTCCCCATCTCTCTCCCTTCCCCATCTCTCTCCCTTCCCCATCTCTCTCCTTTCCCCATCTCTCTCCTTTCCCCATCTCTCTCCCTTCCCCATCTCTCTCCCTTCAACATCTCTCTCCCTTCCCCATCTCTCTCCCTTCCCCATCTCTCTCCCTTCCCCATCTCTCTCCCTTCCCCATCTCTCTCCCTTCCCCATCTCTCTCCCTTCCCCATCTCTCTCCCTTCCCCATCTCTCTCCCTTCCCCATCTCTCTCCCTTCCCCATCTCTCTCCCTTCCCCATCTCTCTCCCTTCCCCATCTCTCTCCCTTCCCCATCTCTCTCCCTTCCCCATCTCTCTCCCTTCCCCATCTCTCTCCCTTCCCCATCTCTCTCCCTTCCCCATCTCTCTCCCTTCCCCATCTCTCTCCCTTCCCCATCTCTCTCCCTTCCCCATCTCTCTCCCTTCCCCATCTCTCTCCCTTCCCCATCTCTCTCCCTTCCCCATCTCTCTCCCTTCCCCATCTCTCTCCCTTCCCCATCTCTCTCCCTTCCCCATCTCTCTCCCTTCCCCATCTCTCTCCCTTCCCCATCTCTCTCCCTTCCCCATCTCTCTCCCTTCCCCATCTCTCTCCCTTCCCCATCTCTCTCCCTTCCCCATCTCTCTCCCTTCCCCATCTCTCTCCCTTCCCCATCTCTCTCCCTTCCCCATCTCTCTCCCTTCCCCATCTCTCTCCCTTCCCCATCTCTCTCCCTTCCCCATCTCTCTCCCTTCCCCATCTCTCTCCCTTCCCCATCTCTCTCCCTTCCCCATCTCTCTCCCCTTCCCCATCTCTCTCCCCTTCCCATCTCTCTCCCCTTCCCATCTCTCTCCCCTTCCCATCTCTCTCCTCTTCCCCATCTCTCTCTCTCTTCCCCATCTCTCTCTCTCTTCCCCATCACTCTCTCCATCCCCATCTCTCTCTCTCTTCCCATCCTCTCCCCATCTCTCTCTCTCTTCCCATCTCTCTCTCTTCGCCATCTCTCTCTCTTCGCCATCTCTCTCTCTTCCCCATCTCTCTCTCTTCGCCATCTCTCTCTCTTCCCCATATCCCTGTCTCCCCCATCTCTCTCTCTCTTCGCCATCTCTCTCTCTTCGCCATCTCTCTCTCTTCGCCATCTCTCTCTCTTCGCCATCTCTCTCTCTTCCCCATCTCTCTCTCTTCCCATCTCTCTCTCTTCCCCATCTCTCTCTCTTCCCCATCTCTCTCTCTCTTCCCCATCTCTCTCTCTCTTCCCCATCACTCTCTCTCTCTTCCCCATATCCCTGTCTCCCCCATCTCTCTCTCTCTTCGCCATCTCTCTCTCTTCGCCATCTCTCTCTCTTCCCCATCTCTCTCTCTTCCCCATCTCTCTCTCTCTTCCCCATCTCTCTCTCTCTTCCCCATCACTCTCTCGCTCTCCCCATATCCCTGTCTCCCCCATCTCTCTCTCTCTTCGCCATCTCTCTCTCTTCGCCATCTCTCTCTCTTCCCCATCTCTCTCTCTTCCCCATCTCTCTCTCGCCCCCCCATCTCTCTCTCGCCCCCCCATCTCTCTCTCGCCCCCCATCTCTCTCTCGCCCCCCCATCTCTCTCTCGCCCCCCCATCTCTCTCTCGCCCCCCCATCTCTCTCTCGCCCCCCCATCTCTCTCTCGCCCCCCATCTCTCTCTCGCCCCCCATCTCTCTCTCGCCCCCCATCTCTCTCTCGCCCCCCATCTCTCTCTCGCCCCCCCATCTCTCTCTCGCCCCCCATCTCTCTCTCGCCCCCCATCTCTCTCTCGCCCCCCATCTCTCTCTCGCTCCCTTTCTCTCTCGCCCCCCCCTCTCTCTCTCTCGCCCCCATCTCTCTCTCGCTCCCCATCTTTCTCTCGCCCCCCATCTCTCTCTCGCCCCCCCATCTTCTCGCTCGCCCCCCCATCTCTCTCTCGCCCCCCCATCTCTCTCTCGCCCCCCCCATCTCTGCTCTCCTCGCCCCCCACATCCTCTCTCGCCCCCCCCATCTCTCTCTCGCCCCCCATCTCTCTCTCGCCCCCCCCATCTCTCTCTCTCGCCCCCCCATCTCTCTCTCGCCCCCCCTTCTCTCTCTCGCCCCCCCATCTCTCTCTCGCCCCCCCCATCTCTCTCTGCCCCCCTTCGCTCTCTCGCCCCCCCACATCTCTGCTCTCTCGCCCCCCCATCTCTCTCTCGCCCCCCCATCCTCTCTCTCCGCCCCCCATCTCTCTCTCGCCCCCCCCATCTCTCTCTCCGCCCCCCCCCCATCTCTCTCTCGCCCCCCATCTCGCTCTCTCCGCCCCCCCATCTCTCTCTCGCCCCCCCCATCTCTCTCTCTCGCCCCCCCATCTCTCTCTCCTCTCTCTCTCTCGCCCCCCCATCTCTCTCTCGCCCCCCATCTCTCTCTCGCCCCCCATCTCTCTCTCTCTCGCCCCCCATCTCTCTCTCGCCCCCCCATCTCTCTCGCCCCCCCATCTCTCTCTCGCCCCCCCCATCTCTCTCTCGCCCCCCCATCTCTCTCTCTCGCCCCCCCATCTCTCTCTCGCCCCCCCATCTCTCTCTCGCCCCCCCATCTCTCTCTCTCCCCCCCATCTCTCTCTCTCTCACCCATCTCTCTCTCTCTCACCCCCATCTCTCTCTCTCTCTCCCATCCCCATCACTCTCTCTCTCCCCCCATCTCTCTCTCTCTCTCTCGCCCCCCATCTCTCGCTCTCTCTCACCCCCCATCTCTCGCTCTCTCTCGCCCCCCATCTCTCGCTCTCTCTCGCCCCCCATCTCTCGCTCTCTCTCACCCCCATCTCTCTCTCTCACCACCATCTCTCTCTCTCCCCCCCATCTCTCTCTCTCTCCCCCCATCTCTCTCTCTCCCCCCCATCTCTCTCTCTCCCCCCCATCTCTCTCTCTCCCCCCCATCTCTCTCTCTCCCCCCCCCCATCTCTCTCTCTCCCCCCCCCATCTCTCTCTCTCCCCCCCCATCTCTCTCTCTCCCCCCCCATCTCTCTCTCTCCCCCCCATCTCTCTATCTCCCCCCCCATCTCTCTCTCTCCCCCCCCATCTCTCTCTCTCCCCCCCATCTCTCTCTCTCCCCCCCCCATCTCTCTCTCTCCCCCCCCATCTCTCTCTCTCCCCCCCCATCTCTCTCTCTCCCCCCCCATCTCTCTCTCTCCCCCCCCATCTCTCTCTCTCCCCCCCATCTCTCTCTCTCTCCCCCCCATCTCTCTCTCTCTCCCCCCCCATCTCTCTCTCTCTCCCCCCCATCTCTCTCTCTCTCCCCCCCATCTCTCTCTCTCTCCCCCCCATCTCTCTCTCTCTCTCCCTCCCTTTCTCTCTCTCTCTCTCCCTCCCTTTCTCTCTTTCTCTCTCCCCCACCTCTCTCTTTCTCTCTCCCCATCTCTCTCTCTCTTCCCCATCTCTCTCTCTCTCTTCCCCCCATCTCTCTCTCTCTCTTCCCCCCATCTCTCTCTCTCTCTTCCCCCCATCTCTCTCTCTTTCTCTCTCCCCATCTCTCTCTCTCTTCCCCCCATCTCTCTCTCTCTCTTCCCCCCACCTCTCTCTTTCTCTCTCCCCATCTCTCTCTCTCTTCCCCCCATCTCTCTCTCTCTCTCTCTTGCCCCCATCTCTCTCTCTCTTGCCCCCATCTCTCTCTCTCTTCCCCCCATCTCTCTCTCTCTCTTCCCCCCATCTCTCTCTCTCTCTTCCCCCCATCTCTCTCTCCCTCTTCCCCCCATCTCTCTCTCTCTCTTCCCCCATCTCTCTCTCTCTCTCTTCCTCCCATCTCTCTCTCTCTCTTCCTCCCATCTCTCTCTCTCTCTTCCCCCCATCTCTCTCTCTCTCTTCCCCCCATCTCTCTCTCTCTCTCTCTCCCCTTTCTCTTTCTCTCTCCCCTTTCTCTTTCTCTCTCCCCTTTCTCTTTCTCTCTCCCCTTTCTCTTTCTCTCTCCCCCTTTTCTCTCTCTCTCTCCCCCTTCTCTCTCTCTCTCTCCCCCTTCTCTCTCACTCTCTCCCCCATCTCTCTCTCTCTTTCTCCCCCATCTCTCTTTCTCTCTCCCCATCTCTCTCTTTCTCTCTCCCCATCTCTCTCTTTCTCTCTCCCCATCTCTCTCTCTCTTCCCCCATCTCTCTCTCTTCCCCCATCTCTCTCTCTTCCCCCATCTCTCTCTCTTCCCCCATCTCTCTCTCTCTTCCCCCATCTCTCTCTCTCTTCCCCCATCTCTCTCTCTCTTCCCCCATCTCTCTCTCTCTTCCCCCATCTCTCTCTCTCTTCCCCCATCTCTCTCTCTCTTCCTCCATCTCTCTCTCCCCCCTTTCTTTCTCTCTCCCCCCTTTCTTTCTCTCTCCCCCCTTTCTTTCTCTCTCCCCCCTTTCTTTCTCTCTCCCCCCATCTCTCCCTCTCTCTCCCCCATCTCTCTCCCTCTCTCTCCCCCATCTCTCTCCCTCTCTCTTCCCCCATCTCTCTCTTTCTCTCTCCCCCATCTCTCTTTCTCTCTCCCCCATCTCTTTCTCTCTCTTCCCCCATCTCTCTCTTTCTCTCTCCCCCCATCTCTCTCTTTCTCTCCTCCCATCTCTCTCCCTCTCCCCCAATCTCTCTCTCTCTCTTCCCCCATCTTTCTCTCTCTCTCTCCCACCCCCTCTCTATCCCTCTCCCCTCATCTCTTTCTCTCTCCCTCCTCATCTCTGGCCACTCACTCCCACCTCAGCCTCTCGCTCCCCTCCTCCCCCCATCCTGGCCTCTCGCGTCCCCACCTCTTTGGCTCCTCTTTCCACCCCACCCTCTCTCCCCTGCCCTTCTTTCTCCACTATGCCAGCCCCTCTCTCTCAGACCCCCCGCTTCTCTCGCCACCCACTCCCCCACTCCAATTCAACAATCAGGCAGCACCTTCCAAACCCACAGCCACTACCATCTAGAAGGACAAGAGCAGCAGATAGATGGGAGCACCACCATCTGGAAGTTCCCCTCCAAGTCACTCACCATCCTGACTTGCAAGTATATCACCGTTTCTTCACTGCCGCTAGGTCAAAATCCTGGAACTCCCTCCCTAACAGCGCTGTGGGTGTACCTACACCACATGGACTGCAGCGGTTCAAGAAGGCAGCTCACCACCACCTTCTCAAGGGCAACTAGGGATGGGCAATAAATGCTGGCCCAGCCAGCGAAGCCCACATCCCATGAATGAAAAAAATCCTCTCACTCGTCCCACTCCCTAGTCCCTCGGCCCCTCTTTTCCCCCTCTCGACACCCCGTTCCCCCTCTCTCACTCCCCTTCCCCTCTCTCGCTCCCCCCCTTCCCCTCTCTCGCTTCTCCATACCCACCCCACTCAGCCCCACCTCTCTCTTGCTGCTGCGGCCTTTTGGTGTTTGGCGAGTTGGAATGTGAGCTGCTGGGCTACATTTCATGGCAGCTTTACTGATTAGACGCTTGGTAATATTTCTCTGAAGTTTCAGTTCCCTCACAGGAAATTTCAAATTAGTGAGGGAGGTGATCGGTTACAGTTTGTCAGTAGGCGAACTGTCACACCTGACTTGTCTAAAACCAATCCAACACCCCCAATACTTCCCCCCACCACCCAAACTAAGGTCGGCTTCATTCTGTTCCTGTGATTCTGATTGCTGAGGGCTTCTAATACGGTGGCTCACATGTTATAAAACTATTTCTCCGTCGTAGTGTCATTCCCTTGAAGGATGCACCCCTGGGCTGGAGGCTGCTGCTCTGAAGTGCGTAAGCAGTGCTTATCATGTTTAATATTATTCCCCTTACCTGGCTTAAGGACGCCTCCCTCATGCTGACAATGGATCTCTCACTGTCAGCTGTGGCTCAGTGGGTAGCACTTGCACCTCAGGGTCAGTAGGCCGTGGGTTCGTGTCCCACTCCCAAGATTTGAGCTAATAATCTGAGCTGGCTGTTAAGTGTAGCTTGGGTTGGAGATGCTGCAAACAGCAGCTTTCATGGCGTCTGGATGGCCCAGCACAGTTTACAGTTAATGAAATCCGTTTTTTGAAATGCAGCCACCATTGTAATGTAGGAAGCATGGCAGCCAATTTGTGCACAGCAAGGTTCCAGAGCAGTAAGGATGTACACTGGAGGAGATTGCTTCACTAAGTTGGGACGTGGCGGTGTTCAGTAAGGAACACAATTTGGAAGTTAGACTGAAATGCTATTGTAATTATTAACATGTTTCAGTGGGACTCTTTGTAACCAAAATGGCTGCTTGATACCAGGTTTGAGTGATATTGAAGATATCAGAATAAAACAGGCTGAGGTGGGTCTGTGTGCTCGTGCATCCACACACCTGCCCCTTCTACAAAAGAGATGTCTCAAGACCATGACCAATCCATTATTGTCGGTCCACAGATCGCAAATGAAGGATTTGTTGTCTTGTCTTGCCTCTGCTCAAGGACTCCTGGGTGGTAGAAAGAGCAGAATCATTGTGGTAATGTGTACAGCGTGTCCCCGATTTGACACGGTGAGATTTCTTTTTCTCCTACTTGGGAGGAGATAAATCCTTGTGTATCTGAGGCCCTTTCCCCTGCTTTCACTGTCCTTCACATGCTGCCAGGGTAATGAATCCATGCCCCAGAGTAGGATAAAATTCACAAAGCATTTCCTGTGCATTAGATCATTGGCCTTTCTGGAACTGTTTGACCCTGACTTGAGAATGACTCTGGAAAATCGAAAGGTTGAGTTAAATGCGATGAGGTGAATCTGGCTCTGGAACCTCCCAGACTTGTGATCTTGTTAACTCTTCCCACACTGTTTACAAGGGACTGCATTTCCTGAAATAGTCGGAATTTTTTACTCCTCGCTAGGAATGGGACTGACGGTGCTGAATTTCCACTTTTAAAAAGATGGTGTGTTCTCTTCCACCCCACCTGACACCCAAGCTCACTCTCTCTCGCTCTCTCTCTTTTCTGAGTAATGGAGGCCATTCTGGACCTTGAGAAGAGACCGTGAGCTTCAGCAGGGTATTTGACCATTGGAGCCATACCTCACTTTCCAACATGCGCCACTGATTTACTTGTTTTGTTCCTGTCTCCCTCTCCCTAGCCCAGGGGCAGTTATGGTGTCCCAGCTATGTCTGCAAGCCCAGTGCTCATCTGGGAAATCTGCTGTTCCCTTGTCCTGTTTAGATACTCACCTAGATATTTATCTAGTGCCTTTAATGAAATAAAACTTGTCTCGAGTGCTTCACAGAGACCTGATAAAATAAAATATAAACTGGCTTATGGACAGCCTGATGCCAACTACTTAGAAAGCTTAACCAATTGATAATGGTGACCGTAACTAAAGCTGCTGACAACTAAACAGCTGTTGTTCACTAAATTGGCCCTTGGGATGAGGAGGCTGTCCTACGATGAGAGGCTGAGAAAATTAAGTCTATTTTCTGGAGTTTAGAAGAATGAGAGGCGATCTCATTGAAATGTGCAAGATTCTTAAGGGGCTTGCAAAGCTGAGAGATTGTTTCCGCTGATCGGGGAGTCTAAAACATGGGGGCACAGTCTCCAGATAAAAAGCTGAACATTTAGGACTGAGATAAGGAGAAATTACTTTACTCAAAATGTTGTGAAGGGCACCTGTTGCTCAAATTTTTGAGATAGCAAGTGGCTCGGGCCCTATTTACAAGATTGCGGCTAAGGCTAATCATATCACATGTGGAGCTGTAAGAATCCCACCGTGTATATTGACCTGTGAAGGTAGGCTCACAGTAGACCATAGTAGAGAATTCCCTGGCAGATTTCTCAACTAGTACGTCAAGGAGGAAGGCTCATTTGACTGCTCCATTTCATAAGTGAATTTGAGCATAGGATTGAGCCCATTAAGACATGTAGGAAATTGTTACATGCCGTTGCAAATTTGAATAAGCAAATATATCATCTGCATACACTGATCAGATCATTTCACACTGTCTATTCTGCAGACTCATGAATGGGCCTAAGGCCATCACTTTCGGCCCTGAAAAGTGCCCAGTTTACCTCAGGTTACCCTGGAAGGGCAAGGTATCTCAAAAATTTGAGCAAACAGGTGAAGCTCGCTGTTTCACGCTGCTACTATACAATAGCAACACGAGTGATATTTGTTGCTAGCAAGATACTGCCGTCAAGCCAATAAAATGTTCTGCCTGTCACATAAATGAGTCCTGTGGTGTATGAATCTCAGAGCCAGTGTGATGCTGGGTATGTAGGCCATATGTCCCAAAGACTGGCGGATCGTCTCAAACAGTTCGTCCCAGCCACTGTTCACAACAGGCAGGGTATAGACCATTTTCAACCAGCCCGTGCTTGCAAATCTCAAAACACAGTGTCCAACATTAGATGTGATCCCATGATTGGACAACATTTGTTAAATAATCCTCAGTGTGCTAAGAGTTATGCTGACAATCAACTTAAGATTGCCAATCGGGCTTGCAGTGTGGTGCATTGCATGTACTGAAAGCTACGTATATTAATACACGGGGCCTTGTTCTTTGCAGACAGAAAGAACATGTACACACATTGCACCTGTTTCAGCTAAATAAAATAAGAGACAGCCATTCGCTAATTCATTCCTCAGGGCAATGCCTTGACCAGAGTCAAGCTGCGTGGTTCACATTTCAAACAATACTTGACATTTAACTGTCAGTCACTATGAACTGGTGCATTCTCCATGGCAACGCCTCTGCCAATCAGAGTCCACTTGCCAGCACCCTCTTCTCATACAGTATAAATTGTTGTTCTCTTTCCATTTGGCACTCTTGCGAATTGTGCTGATGAATCCAAGACAAAAAGCTTTGACAAAAATGTCACTTTTTTCATCAGTACTCAAGTCTGTACTACCAAATGACTATTTGTGAATCTTAGTATTCTGTACCCAGAGGGTTGTGAATGCTCCATCAATGAATTCATTTAAGGCTGAACAGACAGATTTTTAGTCTCTGATGGGAATGGGCAGGGAAATAGAGTTGAAGCCCCAGATCAACCGTGATTGTATTGTATGGCGGAGCAGGCTCAAAGGGCCACATAATCTGTTTCTTGTCTTCTTGACAAATGGGCTTATTTTATTATTTATTATTGGGATTTGGACATGGCCGCTATTTATTATCTTCTGTAGTTGCCCGAGAAAGTGGCTTGATGCAACTCGGAGCAGTTAAGAATCAGCCACATTGGTGTCACACAAAGACCAGAGCCTGGGTAAGGATGTCAAGTTTCCTTCCCTCAAAGGGACAGTAGAAAACGTCACTCTGGCAACTTCCTGATCACTTTTACTGATACTGGCTTTTAACTTTGATTTTTTTTTAATAAGACTTAGTGCATGTGTGTGCACACAGCTTTGAAGTTAGCATGAAAAGTCGAGAAGGCTGTTTTAAAATGTCACTTGGGATCGTTTGGTTAGGCCTCGGCTGGAATAGTGTGTTCAATTTGGGGCACCATACTTTAGGAAGGACAGAAAGGCACCAAGAAGGTGCAGAGGAGATTTACAGGAATTCCAAAGATCAAGGCATCATCAAGACAACGTTTGGCCAAGTGTGGCAGCAAGGAGCTCTATCTTGTAAAATTGAAGTCAGTGGGAATCAGAGAAAACTCTCCACTGGTTGGAGCCATACCTAGCACAAAGGAAGTTGAAATAAAAACAGAAAATGCTGGAAAAACTCAGCAGCTCTGGCAGCGTCTGTGGAGCGAGAAGCAGAGTTACTGTTTCGAACCCAATATAACTCCTCTTTGGAACTGGCAGAGGAGATCAAGTGACAAATGTGTCATAGAACACAAGACAAAGAGAGTTGTAATGGCAGGAGTAAAGGAACAAAGCATTGGTCTAGAGTAAAAACAAAAAACTGCGGATGCTGGAAATCCAAAACAAAAAGGGAATTACTTGGAAAAACTCAGCAGGTCTGGCAGCATCGGCGGAGAAGAAAGGAGTTGAACAAAGGACTCGAAACACCAACTTTGTTCTTCTCCGCTGATGCTGCCAGACCTGCTGAGGTTTTTCCAGGTAATTGGTCTAGAGTAGGTGTTAATAGAGCAAATGTCAGCTGTGTCTGAAAGCAAAACGTGAGAACAAGATACAGACTGGCACTTTGTTTATTATTTATTCTTTCATGGGATGTGGGTGTTGCTGCAAGGCTAGTATTTGTTGCCCATCCCTAATTGCCCTTGAACTGAGTGGCTTAGTAGACCATTTCAGAGGGCAGTTAAGGGTCAAGCATGTTCCTGTGGGTCTGGAGTCACATGTAGGATAGGGCAGACCAGGTAAGGATGGCAGGTTTCCTAAAGGACATTAGTGAACCAGATGAGTTTTTACAACAATCGACAGTTTCATGGCCATTATGACTGAGACTAGCTTTCAATTCCAGATTTTATTAATTGAATTAAAAACTCCACCAGCTGTCATGGTGGGATTTGAAACTGTGTCCCCAGAGCATTAGCCATGGCCTCTAGATTACTAGTCCAGTGACATTGTCACTATACCACCATCTCCCCAACTAAGGGAGAAAAATACAGTATGGAGGACAGAGTTCATAGTCTGAAGTTGTTGAACTCAATGTTGAGTCCAGAAGGCTGTCAGTTGCCTAATCGAAAGATGAGATGTTGCTCCTCCAAATACTTCACTGGAACGTTGCAGCAGGACAAGGACAGATATCTGAGCATGAGAGAAAGGTGATGAATTGAAATGGCAAGCAACCAGGATGTTGGGGGCGTGCTTGTGGACTGAGTGGATGTGTTCTGCAAAGTGGTCACCCAGTCTGCAGTGTAGAGGAGACCACATTGTGAGCAGTGAATACAGTAGACAAAATTGGGGGGAGGCGATGGCGTAGTGGTATTGTCGCTGGGCTAGTAATCCAAAGACCCAGGGTAATACTTTGGAGACCTGGGTTCGAATCCCACCACAGCACACAGTGGAATTTGAATTCAATGAAAACCTGGAATTAAAAGTCTGATGATGACCATGAAACCATTGACGGTGGTTGTAAAAACCCATCTGGGTCACTAATGCCCTTTTAAGGAAGGAAATCTGTCATTCTTACCAGATCTGACCTACATGTGACTCCAGACCCACAGCAATGTGGTTGACTCTTAAATGCCCTGTGAAATTGGCAAAAAAGGAATGAAACTGGACGGTCAACCTGGCATCAACCTAGGCAACGACAATTTCAGCCCTGTTGACCCTCCAAAGTCCTCCTTACTAACATCTGGGGGTCAGTGCCAAAATTGGGAGAGCTGTCTCACAGGGTAGTCAAGCAACAGCCTGACATAGTCATCCTCACGGAATCATACCTTACAGGTAATGAATAGACACCACCATCACCATCCCACTAGCAGGACAGGCAGCACAGTGGTACACAGTCGGGAAAGAGTTGCCTTGGGAGTCCTCAAATTTGACACCAGACCCAATGAAATCTCATGGCATCAGGTTAAACGTGGGCAAGGAAACCTCCTGCTGATTACCATGTACTGCCCCCCCTCAGCTGATGAATCAGTGCTCCTCCATGTTGAACAACACTTGGAGGAAGCACTGAGGGTAGCAAGGACACAGAATGTATTCTGGGTGGGGGGGCTTCAGTGTCCATCACCAAGAATGGTTCGGTAGCACGACTACTGACTGAGCTGGCCGAATCCTAAAGGACATACCGGCTAGACTGGGTCTGTGGCAGGTGGTGAGGGAAAAACATACTTGACCTCATCCTCACCAACCTACCTGCCGCAGATCTATCTATCCATGACAGTATCGGTAGGAGTGACCACCACACAGTTGTTGTGGAGATGAAGTCCTGCCTTCACATTGAGGATACCCTCCATCGTATTGCGTGGCACTACCACCATGCTAAATGGGATAGATTTCGAACAGATCTAGCAACTCAAGGCTGGGCACCCATGAGGTGCTATGGGCCATCAGCAGCAGAGTCCTCAGATACTGAAGCAGTCCATGTCCAAATGCAGCAAGACCTGGACAGTATCCAGGCTTGGGCTGACAAGTGGCAAGTAATATTCACGCCACATAAGTGTCAGGCAATGACCATCTCCAAAAAGAGATAATCTAACTGTCGCCCCTTGATGTTCAATGGCATTACCATCAATGAATCTGCCACTATCAACATCCTGGGGGTTGCCTTTGACCAGAAACTGAACTGGACCAGCCATATAAATACTGAGGCTACAAGAAGAGGTCAGAAGCTAGGAATCCTGCACCAAGCAACTCACCACCTGACTCCCCAAAGTCTGTCCACCATCTACAAGGCACAAAACAGGAGTGTGATGAAATACTGTCCACTTGCTTGGATAAATGCAGGTCCAACAACACCCAAGAAACTCAACATCATCAGGACAAAGTAGCCTGCTTAACTGGCACTCCATTCACCACCTTAAACATTCACTCCCTCCACCACCAACGCACAGTGGCAGCGGTGTGTACTATATGGAAGACGCACTGCGGCATCTCACCAAGGCTCCTTCGACAGCACCTTCCAACCTGCAGCCTTGACCACCTAGAGGACAAGGCCAGCAGACACATGGGAACACCTCCACCTGCAAGTTCCCCTCCAAGTCACACACCATCCTGACTTGGAACTAGTATTACCATTCTTTCACTGTTATTGGGTCAAAATCCTGGCAAGGCCAGGAAAGTGGGACTAATTGGATATCTCTTTCAAAAATCCAGCACAGGCTCAATGGGCTGAATGCTAAGTGTCATTCAATGTTTCAACTAGTCAATGAGTTTCTTCAAGTTTGAAGTCCAGGACTCTGAGCAGTATAGAAAATCTGTTTTGTTAATTAAGCTCTGCAGCTTCTGTTGTAGACCTACTGTGCTTTGAATAGATGTAAAATGGTAACGGCTGTTTTTCTCTGCCATCGTTTGGTTTTTAGTTAAGGTCATCAGTCAGCAATGCACATTTACTTGAATGAAATTAAATGTCTTTTGCTCAATATTTATTTGCAGGATATCCGGAATACTGTGGGCAATATCCCTATAGAGTGGTACAAGGACTATCCACACATCGGCTATGATCTGGACGGAAAGAAAATCTACAAACCAATCCGAAATAAAGATGAGCTAGATGAATTCTTGGATAAGATGGAAAACCCAGATTATTGGTATGGAGTATGAGAAAACTGCTGTTGGTGGGTGGGGGGTTGCCATGGTCGTGGTGGTTTGAATTTTGAACATGTCTCTGGTTTTGATGATTTGAGTGAGTTGTTGTCTGTCTCCCAATTAATCACAGAATCACACAGTGCAGAAGAGGCCCTTTGGCCCATCGAGTCTGCACCTACCTAATCCCATTTACCAGCACTTGGCCCATAGCCTTGAATGTTATGACGTGCCATGTGCTCATTAAGCTGTTCATAAATTCATCCCATCACAGCTTGAAGCATTGAACCATTTATTTTATATACAAAAGGGCTGAATTGAAGTCAGTCCCCAGGTTAACGGTCTTAATTTTGAACATGTTCTTTGGGCAAATTTAATGGGGGAATCATCAACTTGGGCCCCTCCTATTGATTAGGGTCTCCCATTTAAGAGTGAAATCAGGAGACATTTTTTCTCTGAGTCATTCATCTGTCCCTTTCCCAGAGAGCAGCGGCTAGGTCACTGAAGACCTTCAAGGCTGAGTTACACAGATTTCTGATCAACAAGCGAGTTGAGGGTTATGGGGGACGGATTGCAAAGTGGAATTAAGATCATGGTGGATCTGGGGGTGGCCTTCTTGAATGGTGGAGCATGATCAAGGGACTTAATGGCCTCCTCCTCCTAATTCTTGTGGTTGCCTACAGTGCCGTTCCTGTTTTTGCCCTATGCACATGTCCTATTGGTTGCCTTTGGTGCTCCTCCTTTGGAATGGCTAAGGCTTCAGATTGATAGAGTGCGGGATAGCCTGATTAACAAAGGGCTAGTGAAGGAGGTGAGAGACTTCTGCTATTTATCATTTGCTAGTCTTTTTCCAACACCATTGTTTTCTCCCCTCCCTCCTGCATAACCCATAGGCGCACCATTCCAGATAAGATGACTGGCACTGAAATTCGCCTAACTGACGAACAGATAGATCTCGTCCACAGGATCCAGAAGGGACAGTACGGAGATGCCAAGTTTAATCCATATGAGGTGGGAATATTTGATTTCCAAACTATCCGTCACCCTCAGTATAAACACAAACTTCCTGGATTTAGTTGTAAATGAAACAAGTACATTATAAATTTCTGATTTTGGTGCTGCAACCAGGACAGAGAATGGGGCACAAAACTGTGCTGCAGGTGCAAATCTTGTACATTCATACTTACAGTCACTGGGTCGCCTACAGCATGTCTCAGGAAGCAATGCTCATCTATGCTTGCATTGAGGAAAATTGATGGGACAGCGTAGCTTTACTCTATATCTAGCCCTGTGCTGTACCTGTCCTGGGAGTGTTTGATGGGGGACAGTGTAGAGTGAGCTTTACTCTGCATCTAACCCTGTGCTGTACCTGTCCTGGGAGTGTTTGATGGGGACAGTGTAGAAGGACCTTTACTCTGTATCTAACCCCGTGCTGTACCTCTCCTGGGAGTGTTTGATGGGGACAGTGTAGAAGGAGCTTTACTCTGTATCTCACCCCGTGCTGTAACTGTCCTGGGAGTGTTTGATGGGGGCAGTGTAGCTTTACTCTGTATCTAACCCTGTGCTGTACCTGTCCTGGGAGTGTTTGATGGGGACAGTGTAGAAGGAGCTTTACTCTGTATCTAACCCCGTGCTGTACCTGTCCTGGGAGTGTTTGATGGGGACAGTGTAGAGGGAGCTTTACTCTGTATCTAACCCCATGCTGTACCTCCCCTGGGAGTGTTTGATGGGGACAGTGTAGAGGGAGCTTTACTCTGTATCTAACCCTGTGCTGTACCTGTCCTGGGAGTGTTTGATGGGGACAGTGTAGAGGGAGCTTTACTCTGTATCTAATCCCGTGCTGTACCTGCCCTGGAAGTGTTTGATGGGGACAGTGTAGAGGGAGCTTTACTCTGTATCTAACCCCGTGCTGTACCTGTCCTGGGAGTGTTTGATGGGGACAGTGTAGAGGGAGCTTTACTCTGTATCTAACCCCGTGCTGTACCTGTCCTGGGAGTGTTTGATGGAGACAGTGTAGAGGGAGCTTTACTCTGTATCTAATCCCGTGCTGTACCTGCCCTGGGAGTGTTTGATGGGGACAGTGTAGAGGGAGCTTTACTCTGTATCTAACCCCGTGCTGTACCTGTCCTGGGAGTGTTTGATGGGGACAGTGTAGAGGGAGCTTTACTCTGTATCTAACCCTGTGTTGTACCTGTCCTGGGAGTGTTTGATGGGGACAGTGTAGAGGGAGCTTTACTCTGTATCTAACCTGTGATATGCATGGCCAAGGGGTGTTTGAGTCTGTGTGGAGAGCTGTTGTGTATCTGTCATTGGATGATGGAATTTCACAGCATAGAAAGAGGCCATTGGAGGCCAGCAGTCAGATAGAACTACCCATTAAATCCTTTTCCCCATGGACCTGCCACCTAAAAACTATAGTGTGATTTGTTCTAATACAGTCTTTGACACCCTAGCAACCCTCCTCCTCTTTAAAAAATCTCACCGCTCCCTCTGTTTTTTGTGATAATCCTAAATTTATTCCTTTTAGTTACCGACTCACTGATCAGCCCGAATAGTTTGCCCGGTTTACAGATCCTTTCCTAATCAGATCTCCTATTAATGTTATAGCAAATATGGCCCCTATATTGCTCAGTCTTTTTTTCTCCCTTTCTGTCTTTCTTTTTCTTTCTCTCTTTGTCTCTCCCTCCCTCTGTCTTTCTCTGTCTCTTTCACTTGCTTGTGCTCTCTCCCGCTTGCTCGCTCACTCTCTATCCCGCTTGTTCACTCGCTGTCCCTTTTGCCCCCTGGCTCACCTGCTGTCCCTTTTGCCCGTTGGCTCACCCTCTGGCTCGCCCGTTGTCCCTCTCGCACCCTGGCTCACTCGCCCGCTGTCCCTCTCGCCCGCAGTCCCTCTCGCACCCTGGCTCACTCGCTGTCCCTTTTGCCCACTGACCCTTTATTTTCTCCTCATCACATTCCTGGCATCTTAATGAATCCCTTCTGCACCCTCTCTATAATCTTGACATCCTCCCTGAAGTAGGATTCCCAATGCTAGTTCTTTTAGAGCTGGAAGTTTTCCATTCCTAGAATTGATGTTACTTATTAAGTCATTAGATTAAGTAATAAGGCATAACCAGGCTACTGGGACTTTGTCATCTATTCAACCAGTAGCATCCAAATCCTTTGTGCCCACATTCATTTTCTGCCCTTTCCTTTAACCACCGATCTAATCAATTTTAAAATGCTGACATGCCCTCTGCTTCAATCGATAACTCTGGATATACATTTCATGGCCCCGCAGTAACTGAAAGTGATCAGAATTTTCTCAATTCCTCTCTGGAGTTTTAGGTGAATCAGGTGCAGTGGAGCTTGTGCTATTCTGCTGTAGTACAGGTGTCTGCCACTAGGGGCTGTTGGTGAGCTGTGAAAGTATTGAGGCACATTGTCCTGAATATGTGGCCCCGTTTATTATCAGTAGTCCTGAATTTTTGGGAACAGGAGCAAGCCTGCCTGTTTCAATAATGTTTTATACATTGTCTACTTCAACGTCCCTTTTCAATGACATACTCCACATCACTGATCTGGGTGAAACTATCTTCCCAATTTCCCTTTTAACTGATTTACTGGTAACTTCCTTACCATCCACCTACCACCTTCTTTTCCTCTCTTCTGTATGACCCCCCCCCACCCCCCCCCAACTCCACCTCCAGCTCCTCTTTGTTTAAATTGCATCCCCTTGATGTGCAGACCCACATCATAGAATCTTGCAGCACAGGAGAGACCATTTGGCCCATCGTGTCTAGGTTACCTCTTTGAAAGATCTATCCAATTAGTTCCCAGTCTTTCCCTAGAGCCCTACAAACCATTTTATGAGATGTTAAGGTCATTGGCCCGGCCAGCATTTATCGCCCATCCCCATTGCCTTTGAGAAGGCGGTGGTGGTGGTGAGCCACCACATTGAATTTTGATGTGAACGGTACTATCACAGCTGTTAGGTTCACTCCTAGTTGACCTGAGGGCTTTAAGAGCTACCTCAGGGCTCCCCGTTGTGGGACAGGGGTCCCATTGTTGGTCCTGCCCCAGGAGGGGTGGCTGGTCCTTCGTTGGAGAGCATTGATGAAGCACATGAGGTTTTCCCCACAATCCAGCAGCAAATACCGACCCTGATTTATAACAAGGCCTTTAATGTGGGCAAATGCCCCAAGCTGCTTCCCAGAGGTACAGTCAGAAACGGGGCCACTGAGGTAAAGGAGCTGTAGAGGGATGGCCCCTGACTTGTTCGAAGAGGTGGGTTTTAAATAAAAGAGAACAACTAAGGGTTTGGGGGAGGGATAGTGTGGTGCATTGATAGCTGAAAACACAGCCATCAATGGGGCATAGGGAAGGAGACAGATGCCTCCAAACTATGTGTCCCAGCAATGGAGAGTTTTTGCAGGGGTAGGGATGGAGGAGGTTACATCGATTGGAAGGAGTGAGGCTGAGAGAATCTCAACAAGTGGCTGACAACTTTAAATTTAGGCAGTGAGGAATTTGAAGCTGATGTTGGACAGTGAGAGTGTGAGGAATAGATAATTGGTGCCTTGGGGTGAGGTGGGACATGGGCATCAGTATCTGGTCTACTAGTAGCCCACGAATTGCTGGCTTTATTGAATTTGGTTTCTAAGCTACATTTGGGTTGCAAGTCCAGCATCACAGGGCTACTGCGGGGGTTTTCTAGAGTATATGTGTGTCATTAGATTGTAGCTGCAGCACCCTTCTGCCTCCTGAAAGCACAAAAGGGAAATTAAATGAACAAATCAAGGCCTTGGAAAAGGTGTAGAGATTTCCCAGAATTAAATCTAGTGCTGAGACATATTGATGATGTGGAGAGACGGGAGGAGCTGGAGTTATTCTCCTTTTGAGCAAAGGATAGAGGGAGATTTTTATGCAGATGTTGAAAATCTTTGAGCCTTTTGATAGACTAAATGAGGAGAAACTGCTTGCAGTGGCAGGAGGGTTGAGAACTAGTGGACATCGATATAAGGTAATCGATAAAAGAACCAGCTGGGGAGGTGAAGAGGAGTTTTTTTCTATGTGGTGAGTTGTGACTTGGAATGTGCTGCCTGAAAGAGCGGTCAAACAGATTCAATAGTAACTTTCTAAAGGGAATTAAATAAATACTTGACATGTTATAGCCGGGGAGAAGTGGTAGAATGGTTCCCCTCCCTTTCCACTTCTCAGGTGACTGCAACATGTGTTTTTAAAGAGTTTGTTTGTCAATTTAGTGAATATCTAACTGTTTAAGTGCTGTGACTGTAAAAGACACACAGAGAGGCTTTCTTGTAAGTTTTATAAGAAAAGGAAATGGTATTTATTGCCCTTAACTAATGTAGATAAAAAATAAAAATAACACTCCAACTCACAGATGCACCCGAGAGAGAGACAGACTCATGGGCATCGACCCACGTACACACTGACACACGCACACACCGACCCACGTACACACCGACCCACGCACACACCGACCCACGCACACACCGACCCACGCACACACCGACCCACGCGCTCACCGACCCACGTGCTCACCGACCCACGTGCTCCCCGACCCACGTGCTCACCGACCCACGTACACACCGACCCACGTACACGCCAACACACGCACACACCGACCCACGCACACACCGACCCACGTACACACCGACCCACGTACACACCGACCCACGGGTTCACCGACCCACGTAAACACCGACCCATGTAAACACCGACCCACGGGTTCACCGACCCACGTACACACTAACACATGGGCTCACCGACCCACGTAAACACCGACCCACGTAAACACCGACCCACGGGTTCACCAACCCACGGGTTCACCGACCCACGGGTTCACCGACCCACGGGTTCACCGACCCACGTACACACCAACACACGGGCTCACCGACCCACGGGTTCACCGACACACGTACACGCCAACACACGCACACGCCGACCCACGTACACACCGACCCACGTACACACCGACCCACGTACACACCGACCCACGTGCACACCGACCCACGTACACACGGTCCCACGGGCTCACCGACCCACGCACACTCCGACCCACGCGCACACCGACCCACGCGCACACCGACCCACGCGCATACCGACCCACGCGCTCACTGACCCACGTACACACCGACCCACGCGCTCACTGACCCACGTACACACCGACCCACGTGCTCACCGACCCACGTACACACCGACCCACGTGCACACCGACCCACGTGCACACCGACCCACGTGCTCACCTACCCACGTGCTCACCTACCCACGTGCTCACCGACCCACGTACTCACCTACCCACGTGCTCACCTACCCACGTGCTCACCTACCCACGTGCTCACCGACCCACGTACTCAAGAACCCACGTGCACACTGACCCACGTGCACACTGACCCACGTGCACACTGACCCACGTGCACACTGACCCACGTGCACACTGACCCACGTGCACACTGACCCACGTGCACACTGACCCACGTGCACACTGACCCACGTGCACACCAACCCACGTACACAATGACCGACAGGCTCAACGACCCACGCACACACCGACCCATGGGCACACTGACCCACGTGCGCACCGACCCACGGGCGCACCGACCCACGGGCGCACCGACCCACGGGCGCACCGACCCACGGGCTCACCGACCCACGGGCACACCGACCCACATACACACCGACCAACGCACACACCGACCAACGCACACACCGACCAACGCACACACCGACCAACGCACACACCGACCAACGCACACACCGACCAACGCACACACCGACCAACGCACACATTGACCCACTCACACACCGACCCACGTACACAGCGACCCACGGGCTCACCGACCAATGTACACACTGACACACGTACACACCGCCCCACGCACATACCACCCCACGGGCTCACCGACCCACGCACACGCCCGACCCACGGGCACACCGACCCACGGGCACACCGACCCACGGGCACACCGACCCATGGGCGCACCGACACATGGGCGCACCGACCCACGGGCGCACCGACCCACGGGCGCACCGACCCACGCACACACCGACCCACGCACACACCGACCCACGCACACACCGACCCACGCACACACCGACCCACGCACACACCGACCCACGCAGACACCGACCCACGGGCTCACCGACCCACGCACACACCGACCCACGGGCGCACCGACCCACGCACACACCGACCCACGCACACACCGACCCACGCAGACACCGACCCACGCAGACACCGACCCACGCAGACACCGACCCACGGGCTCACCGACCCACGGGCACACCGACCCACGCACACACAGACCCACGCACACACCGACCCACGGGCTCACCGACCCACGCACGCACCGACCCACGCACGCACCGACCCACGCACGCACCGACCCACGGGCTCACTGACCCACGTACACACCGACCCACGTACACACCGACCCACGGGCTCACTGACCCATGTACACACTGACCCACGTACACACTGACCCACATACACACCGACACACGCACACGCCGACCCACGGGCTCACCGACCCACCTTTGCACCGACCCATGCACTCACCGACCCACAGGCTCACCGACCCACGCACACACCGACCCACGTACACACCGACCCACGTACACACCGACCCACGTACGCACCGACCAACGCACACACCAACCCACGGGCTCACCGACCCACGTACAAACCGACCCACGTACACAGCGACCCACATACACAGCGACCCACGGGCTCACCGACCCATGGTCTCACCGACCCACGTACACACCGACCCACGGACTCACCGACCCACGGGCTCACCGACCCACGCACACACCGACCAACGCACACACCGCCCCACGCACACACCGCCCCACGCACACACCGCCCCACGCACACACCGCCCCACGGGCTCACCAACCCACGCACACACCGACCCACGGGCGCACCGACCCACGGGCGCACCGACCCACACACACACCGACCCACGCACACACCGACCCACGGGCGCACCAACCCATGCACACACCGACCCACGCACACACTGCCCCACGCACACACCGCCCCACGCACACACCGCCCCACGCACACACCGCCCCACGGGCTCACCGACCCACGCACACACCGACCCACGGGCGCACCGACCCACGGGCGCACCGACCCACGGGCGCACCGACCCACACACACACCGACCCACGCACACACCGACCCACGGGCGCACCGACCCACACACACACCGACACACGCAGACACCGACCCACGCAGACACCGACCCACGCAGATACCGACCCACGCAGACACCGAACCACGGGCTCACCGACCCACGGGCACACCGACCCATGCACACACCGACCCATGCACACACCGACCCACGGGCTCACCGACCCACGCACGCACCGACCCACGTACACACCGACCCACGGGCTCACTGACCCACGTACACACTGACCCACATACACACCGACACACGCACACACCGACACACGCACACGCCGACCCACGGGCTCACCGACCCACGCACACACCGACCCACGCACACACCGACCCACGCACACACCGACCCACGGGCTCACCGACCCACGGGCTCACCGACCCACGCACACACCGACCCACGCACACACCGACCCACGCACGCACCGACCCACGGGCTCACCGACCAACGCACACACCAACCCACGGGCTCACCGACCCACATACACACCGACCCACGTACACAGCGACCCACGTTCACTGCGACCCACGTGCACAGCGACCCACGGGCTCACCGACCCACGGGCACACCGACCCACGGTCTCACCGACCCACGTACACACCGACCCACGGGCTCACCGACCCACGCACACACCGACCCACGCACACACCGACCCACGCACACACCGACCCACGCACACACCGACCCACGTACACACCGACCCACGCACACACCGACCAACGCACACACCGACCCATGCACACACCGACCCATGCACACACCGACCCACGCACACACCGACCCACACACACACCGCCCCACGGGCTCACCGACCCACGCAGACACCGACCCACGCACACACCGACCCACGCGCACACCGACCCACGGGCACACCGACCCACGTGCGCACCGACCCACGTGCGCACCGACTCACGGGCTCACCGACCCACGGGCACACCGACCCACATGCACACTGACCAACGCACACACTGACCAACGCACACACCGACCAACGCACACACCGACCAACGCACACACCGACCAACGCACACACCGACCAACGCACACACCGACCAACGCACACACCGACCAACGCACACATTGACCCACTCACACATTGACCCACTCACACATCGACCCACGTACACAGCGACCCACGGGCTCACCGACCAACGTACACACCGACCCACGTACACACCGCCCCACGCACACACCGCCCCACGCACACACCGCCCCACGGGCTCACCGACCCACGCACACACCGACCCACGGGCGCACCGACCCACGGGCGCACCGACCCACGGGCGCACCGACCCACGCACACACCGACCCACGTAGACACCGACCCACGGGCGCACCGACCCACGGGCTCACCGACCCACGGGCACACCGACCCACGCACACACAGACCCACGCACACACCGACCCACGGGCACACCGACCCACGCACACACAGACCCACGCACACACCGACCCACGGGCTCACCGACCCACGCACGCACCGACCCACGCACGCACCGACCCACGCACACACCGACCCACGTACACACCGACCCACGTACACACCAACCCACGGGCTCACCGACCCACGTACACACTGACCCACATACACACTGACCCACATACACACAGACACACGCACACACCGACACACGCACACGCCGACCCACGGGCTCACTGACCCACCTTTGCACCGACCCACGCACACACCGACCCACGCACACACCGACCCACGGGCTCACCGACCCACGGGCTCACCGACCCACGGGCTCACCGACCCACGTACACACCGACCCACGTACGCACCGACCCACGGGCTCACCGACCAACGCACACACCAACCCACGGGCTCACCGACCCACGTACAAACCGACCCACGTACACACCGACCTACGTACACAGCGACCCACGGGCTCAGCGACCCACGGTCTCACCGACCCACGGTCTCACCGACCCACGGGCTCACTGACCCACGGGCTCACCGACCCATGCGCACACCGACCAACGCACACACCGCCCCACGCACACACCGCCCCACGCACACACCGCCCCACGGGCTCACCGACCCACGCACACACCGACCCACGCGCGCACCGACCCACGGGCGCACCGACCCACGGGCGCACCGACCCACGCACACACCGACCCACGGGCGCACCGACCCACGGGCTCACCGACCCACGGGCTCACCGACCCACGGGCACACCGACCCACGCACGCACCGACCCACGGGCGCACCGACCCACGGGCGCACCGACCCACGGGCTCACCGACCCACGCACGCACCGACCCACGCACACACCGACCCACGGGCTCACTGACCCACGTACACACTGACCCACATACACACCGACACACGCACACACCGACACACGCACACGCCGACCCACGGGCTCACCGACCCACCTTTGCACCGACCCACGCACACACCGACCCACGCACACACCGACCCACAGGCTCACCGACCCACGGGCTCACCGACCAACGCACACACCGACCAACGCACACACCGACCAACGCACACACCGACCCACGTACACACCGACCCACGTACACACCGACCCACGGGCGCACCGACCCACGGGCTCACCGACCAACGGACACACCGCCCCACGCACACTCCGCCCCACGCACACACCGCCCCACGCACACACCGCCCCACGCACACACCGACCCACGGGCTCACCGACTCACGGGCTCACCTACCCACGGGCTCACCGAACCACGTACACACCAACCCACGGGCTCACCGAACCACGTACACACCGACCCACGGGCGCACCGACCCATGGGCTCACCGGCCCACCCACACACCAACCCTCGCACACACCGACCCACGCCCACACCGACGCACGCCCACACCGACGCACGGGCTCACCGACCCATGTACACACCGACCCACACACACACCGACGCACGGGAGCACCGACCCACCTTTGCACTGACCCACGCACACACCGACCCACATACACACCGACCCACGGGCTCACCGACCCACGGGCTCACCGACCCACGGGCTCACCGACCCACGTACACACCGACCCACGTACGCACCGACCCACGGGCTCACCGACCAACGCACACACCAACCCACGGGCTCACCGACCCACGTACAAACCGACCCACGTACACACCGACCTACGTACACAGCGACCCACGGGCTCAGCGACCCACGGTCTCACCGACCCACGGTCTCACCGACCCACGGGCTCACTGACCCACGGGCTCACCGACCCATGCGCACACCGACCAACGCACACACCGCCCCACGCACACACCGCCCCACGCACACACCGCCCCACGGGCTCACCGACCCACGCACACACCGACCCACGCGCGCACCGACCCACGGGCGCACCGACCCACGGGCGCACCGACCCACGCACACACCGACCCACGGGCGCACCGACCCACGGGCTCACCGACCCACGGGCTCACCGACCCACGGGCACACCGACCCACGCACGCACCGACCCACGGGCGCACCGACCCACGGGCGCACCGACCCACGGGCTCACCGACCCACGCACGCACCGACCCACGCACACACCGACCCACGGGCTCACTGACCCACGTACACACTGACCCACATACACACCGACACACGCACACACCGACACACGCACACGCCGACCCACGGGCTCACCGACCCACCTTTGCACCGACCCACGCACACACCGACCCACGCACACACCGACCCACAGGCTCACCGACCCACGGGCTCACCGACCAACGCACACACCGACCAACGCACACACCGACCAACGCACACACCGACCCACGTACACACCGACCCACGTACACACCGACCCACGGGCGCACCGACCCACGGGCTCACCGACCAACGGACACACCGCCCCACGCACACTCCGCCCCACGCACACACCGCCCCACGCACACACCGCCCCACGCACACACCGACCCACGGGCTCACCGACTCACGGGCTCACCTACCCACGGGCTCACCGAACCACGTACACACCAACCCACGGGCTCACCGAACCACGTACACACCGACCCACGGGCGCACCGACCCATGGGCTCACCGGCCCACCCACACACCAACCCTCGCACACACCGACCCACGCCCACACCGACGCACGCCCACACCGACGCACGGGCTCACCGACCCATGTACACACCGACCCACACACACACCGACGCACGGGAGCACCGACCCACCTTTGCACTGACCCACGCACACACCGACCCACATACACACCGACACACGCACACACCGACACACGTACACACCGACCCACGGGGGCACCAACCCACGGGCTCACCGACCCACGTACACACCCATCCACGGGCGCACCGACCCACGAGCTCACCGACCCACGCACACACCGACCCACGCACGCACCGACCCACGCACGCACCGACCCACGGGCGCACTGACCCACGCACACACCGACCCACGCACACACCAACCCACGTACACACCGACCCAAGCACACACCGACACACGCACACACCGACCCACAGGCACGCCGACCCACGCACACACTGACCCACGCACACACCGACCCACGGGCTCACTGGCCCACGCCCACTCCGACCCACGCCCACTCCGACCCACGCCCACTCCGACCCACGCCCACACCGACCCACGCGCACACCGACCCACGCGCACACCGACCCACGCGCACACCGACCCACGCGCACACCGACCCACGCGCACACCGACCCACGCGCTCACCGACACACGTGCTCACCGACCCTTGTACACACCGACCCACGGGCTCACCAACCCACGTACACACTGACCCACGGGCTCACCGACCCACGTACACACAAGTTACAAGGAATGTCCAAAAGAAAGTCAGCCATATACATACAGATCCTGTCGATTGATGCATTGGATGATTTCAGGTCGAGTTCGGTAACTTTTCTGGATTCTGCACGGGGATGATTTAAAGCCTTAACAAATGATCCATGTCTTTTCCTCTAAGGCGGCAGTTGGTTGGTTTATCTTGAAGATGCTGCCTGCAATGTTTGGCTGTCTAGATACAGGCTTATCTGGGCGGGGTGGGGAGAGAGGTGGACCACAAGTTCTCTTCTCGCTGCTCATGGTTTGCCTGACTCCCACTCTGGGAAAGCAGTTTCTTTTCTTGATACAAAGGGTTAGCTTGCTATCATGTGACTTCCATTCACAAACTGACCAGTTACTAAATGTGGTCACAGCAAACCGGGGGACCTTCATCCCAGGCCCATTGTTTAAAATGATTAGATTAAATGGTCAGTGGAGCCCCCTTCTCAGCTGGTCCGTTGTTCAAAGTGATTCAATTTAACAGACTGGAGTATGTTATGACAGAGAGATTTTGTTTTGTTTTTGTTTTATGTTATAACAGGTTATGTCTGGATGCCTGTGAATAGTTCAGGGAATGGCCAATTCAGACTCATTTAGTCTGAGTACCCTTGTGGGCTACTTACAGCAGCACAACTCCATTGTGATTTGCACGGTTAATTTATGTAAATGTTTGGCCATCTTATGACCTTTTTAGGTTACCTAAAACATTGTCAGTCACAGAATTCTAATGGCACAGAAGGAGATTATTCGGCCCATCACATCTGCACCAGCTTGCCAAATGAGCGTTTAGACTCAGTGCCATTGCCCTGCCTTTTCCCTGTATCCCTGCACGTTGTTTCTATTCAAATAATCATCTAATGCCCTCTCGAATGCCCCGATTGAACCTGCCTCCACCACACTTCCAGGCAGCGCATTCCAGACCCGAACTACTCGTTGTGCGATAAAGTTTTTCAGTCTTTTTAAAACTCCTGTGGTTTCAGCCTACTCAGTAAATAAAATCATTCTTGAAGTAAAACATGGTTTTATAACAGAAGGAAAAACAATTGCAGAGATATGGAGAAAGAGCAGGAGATGGGACTAATAAGATAGCGCTTTCAAAGAGCTAGCACAGGCACAATGGGCCTGGAGGGAAGGGTAAAACTCCAAGAAGCATGACTAATGGGAAACAAAGCAGCAGGTTAGCTTGTGGGGGGGTGGATTCAACTTCATGGAAAATTATGAAAACTCTGAAAAGAAAGGAGAGCCCATGAGAGGCTATTAAAGTCTCCAGAACACAAAAAAGGACAGAGTGTTTGGAAAGGGCTAGGAATCTAACTTCAAGCATATCAGATAAAGGGACGACAGTGAGAAAGGGGACGGGAAATACAGGACTGAAGGTGTTGTATCTGAATGCACGCAGTATATGAAATAAGGTAAATGAGCTTGTGGTGCACATTGAAATTGGCAGGTATGAGGTGGTGGGCATCGCGGAGACATGGCTGTAAAGGGATCAGGACTGGGAGCTAAATATCCAAGGATATACATCCTATTGAAAAGATAGGCAGGTTGGCAGAGGGGGTGGGGTTGCTTTGTTAGTAAGAAATGAAATTAAATCGATAGCAAGAAATGATGTAGAGTCAGATGATGTAGAATCTGTGTGGGTGGAGTTGAGGAACAGCAAAGGTAAAAAAAACCATAATGGGAGTTATGTACAGGCCTCCGAACAGTTGTCAGGATGTGGGGCACAAGATACACCAGGAGATAGAAAAGGTGTGTAAGAAATGCAAGGTTACAGTGATCATGGGGGATTTCAATATGCAGGTGGACTGGGAAAATCAGGTTGGTAGTGGATCCCAAGGAAAGGAATTTGTGGAATGTCTATGAGATGGCTTTTTGGAGCAGCTTGTGGTGGACCTCACTAGGGAACAGGCAATTCTAGATTTAGTGATGTGTAATGAGGCAGATTTGATAAGGGAGCTTAAGGTGAAGGAACCCTTAGGAGGAAGTGACCATAATATGATAGAATTTACCCTGCAATTTGAGAGGAAAAAGCTGGAATCAGATGTAACGGTATTACAGTTGAACAAAGGCAACTACAGAGGCATGAGGGAGGAGCTGGCCAGAATTGACTGGGAGATGAGCCTAGCAGGAAAGACAGTAGAACAGCAATGGCAGGAGTTTCTGGGAGTAATTTGGGAGACACAGCTAAAATTCATCCCTAGGAAGAAGAAGCATACTAAAGGGAGGACGAGGCAACCATGGCTGACAAGGGAAGTCAAGGACAGCATAAAAGCTAAAGAGAAAGCATATAATGCGGCAAAGAGCAGTGGGAAACCAGGGGATTGGGAAGCCTACAAAGACTAACAGAGGACAACTAAAAAAGAAATGAGGGAGAAGATTAAATATGAGGGTAAACTAGCCAGTAATATAAAAGAAGATTGCAAGAGTGTTTTTAAAGATATATAAAGGGTTAAGAGAGAGGCAAAAGTGGACATTGAGCTGCTAGAAAATGACGCTGGAGAAGTAGTAGTGGGGAACAAAGAAATGGTGGAGGAACTGAATAGGTACTTTGTGTCAGTCTTCACAGTGGAAGACATGAGTGACATCCCCAATGTTCAAGAGAGTCAGGGGCAGAGGTGAGTATGGTGGCTATAACCAAGGAGAAGGTGCTAGAAAAACTGAAAGGTCTGAAGATGGATAAATCACCTGGACCAGATGGATTACACCCCAGAGTTCTGAAGAAGATAGCTGAAGAGATAGTGGAGGCGTTAGTGGAGACTTTCAGGAATCACTGGAGTCAGGGAGGGTCTCAGAGGACTGGAAAATCGCTAACGTAACCCCCCTGTTTAAGAAGGGAGTGAGGCAAAAGACGGGAAATTACAGGCTGATTAGCCTGACCTTGGTCATTGGTAAGATTTTAGAGTCCATTATTAAGGATGAGATTTCAGAATACTTGGAAGTGCATGGTAAAATAGGGCAAAGTCAGCATGGTTTCATCAAGGGGAGGTCATGCCTGACAAATCTGTTAGAATTCTTTGAGGAGGTAATGAGTAGGTTAGACAAAGGAGAGCCAATGGATGTTATCTACTTGGACTTCCATAAGGCCTTTGACAAGTTGCCGCACAGGAGGCTGCTCAGTAAGATAAGAGCCCATGGTGTTAGAGGCAAGGTACTAGCATGGATAGAAGATTGGCTATCTGGCAGGAGACAGAGAGTGAGGATAAGGGGGTCCTTCTCAGGATGGCGGCCGGTGACTAGTGGAGTTCCGCAGGGGTCAGTATTGGGACCACAACTTTTCAATTTATACATTAACGATCTAGATGAAGGAACTGAAGGCATTCTGGCTAAGTTTGCAGATGATACAAAGATAGGTGGAGGGACAGGTAGTATTGAGGAGGTGGGGAGGTTGCAGAAGGATTTGGACAGGTTAGGAGAATGGGCAAAGAAGTGGCAGATGGAATACAATGTGGGGAAGTGTGAGGTCATGCACTTTGGTAGGAAGAATAGAGGCATAGACTATTTTCTAAATGGGGAGAGAATTCAGAATTCTGGTGTGCAAAGGGACTTGGGAGTCGTAGTTCAGGATTCTCTTAAGGTTAACTTGCAGGTTGAGTTGGTAATTAGGAAGGCAAATGTAATGTTGGCATTTATTTCGAGAGGACTAGAATATAAAAGCAGGGATGTGCTGCTGAGGCTTTATAAGGCTCTGGTCAGACCACATTTAGAATATTGTGAGCAATTTTGGGCCCCGTATCTCAGGAAGGATGTGCTGGCCCTGGAGAGGGTCCAGAGGAGGTTCATGAGAATGATCCCAGGAATGAAAGGCTTAACATATGAGGAACATTTGAGAACTCTGGGTCTATACTCGATGGAGCTTAGAAGGATGAGGGGGGATCTGATTGAAACTTACAGAATACTGAAAGGCCTGGATAGAGTGGACATGGGGAAGATGTTTCCATTAGTAGGAGAGACCAGGACCCGAGGGCACAGCCTCAGAGTAAAGGGAAGACCTTTTAGAACAGAGATGAGGAGAAACTTCTTTAGCCAGAGAGTGGTGAATCTATGGAACTCATTGCCACAGAAGGCTATGGAGGCCAGGTCATTGAGTGTATTTAAGACCGAGATAGATAGGTTCTTGATTGGTAAGGGGATCAAAGGTTACGGGGAGAAGGCGGGAGAATGGGGTTGAGAAACTTATCAGCCATGATTGAATGGCGGAGCAGACTCGATGGGCCGTTTGGCCTAATTTCTGCTCCTATGTCTTATGGTCTTATGGGCCGAATGTCCTCCAGTGCTGTAAGATTCTATGAAAGAACCATTGTAAATGAACATGGCATGGTATAAAACCTGGTTGCAGACAATGTGCACGCCTCTAAGGCCATGACTTTATTAGTGGTTGTGACCCACTGAGGATGTTTTGAGTGCAAAGGGTTACTCAAAGGATTTTTTTTAATAGTTTCCTAACTTGGGCTGAAGTTCAAAATTTCTACCCAAAGAATTTACATTGAATTCCTCTGGACATACTTCATCCCAATGAATGCGGTCTGTTCTTTCAAAAACACTCGCAGGTTGGCCTGGAGTTGGTGAAATCAGTCTAACCATTGGCCCCTTGGGGACAGACTAAATGTCTTGAGGCAGGTGACCTTTTAAAGGAATTTTTCCCCCTATATTTATTGGAGTGAACGATTCTGGTGCTGGCAGTGAATTATTTTCTCCCCCCCGCCACCACCTCCTACTTCCCCATTCCCTTATTTTATAGTTAATGTTTGCATTAAGAACTCTCGGGTCAGATATAACACGGGCTGGGAATCATTCCCAACTGCATTATTTTTACTCTTATAGACTGGGCAGCTTCCCCACATTTATAATCCCACTCCCTGTACCTTTAATATCCCATCCAGTCTAATCCCACTCTCCCCCTCACTCCTCGCACCCTTTAATATCCTACCCAGTCTAATCCCACTTTCCCCCTCATTCCCCACACCCTTTAATATCCCACCCAGTCTAATCCCACTCTCCCCCTCAGTCCTCGCACCCTTTAATATCCCACCCAGTCTAATCCCACTCTCCCCCTCACTCCTCGCACCCTTTAATATCCCACCCAGTCTAATCCCACTCTCCCCCTCACTCCTCGCACCCTTTAATATCCCACCCAGTCTAATCCCACTTTCCCCCTCATTCCCCGCACCCTTTAATATCCCACCCAGTCTAATCCCTCTCTCCCCCTCACTACCCGCTCCCTTTAATATCCCACCCAGTCTAATCCCACTCTACCCCTCACTCCCCGCACCCTTTAATATCCCACCCAGTCTAATCCCACTCTACCCCTCACTCCCCGCACCCTTTAATATCCCACCCAGTCTAATCCCACTCTCCCCCTCACTCCCCACACCCTTTAATATCCCACCCAGTCTAATCCCACTCTCCCCCTCACTCCCCGCACCCTTTAATATCCCACCCAGTCTAATCCCACTCTCCCCCTCACTCCCCGCACCCTTTAATATTCCACCCAGTCTAATCCCACTCTCCCCCTCACTCCCTGCACCCTTTAATATCCCACCCAGTCTAATCCCACTCTTCCCCCTCACTCCCCATACCAGCGTGACCAACTCTCATGGAAAAAATTAAGAGATACCATGGCACTAGAGTGTTGGAGATGGGGTGCTGCCAGATCTGTGAGGGGGGTGGGTGGGGTTGATTGCTGTGCTGCCAGTGCTGTTAAAGTGTGCATATGGGAGCAGAGTAGGTATTGCACATACATGAAATTTGAAATTCTGAATTACAGGAAAAGCAGTGTTCTGGACATATGCAACATGGGGCCGTGCTCTTAATTATGGGACAGTCCTGTAAAATAAGGGACAGTTGGTCACCCTGCCCCATACCTTTCAATATCCTACCCATTCTAATCCCAATCTCACCACACTCCCATTCTCTACTGATTCTGATATAAAAGCAAAATACTGCAGATGGTGGAAATCTGAAATAAAGACAGTAAATGCTGGGAAAGCTCTGACAGAAGGGTCTGAACTGAGCTCTGAAGTAGAGTCCTATGTACTCAGTTGTCAGAATTGCTGAGTTTTTCCAGCATTTTCTGTTTTTATTCTACTGATTCTGACTTGTGCTCTACTTAAGCACATTGAATTTTGGTGTGTTTGTCAGCTCCTGGGAGAAGTGATCGGCTTTCGCAGGCCAAAGCTGGAGCTGACTCTAAGCTTGGTCTGCGTCAGTGGTTATGTGTCTTGGACAGAGTCTGAAATTAACACTTCTCCTTGTTTAGCCTTCCATTGATTTCTTTACGCATGAGACGATGATTCACCCAGTGACCAACCATCCAGCACACAAGCGCAGCTTCATTCCATCGCTCATCGAGAAGGAGAAGGTAAGACCCAACGATTATTCCTGAGCCACACCATGGCTGTCGAAAAAAAGCAAAAAACTGCGGATGCTGGAAATCCAAAACAAAAATAAAAATACCTGGAAAAACTCAGCAGCTCTGACAGTATCTGCGGAGAGGAACACAGTTAACTGTTCTGTTGAAGAGTCATACGGACTCGAAACGTTAACTGTGTTCCTCTCCGCAGATGCTGTCAGACCTGCTGAGTTTTTCCAGATATTTTTATTTATGGCTGTTGAATAGTTCTTCCCCTTGCCCGCAAAGGAGCTAGAGCAAAACTGCAGGTAACATTGGGCAAGGCCGAGAAAGTATCCTTGGCTAAACCAAACTCAGCCTGTGCATGCTGAAATGACTGTTCAGCAGATAACCTGAGCTCTCCATAAATTTCCAGACTTGACCTTACACTGCAGCTTGTGTGAACTGACCACCTCAAAAGTTGCTTCACATTTTTACTAAAGCTCCAATTGCGCACAGATCAGCAACCTCCAGACAGGAGTTATACCGTGCATCGTGCATTTCAGTGATGCAGAAACTAAATTATAACTGGCCTCTGCAATTTGTCATCTGCGACAGATCCCTTGAGTTGCTGGGTATGGCTGGTGTTCAGTTTGTTTTTTCAGTCTGTGTGAAACAATGGTCTTCTGTTGCTCCAGCCTCTGCCTGCTTGTTTTAACTGATGGGAATGTCAATGGGGCCATCCAGACGATTCAGATTCCCTTTGGAAATCAGTGCACTGCCGAGCTTTGTTTTTTTGTTTATCCTTGGGATATAGGGAACACGTGACAAGGCTGCAGTAATTGCCCAACACTATTTGCTCCAAGGGCATTAAAAATTAATCCCATAGTGTGGGAGTGGAGTCACATGGTAGGCTGGACTGGGAAAGAGGGAGCTTCCTTTCCCTGATGGACATTAGTAAAGTAGTTTGGGGGGCTTGTTACTTTCAGGCTATTTTCTGGTGCCAGCTCACAAATTATAATGCAAATTTAATTATTTAAATTTTATACTTTACCAGTGTTGGGATTTGAATTTGTGAGCGCTGGTTATCATCCCAGTACAAAGCTTACCAGGATATTACAGGGATAAGGGACTTCAGTTATGAGGAAAGGTTGGAAAATTTAGACTGTTCCCCCTGGAGGACCAAGCAGAGGCTTTCAGATCAATGTGAGGTTTTGAAAGAGTACACAGTAAACTATCCCCTCAGTTGATTGGGTCAATAACTGAAGGTCAGAGCTTCAAAATCATTGGCAAAAAAATTGAGGGGAGGTGTATCTCAGAGTTGTCGGGATCTGAAATGCTCGACCTGAAATGGTGGTGGGGCCTGATTCTGTAAATAATTTTGAAGGGCAGTTGGACAGGTCCTCGAGGCTGAGGAACTTAGCGTTACAGACAAAAGGCGGGGTTGTGGGACTAATCACAACTGCTCTATCAAAGAGCCAGCACAGGCTCGATGGGCAGAATTGCCTTATGCTGTGTTGTAAATTTGCATAATAACCCCTACAGTCTGTACCCTATTAGCTTTGGTGCATCCCTGCATATTGAAAGGTGGAGCAGCTTCTAATTACTTCCTATCCCTTTTTAGAGAAAATAACTCGCCTTTTATCAGTTATCTAGAGCAATTTTAATGGAGGCTTGACGATAGCTGAAGAATTTGAACTCAGCTGATTAAAAGCAATAGTAAGAGAGTGTGCCTAAACTAACAAAGAGGGAAAAACATTGGGCTTCAGTCTTTACCCCCATGGCTTCAGTCTTTACCCCCATGCTTCTGTTATGTTGAAGCTTTAACTGTGCTTTTATATTTGAACTCTCTTTCATCCTGCAGGTATCGAAACTTGTCAATGCAATAAAACTAGGCTGGATCAAACCACGCAAGCCACGAGATGACACGCCACTGTACTATGACCTGTGGGCACAGGAAGATCCCAATGCAATCCTGGGTCGGCATAAAATGCACGTCCCTGCACCAAAGCTGAAGCTCCCAGGGCATGAGGAGTCTTATAATCCCCCGCCTGAGTATTTATTAACGGAGGAGGAGGTGAGGAGTCCCTTTGCTGAATGGCATATCCAGTCTGAGTGCTGCCTTTGGTTACACTTAATGGTTACACTTGATGGCTAACTTGTCAATAGCCATGACCTTCAGCTTCTTCTAGAAGTCTGCTAGAAATCACCTGTTGGAGGTATTCTATTGACTCTTAAGTATCAGGAGTATCCCACAGAAAGTGATCAACAACCTACCCACCCAAAAACAGGTCTCTGCCCAGTGCATGTACGTACTGATATTACACACCTCAGACCAGAGCTATAAGGTCATTCAGGCCTTTGAGCCTGCTCCACCATTCAATAAGATCATGGCTGATCTGATGTGGCCTTAACTCCACTTTCCTGCCCACCCCACCAAATAACCTTGGACTCCCTTGTTATTCAAGAATCTGTGTAACTCAGCCTTGAAAATATTCAATATAAACATATGAATTAGGAGCAGGAGTAGGCCACTTGGCCCCTTGAGCCTGCCCCGCAATTCAAAAAGATCATGGCTGATCTGATTGTAACCTCAACTCCACATTCCCACCTACCCCCGATAACCTTTCACCCCCTTGCTTATCAAGAATCTACCCACCTCGGTGTTAAAAATATTCAAAGACTCTGCTTCCACCGCCTTTTGAGGAAGAGAGTTCCAAAGACTCACGACCCTCTGAGAGAAAAAAAATTCTCCTCATCTCTGTCCCAATGGGCAACCCCTTATTTTTAAGCAGTGGCCCCTAACATTAGATTCTCCCACAAAAGGAAACATCCTCTCCGCATTGACCCTGTCAAGACCCTTCAGGATCTTGTATGTTTCAATCTAGTCTAAACTCCAGCAGATATAAGCCTAGCCTTGTCCAACCTTTCCCCATATGACAACTCGATAATTCAGGGTATTAGTAAACCTTCACTGAACTGCTTCCAATGCATTTACATCCTTCCCTAAATAAGGAGACCAATACTGTATAAAGTACTCCAGATGTGGTCTCATAAATTGTTAAAAAGTTGAGGCCCCAGTGCTGATCCCTGTGCCACACCACTCGTTACATCTTGTCAACTAGAAAAAGATCAATTAATGTCTACCTTATGTTTCCTGTTAGCCAGCCACTCTTCTATCCATGCTGATATGTTATCCCCTACACCATGAGCTTTTATCTTTTGCAATAACCTTTGATGCGGCACCTTATCAAATGCCTTCTGGAAATCTAAATACAGCACATCCACTGGTTCCCCTTTATCCACAGCACATGTGAAACCTTCAAAGAACTCCAATAAACTGGTTAAACCCGATTTCCCTTTCATAAAACCATGCTGACTCTGCCCCATTACCCTGAATTTTTCCAAGAGCCCTGTATGATGTCTTTAATGATAGCTTCTAACATTTTCCCTACGACAGATGCTAAGCTAACTGGCCTGTAGTTTCCTCTTTTCTGTCTCCCTTTTTGAATAAAGGAGTTACATTCACTATTTTCCAATCTAATGGAACCTTCCCTGAATCTAGGGAATTTTGGAAAATTAAAACCAATGGCATCAACTATCTCACTAGCCACTTGCTTTAAAACCCTAGGATGAAGTTCAGCAGGACCCGGAGACTTGTCAGCCCACAGCTCCAACAATTTTCTCAGTACCACTTCCTTGGTGATTGTAATTTTTCCAAGTTCCTCCCTCCTATTTCTTGATTTAGTTATTTCTGGGATGTTACTCGTATACTCTGTGGTGAAGGCCAATGAAAAATACCAATTCGATTCATTTGCCATCTCCTTATTTTCCATTATTTCCCCAGACGCTCTCTCTCTCTGTAGGGCCAGTGCTCGCTTTTTTTTAGGTCTTTTCTTTAAATATCTGTAGAAACTCTTACTATCTGCCTTTGTATTTCTAACTAGCTTTCTCTCGTACCCTAATTTTTCCTTCCTTATCAATCTTTTGGTCGTTCTTTGCTATTTTTTTAATACGCTGTCCAATCTTCTGACCTGCCAACCATCTTTGCGCAATTATATGCTATTTCTTTAAATTTTTGATACTATTTTTAATTTATTTAGTTAACCACAGATGGTGGATCCTCCCCTTGGAATTTTTCTTTCCCTCCACTGCTTTCTGGAGAGGAGAATTCCACAGACTAACAACTCAGAGAAAAAATTCCTCCTCATCTCTGTCTCCAATGGGAGACTCCTTATTTTGAAACTGTCCCTCCTAGTTCTAGCTTCCCCCCGCCACCCCCCATTTTTATTTATTCTCTCATTGGATGTGGGTGTCGCTGACCAGGCAAACATTTATTGCCCGTCGTCATTACCCTTGAAACTGAGTGGCTGGCTCCGCCATTTCAGAGGGCAGTTAAGAGTGATATTTCAGCCAGACTGGGTAAGGATAGCAGATTTCCTTCCCTAAAGGACATTAGTAAACCTGATGGGGTTTTTTTATGGTAATTGATGATAGTTGTCATGGTCACCAGTTGTGAGACCAGCTTTATATTCCAGATTTATTAATTGAATTCAGATTCCACCAGTGCATTAGCCTGAACCTCAGGATTACCAGTCCAGTGACATTAACATTACACCACCACGATGAAGCAATAAGACATTGCAGTAGCCGGAGATGATGCTTTGGCAGGAGGGAGGTGATGGTTTGAACGCCCATTTTTCCCATAAACCGCTCCACACACCCCCAAGACTCATTCTGAGGGAACACACAAGCTCTTGCCACTCACACTCACCTTGCTGGTCATGTCCACGATGTGACTGCGCCTGGGGGATAATGAACAATATTTCTGTAACCAATAGATAGAAATCACGACATTGTGGTAACACATTATTCTTTCAACACTCAGACAGCTTTTCATGATTACTTGATCTTGTGCTGGTTTCACAGATCACCAGATTTTTTTGTCATTTTACTTCACATCCTGCAATAGTGGGATTGCAGCTCAGGGTTGCTAGTCTAGTACTTTTAATATTGCTGTGATTGGGGAGGGGGGTGGTAATGGTGGTGTTGGGAAGGATGGGCTGAATGATCCCTTTGATTCATGTCTCTACTAGCCTTTTGTCATTGTTAACTTCACTGGTGTGCATCAGCGAGCCATGGGATGGGGTAGGGCTATGGGGGAACCACCTGTCCTATGCCTGTTCATTCCCATCGAGCATTTGATGCAGTGGAACATGCTTCGATTAAGCATTTATCCAGTAATATGGCAACAGTTGTAAAGAGAGCCCATTCCAAACCTCTCGATCCATGAAGTTCAAACAGGACAAAGCAGCGGAGGAAGTAACAAGGAGGATTGATGAGGGTAGTGTAGTAGATGGTGTCTACATGGATTTCAGTAAGACATTTGATAAGGTCCCACATGGCAGACTGGTCAGGAAAGTGAGATCTCATGGGATGCAGAGGAAGATGGCAGATTGGATCCAAAATTGGCTCAGTGACAGGAAACAAAGAGTAATGGTTGATGGGTGTTTTTGCGAATGGAAAACAGTTTCCGATGGTGTTCCATAGGTCTCAGTGTTGGGGACTTGTTGTTTGTTGTATATATTAATGATTTAGACTTAAATGTGGGAGACACGATTGGGAAATTTGCAGATGACACAAAAATTGGCCGTGTAGTTGATAGTGAAGAGAATAGCTGACGACTCCAAATGGAATTTAATCTGGAAAAGTGTGAGGTAATGTATTTGGGGAGGGCACACAAAGCAAGAGAATATTCAGTAAACGGGAAGTTATTGAGAAGCGTGGAGAAAGTGAGGAACTTGGAGTGCTTGTCCACAGGTCCTTGAAGGTAGCAGGACAGGTGGACAAGGTGATCAAGAAAGCATATGGAATGCTTGCCTTTAATGCGCAAGGTATTGAATACAAAAGCAGGGATGTAATGATGGAACTGTACAAAATGCTGGTTAGGCCACAGCCAGAAATTGGTGTACAGTTCTGGTTACAACATTACAGGAACACATAAATGCTCTGGAGAGAGTGCAGAGGAGATTTACAAGAATGTTGCCAGAGCTTGAAAATTGCAACCTTGAGGAGAGACTGGATAGGCTAGTATTGTTTTCCTTAGAGAGATGAGGCTAAGGGGTGACCTCTTTGACCCTAGCTGAGGGAACAATTACCAGGGGGCATCGATTTAAGGTGATTGGTAGAAGGATTAGAGGGGACATGAGGAAAAGCTTTTTCAGCCAAGGGGTGGTGGGTGTCTGGAATTCACTGCCAAGTTGGTGGTTGAGGCTGAAACACTCAACTCATTTAAAAGGTACCTGGATCTGCATCTGAAGCGCTGTAACCTGCAGGGCTACGGACCAGGTGCTGGAAAATGGGATTAAAATGAGCGGCTAGTTTCTTTTTTTTTTCTCTTTGGCTAGTGCAGACATGATGGGCTGAATGGCCTCTTTCTGCACTGTAACTTTTCAATGGTTCCATATATTAGGTTTCCAGGGTTGTATTGCTGTAAATGGCACTGTAGTCACCGTTTAGATATCGCTGCTCCATAGGGTTCCCAATGAACTGTGCCTCTCTCTGAAGATGAGGAGCCCTGGATGATGAAGTCATTCCTTCTCCCTGGTCACTCCTAACACTATTACTGTTCTCAGCACCTCTGGATGTGATTACCAAGTGCACTAATCGTTCACGTGCAGTGACCCAGAAACAGGAACGTATATGCTTCGCTTCACTGGCTCCCTTCCTTATTCCACCTGGTCTAATGTAGCTTGCTTTATGTTTGTCTTTTGCAGAGGCTGGCCTGGGAACAGCAGGAGCCTGAGGAACGGAAGCTGAACTTCCTCCCACAGAAATTCACATCTTTGCGTGCCGTGCCTGCATTTTCACGCTTCATTCACGAACGCTTTGAACGCTGCCTCGATCTCTATCTCTGTCCGCGGCAAAGGAAGATGAGGGTAGGTTCACACTTTTTTTAATTGTAAGGCACGGAGGGGCGCAGAGGAGAAAGTAAATTGATAATTTGCTGCTCTGGTTCTTGTTTTCAAGATTGGTCAGTTGTTTTCAAAGACTTGCATTTATGTGTAGTCCCTTTATTTTGTACAATGAATTACTCTTGAAATGTGGTCACTGTTATATTGGAGTGCACAGCAAGACTCCCAAACACAGCAGCTGGGTAAATGAACGGTTACTCTGTATCAGGCAGTTGTTATGAAATTCTGGCCAGAACACCAGGAGAGAGCTTTCAGCTCCACTTTAAATATTACCTTAGGATCTTTCACATGCAGCTGAGAGGCCAGCCAAAGCCGGTGTTTTAAAGATGACACCTCCCACAGTGCAGCACCTCCTCAGAACTGCAAGGAGATTTGTTGATGTGGAATGTTTTTGGAACAGTGTCCTGATTTTTTTTGTGTGTGTTTTGCTTGTCCGTGAATTGCTCTGCTGAGTCTTCTGCTCACCGCTGCAGTAGTTAATTTACTTTGCTTGATTTCCTTTAGGTGAATGTGGACCCAGAAGATCTGATACCCAAGCTTCCCAAACCGAAGGATCTCCAGCCATTTCCAACCACTCAAGCATTGGTGAGCACCATCCTCATGCTCTTTGCCTGTGCACTGAAACATTCTCTGTGTAAAAGGTTTTCTGTGTGTGCACTCACTTAACACCTATTACAAGTATGCAGCAGCAATGGTTGCATGGTGGGATCCAGAGGCTCTCTGTTCTGTTAATGGGAATGGGTGCAGGTCACAGTGGCATCAGTGTGTCTCCTATACAAGATGCACTACAGCAACTCACCAAGACTCCTTTGACGACACCTTTCAAACTTGTGGCTTCTACCACCTAGAAGGACAAGGGCAGCTGAAGCATGGGAACACCACCACCATCTGGAAGTTCCCCTCTAAGCCACACACCATCCTGACTTGGAAATATATCGTCGTTCTTCACTGTCACTGGGTCAAAATCCTGGAACTCCCTCCCTAACTGCACTGTGGATGTACCACACCATGTGGCCTCCAGCGGCTCAAGAAGGTGACTCACCACCTTCTCAAGGGTAATTAGAGATGGGCAATAAATGTTGGCCTAGCAAGTGATGCCCAGATCCCATGATAGAATTTTAAAAAGTCAACTTCTCCCTATTTGTGGTGTCTGACAACCCGCCAGGTGTTGTATATGTTCCTCCTTTCTAGCACTATACATGCATAGTTGGATCATTGTGTCTCCAGCTCTAGTGTGCAGGGATGTTCGTGATTGGACACGCTTCAGATGGAAACGTGTTGCCGGTTACTTCAAATTCTGTGGAGGCCAGGATGATGGTTCACTTGGTCGCTGTTGGAGTATAAACCAGTCGTAGACAGTCATAAGTGTGCTGGCTGTGAAACTTTGTGCATATAATCCTCACATTTTACACCTGTAGAGCCTTGGTTCTCCATTTAATTGAATCTTATGTTTACTGCTATATGTGTCCTAGGGTAGGAGTGCCTTAGGATATTTTTTATGTTAAAGTGCTATATAAACACAAGCTGTTGTCTTATTGGCTGCCATAGGACTTTGTATATGCACTCACATCATTCTTAATTTGAAACTGTGACTCCATGATCTGGAATTTTTAGATACATTCCAGAACTAAGTTGGCAACTTCCTTTCGCCAGTAACTGCTTAAGCAGTAACCTCAACTGCATGGCATTCCAGATGTTGTATAATTGCAGACAGTCCTCCCAGGGATTATCTGGGCATGGCTACAAAAAAAATCCAGGACTGGGAATTAAACTGCAGGGTATAACATATTTAGGAAAAGTGGTGTAGCTGTACTTATTTGGGATAACATGATAGTAGTAAAATATAGGGACACAGCCGTCAGCAAGACAAAAATAGAATCCAAAGTCATAGGGACTTTAAACATAAACTCTGTTTCTCTCTCCGCAGGTGCTGCCAGACCTGCTGAGTTTTTATAGTTTTTCTGTTTTTATTTTATATCAAAAATAGAATCCGTGCGGATAGTGTTATGATCCCAGCTGATGTTACTACTGGATAAGTCAGATCCCAGGGTGGAACCTGGCTTGATAGATCCTAACTTTTATTTTTTGTTTAGAGATGTGGAGGGTAGCTACTGAGCAGAGTCACAAGAGTCAGCTGATGACCTTTTAACAAAAGAGTAAAATGTTTATTGAACAATATTACAATACTCCTTCACCCACAACTATACCTTTACAGATATATAGAGATTTGTAAGGATAACACAAGTTACAAAAGGTATCTTATACTCTAATGTTCACAGTAAGTATACAGTCCATGTAAACCAATAGGTGACCTGTGGTCATACACACCACACTCTGAAACCAAGTGACAGATGCCACCCCAAACAGATGCTATGGATCTGTCCTCAATTCCCCCCAGACACTTTTGTCGCACCATGAGTCAACCAGTCTCACTGAACCCCGTCTTTCACAACCACTCTCGAAGAGCTCGCTCTGGAATCTTCTCCCAAACGACACTTTCTCTCTGGTCTTCCACAAGGGTCCACCTCCAGGGTTTCGAACTCACCTTCTGATGTTCCTTTCCCTTGGATCTCAAGATCCCAAGTGCATTCAAGCTTTGCCTTCCACGCAATCTCTCTCAGATGCTCAGCCGTGCCGACAGAACACCACTGCCCATAGTAAGGAGTCACCAATCTTTAGCTATCTCCTTGGATCTTCAGGCTTCTCGCAAGCCTATGTTTGCTTTTAGTCTCTGCCCTGCAGCTTCCTCCCTTTAAGCTTGGAGACTTCCCCTGCTCCTCGCTCTTAACTTCGCTTAACAGGATCTTCTTCAGATTCCTGTTCTTTCCCTTTGACTAGAAGGTCTTCTTGGGACCCCTCCTTTCTGTCCCGCTCCTTGGCTTTGGGACCTTTTGGTTCTTTTGGGAAATCTGCTCCTTGCGGTTTCCTCTGCTGTGTCCATCTGTGTCCATTCAGTTTCAACTGAAGTAAGCAAACTGCTCTTCAGCTTCTTGTGACTATGGGCCCCCTGCTGCTAGGCAACAGCCCAGTTTTCTACTTTGAGTCATAAAACCTCACTATAAAGCAGGTGTACAAACAAACCCACAGACTTGGGTTGGTTTTTTAAAAGTTTAATTTTTAAAACTAAAACTCATGTTCCCCTCTTTCGTAACACACCAATACAGAAACACAAATTAAACTTAAAACTTAAACTTAAAGCTATAACTTATTCTTAACACCCATTAATACAAATACAACTTACTTAAACTATATCTAGTTCCTAACAATAGAGATAAACAATCCATAACATTAATAGGTGTAGCCTGCAGACCACTTTTTTTAATTCATTCCTGGGATGTGGGCGTTGCTGGCTAGACCAGCATTTATTGCCCATCCCTAATTGCCCTTGTTCAGAGGGCATTTAAGAGTCAACTGCATTGCTGTGGGTCTGGAGTCACATGTAGGCCAGACCAGGTAAGGACAGCAGATTTCCTTCCCTAAAGGACATTAGTGAACCAGATGGGTTTTTACAACAATTGACAATGGTTTCATGGCCATCATTAGACTTTTAATTCCAGATTTTTATTTAATTCAAATTTCACCATCTGCGGTGGCAGGATTTGAACCCAAGTCCCCAGACCATTACCCTGGGTCTCTGGATTACTAGTCCAACGACAATACCACTACGCCATCGCCTTCAATATTTCATCATACCCCTGACTTGTGCCTTAATAGAGGAAGGGAGGTAGAGAGTGGAATATGCAAATTGGGGAATTTACATTTTTTAAAAAAAGAATAATAATCATATGGGATTTCAATTACCCTGATTTCAGTTGAACAGAAGAGGTAGGTAAAGGGGATAAAGGAATGGAGTTCCCACAATGTGCACACAGCTTCTTTCTAACCCAATATGTAAAAAGTCCAACAAGGGAAGATTTGCTATTGGATTTGGAAATGGGAACTGAACCAGAGTCTATAAGAGAAGTAAAGTTAAGGGTACATCTCGGCAATAGTGACCATAATATAATGCACTTTAGGGTGACGGTAGAGAATGAGATAAATATGATGAAAACTAGGTTAATGGATTGGAGTAAAGTTGATGTTGATGTGCTGACAGAACTTTGAAAAATGAAATGGCGAGCAACTGAGGGTCAGGAAAGATAGCAGAGAAGTGAATGATAAGAGAATAGAAAGAGATTAGGAGAGTTCAAAAAAAATTGGGAAGACAGAGAATGGCGTAGCCCTAATGTCACTGGATGAATAATCTAGAGGCCCAAGCTAATGCTCTGGGGACATCGGTTCAAATCCCACCGCTCCAACTGGTGGATTTTAAATTCAATAAATAAATCTGGGATTGAAAACAAGGTGCTGTAATGGTGACCATAAAACTATCATCAATTGTTGTAAAATCCCATCTGCTTTATTTAGGGAAGGAAATCTGCCATCCTTACATGGTCTGGCCTACATGTGACTCCAGATCCAGAGCAATGTGGTCGACACTTAACTGCAATGGCCTAGCAAGCTCACCAATACCTGCTGAAGGGCAATTGGGGATGGCCAGCAATGTCCACATCCCATGAGAGAATAAAGGAACTTTGAAATTAAATTATCAGGGAACATGATGCAAATAGTAAAATATTTTGCAGGCACATCAAGGAAAAACGGAAGGCTGTGATGGGAGTAGGATCATTAAGGGGTATTTGTTGGCATCATTCCACCCTTATGAACCTGCAGCAAACAATCCACTTATGTGGGGTGTCTTCACTTGGTGTACCTTTGCTGATGGCTGAAGAGGCCAGTTTTTTGGAGGAAGGTTCTGTGACAAGTGTCAGACATAAAGTTGTCAAGTGGCATTGAGGGTTGTTGTTTTTGGCACCTGTTGCCAAGCTCTGTAGCCACTGTTCATCATGGTGGTGCACACCAGCCCACAGGAGGTTTTGCCACTCCCCTAGTGACTCCCAGGTGTGATAATCAATGTTTAGGGCCTTCATGTCACACTTGCAAGCATTCTTGCAGCAGAGCCTTGGGTTTCTGGCTCATATAGAAATTCCTTGGGTTTGCAGCCATCCTCCATCCTGAGGACAAGCTATCAAAGCGGCCTCTGTTTAATTAGTGCCAACGCACTTGGGAGCTCTGCCTTTTCAGAGGATGGCCACATTCGTGATTTTGTCCTGCCAGAATATACCCTGGCAGGGTATCCCATCAGTCCCACGCTATCTTGGTACTGGCCCTACGACAATGCCGCACTCCCTCGGTACTGGCCCTCTGACAGTGCTGCATTTCCTCCTACTGGCCCTCCAACAGTGCTGCATTCCCTCACTTCTGCCCCTTCAACAGTGCACCCTCCCTCAGTACTGACCCGCTGACGGTGTGGCGCTCCCTCAGTACTGACCCGCTGACGGTGTGGCGCTCCCTCAGTACTGACCCTCTGATGGTGCGGCGCTCCCTCAGTACTGACCCGCTGACGGTGTGGCGCTCCCTCAGTACTGACCCTCTGATGGTGCGGCGCTCCCTCAGTACTGAACCTACAACGGTGCAGTGCTCCCTCAGTACTGACCCTCATAAGGTGCGGCGCTCCCTCAGTGCTGACCCTCTGATGGTGTGGCGCTCCCTCAGTGCTGACCCTCTGATGGTGTGGCGCTCCCTCAGTGCTGACCCTCTGATGGTGTGGCGCTCCCTCAGTACTGACCCTCTGATGGTGCAGCGCTCCCTCAGTACTGACCCTCTGATGGTGCGGCGCTCCCTCAGTACTGACCCTCCGACAGTGTAGTACTCCCTCTACTGAACCTCTGATGGTGCGGTGTTCCCTCAGTACTGACCCTCTGACGGTGCGGCACTCCCTCAGTACTGATCCTCCAAAGGTGCGGCACTCCCTCAGTACTGAACCTCCGACAGTGCGGCACTCCCTCAGTACTGAACCTACAATGGTGTGGCATTCCCTCAGTACTGACCCTCCAATGGTGCTGCTTCCTCCTCTGCTGCATCCAGGAGGATGAAACCTGAGAAGTTATACATTAATGTTAAAAACAAAAAACTGCAGATGCTGGAAATCCAAAACAAAAACAGAATTACCTGGAAAAACTCAGCAGGTCTGGCAGCATTGGCAGAGAAGAACAAAGTTGACGTTTTGAGTCCTCATGACCCTTCAACAGAGCTGGTATACATTAATGTTGTTGTTTTCCCAACCCCTTCTCAGCTTCTGGATCTTATAAATCCGTTTCTTTTTTCTGAAAGTGGTATCTTTTAGGCAGTCATAAGTCTCCCATTCTGCTTCCCTGGTGAATTATTGAGATTGGGTTCTTGTTATTGAAATTAAAATGCTTAAGAGCCTATCTGGCTGATTTGTCCCTGTTTCTCTCTCACCCTCCCCTCTGTGTTTTACAGGTTTACACGGGGCACACTAACTTGGTGCGGTGTATTAGCGTATCTCCCAGCGGGCAGTGGCTGGCCTCAGGTAACAACACATTCCTTTCTTCTCTACATTACATCTTTGGTCTCTGGTTGTTAGCTCTCTTAAAACAACACATGAAAAGGGAAGCAAATGTGTTAAAAGGGAAGCTGGAACATTTCTGTGGCCACTCTGCTCTGAGCAGCAGCTTTCCAGCCGCTGAAATCATCCTGCGGGGCACTGATGTAATCGAGTTACTTCACAGCTCTCCAAGATTGTGTGTTTGTGTCTAGCTGAGGAATGAACTCCGACTGGAACAGTGCAAGTCTCTTCCCCACAATCAGAAGATGCAAAGTAAAGAGAGTGCTTCACTCACTCTGCATTAATTTTATTTTCCATTAATTCTTCACTGTAAATTATGGTTTTTAATCTCATCACACCACAAATTGGAAAGGTTGGGAGGGGCTGGGTGCACAGTTCGCTTCCAATCCACTCTCCAACATATGCCAACAATTGGCGCTTTGCCTGGCTACCTGGTGCGTTGCCTACACACCTGCGGTGAACGGTAAGAAACTAGGATCAGGATCGACCTAAGTTCTTATTCTTTCATGGGATGTGGGTGTCGCTGGCAAGGCCAGCATTTGTTGCCTATCCCTAATCGAACTGAGTGACTGCTGGGCCAGTTAAGAGGCTGTGGGTCCGGAGTCACAAACAGGCCAGACCAAGTGGAGTTTCAGTTTAGCCTCATGTCTCACAGACAATTTCCAGACCAGGTAAGGACAGCAGATTCCTTCCCTTCCAGTAAGAACATTAGTGAACCAGATGGGTTTTTAGAGCAGTTGATGATAGTTTCATGGTCACCATTGTTGGGGAAGGAAACAGTTAACTCTCAAGGAGTTTAAATTGTAATTATTAGTTAACAAGCTAAGTAGTCTACTTGGTATGTATATAAAGGGAAAACAGGTGAGACAATGGAGCTGTGGAGTTTTATGCACCAGAATAAAACTCGGTTTGGAGAAGTCAGTCTTGGTCTCTGTCTTTGTTGTCAAGCAGCTATTGGAACTTTATCAACCAACACTGAGACTAGCTTTCAACTCCAGATTTGTTAATTGAATTTAAATTCCAATAGCTGCCATGGTGGGATTTGAACCTGTGTCCCCAGAGCGTTAGCCTGGGCCTCTGGATGATTAGTACAGTGGTGTTAGGCACTAGGCCACCATCCCCCCACAAGTGCAAGATGGTGTGATGGGAGACTAAAATCTTTCTTATTGGGATCACTTTATACTCATTTTGCTTTCAATTCAAATTTATAAGCCAGGGTACTTTCAAGGTGAAATTTCTCTCCATGAAATGTAATTAACCTGATGAAATTGCAGGTTCCATGTTCCTGACATTTCAATAGTGGACTGTTAGTGGAGAAAAACAGGCACCATCCCATTCTCTCAATATGTAAATTTTATTGATTTTATTGCATACTATATTACACTGTTTACAATAGGCAAATTATATTTGCAAATGTGAATTGATTTCCTTCGAGAAACATGTCTATAAGTTGATGAGGAATCTGCGCAGTGCTATGTGATAAATGGTCATTGTGTGACCTTGCACAGGACCTTCTACTGGGTCACTGCATCTATAAATCGTTCCTTTGTCACAGTGACACACTTATGTCACACCTTTCTTTACTTTAAGTTCCAAAATGCATTAGAGCTAATTTACTATTTTTGAAGTGTAGTCACTTTTGTAATAGAGGAAATGTGGCAGCCAATTTGTGCACAGCAAGATCCCACAAACACCAATGACATAAATAATCTTTTTTGGAATGCTGACTTAGTTAAATATCGGCCAGAATACTGGGGTCAACTCCCGTTGTTTTCTGTTGAATAGTGTCATAGGATCCTCTACGTCAAGATGAGAGGGCACACGAGGCCTCGGTTTAATGTCTTATCCAAAAGACTGCACCTCCGACTGCAGAAATCCCTCAGTGATCTCCCCGCAAAGACCCATTAACAACAAGGAACTGAATAATTAGCTAATCCATTTGATTGAGGAAGAATATTGGCCAAGGCACTTGAAGCACTCCCAGCTCTTTGAATAGACCCTTGAGAAAGTTAATGTTGAACAGACAAGTGGAACTTCAGATTGGGCTCCTGTCTCACAGACTGTTTCCAGTATTATGCAGTGCAGGCTGGAGTCAATTGCATTGCTAGTAGCTTTTCCATTCCGATTCCCCATTCTAATGTTTCTCTGACCCCTTCCCACAGGCTCGGATGACTGCACAATTAGGTTTTGGGAGGTCTCCACAGGCCGATGCATGAGAACCATCGAGGTGGAAGGGATAGTGAGGAGCATTGCTTGGAACCCTAACCCCGTTCACTGTCTTGTGGCATTGACTGTGTAAGTACATGGTGACCGGGGTCTCAGTCACTATTTGATTAACAGCCTAACTGTTATTCATGTATTCAGGATTTTGTAACAGGGTTAAAGAAGTGAGAAATAAAATTGTCATGTTGCCCATCCAGGGGTAATGGTCTGAGAATTAACTTAATGCAGTGAAGGGCCAATTTTACTCTGTATCTAACCCTGCGCTGTACCTGCCCTCGGAGTGTTGATGGGTACGGTATAGAGGGAGCTTTACTCTGTATCTAACCCTGTGCTGTACCTGCCCTCGGAGCGTTGCAGGGTACAGCGTAGAGGGAACTTTACACAGTAGAAGTTTACTCTGGGAATGATGAGCAGAGGGATCTAGGGATACAGGTGAACAAACCATTAAAAACATTATTCAAAAATGCTGAAGTTGTGTTCAACTTGTTTGGGACCCTTGTCAAGCCACAGTTACAGTACTGTGCACAGACCTGGTCTCCATACTTTAAAATAGACATAGCAGCAATGGGGTAGAGGTGGTGAGGATGGTTCCACTCAAAATGGACATAGTTTCCACTTGTGGCAGAATCCTAAATTAGGGCACATAAATGCAAGATAGTTATTAATAAATCCAATGGGGAAATGAGGAGAATCCTCTTTTCTCAGACAGTGGTTAGAATGTGGGACTTGCTCCCACTGGAAGTGGTTGAGTATAATTGCCAGTACAGAATAGTTGAGCTGAATGACCTGTTTCTGTAATTATCCTGGACTGTATCTAACTTATCCTGTGCCCAGCCTCGCAGCATAGAGCTGAACTGTTGTGAGTGTACTTAATTGGTGACTGGGTCAATAATCCAAATCATTCCTCTTTATGAGTCTTCAGAGTTCACTGAGTAGCTGAGTGTTTTATTTTTGTTTCTTTAGAGATCAATCTGTTATCATCGTTAATCCCTGCCTGGGTGATAAGTTACTGTATAACGCTACAGACCAGTTAATTGCATCATTTGAGAAGCCAGAGGAGGAGCCAATCCAACCTGTGGAATGGACTGCTGCTGAGGGAGATTCATTCAATAAAGGATTGCGGCTCATCATCAAACACAACAAGGTCTCTAGTTACTTCTAACATTTACTACTTTTCACACCTCGAGTTGGTGTTCATTTCCCACTTACATTGATTTAACTCCTGTCCACAATTTTTTTCCAATCAAGACAGCAAGACCTTCTGTTTATTTGGGATATGGTCATATATCCCCATTTCCCCTATATGGGATATCACAGGATATTGTTGTACATCCTTTGCTTCTAATATAACTTTGAGGAGTAGGAAACTTTGAACTATAGTGAGATCTTGATTATCCAGTGGGGAATAGGTGTGCCGATTAACAAAGACACAGTGCACTATTTGTAGCATGAACTAATACATGAGTACTCAGGAAGTAAAGAACAATATTCTTTTTACTTCTATCTTCAACAGTACATGAAAACATAAATTTAGATATAAGATGATACAGTATACAGGGACAGGTTCTGGGTGACTTGGTAATTGCTTCTGATTGGTAAAGTGACAATTTGTATGAGGGGAACATCAGAAATTATGTTTGGTAGAGAATTCCAGTTGGCAGAGAATTCCAGCTGGTAGAATAAGAACATAAGAAATAGGAACAGGAGTAGACCATTCCGCCCCTTGAGCCTGCTCCGCCATTCAGTAAGGTCATGGCTGATCATCTTATGCTTCGATTTCCACGTTCCCACCTAACCCTGATAAGCTTTGATTTCCTTGCCTAACAAGGATCTACCTATCTCTGCCTTAAAAATATTCAATAACCCCACCTCCACCACCTTCTAAGGCACAGAGTTCCAAATTCGTACAACCTTCTGAGAGAAAAATATTCTTCTCATTTCTGTCCTAAAAGGGTGACCCCTAATTTTAAAACAGTGTCCCTTAGTTCTGAACTCACCCATAAGAGGAAACATCCTTTCGACATCCACCTTGTCAAGGCCGTTCAGGATCTTGTATACTTCAATCAAATCACCCCTCACTCTTCTCAACTCCAGTGGAAACAAGCCCAGTCTGTCCAACCTTTCCTCATAAGACAACCCACTCATTCCAGGTATCAACCTAGTAAGCCTCCTCAATTACCTCCAATGCATTTACATCCTTCCTCATATAAGGAGACCAAAACTGCGCACAGTATTCGAGGTGCAGTCTCACCAATGCCTGTATAACTGAAGCACAACATCCTTACTTTTATGTTCAACCCCTCTCATAATAAAGATAGCTTCTATTCTATTCTATTCTATTAACCTTCTTAATTACTTGCTGTACCTGCATACTAACTTTTTGAGACTCATGTACTAGAGCACCTAGATCCCTCTGCACCTCAGAATTATGCAGCCATTCTCCATTTAAGTAATATTCTGCTATTTTGTTCTTCTTGCCAAAGTGAACCACTTCACATTTTCCCAAACTCCATTTGCCAGATCTTTGCCCACTCACTCAGCCTATTTATATCAATTTGCGACCTCCTCGTGTTCTCTTCACAACATACTTTCTAACCTATCTTTGTAAATTTAGCTACCATGTCTTCATTCCCCTCATCTAAGTCATTGATGTAAATTGTAAAAAGGTGAGGCCCCAGTACAGACCCCTGTGGGACTCCACTCATCACATCCTGCCAATCAGAAAAAGACCCATTTATGCACACTCTCTGCTTTCTGCCTGCTTCCATCCGTGCTAAAATGTTACCCCTTACACCATGCACTTTCATTTTCCGTAATCATCTTTGATGTGGCACCTTATCAAATGCCTTCTGGAAATCTAAGTACAGTATGTCTTCAGGCTCCCCTTTATCTGCTGCGCATGTTATTCCTTCAAAAAACTCCAGTAAATTGGTTAAATATGATTTTCTTTTGACAATGCCATGTTGACTCTTCCCAATTGCCTTGAGCTCTTTTAGGTGCCCAGCTATAACCTCCATAATGATCGATTCTAATAACTACCCCCCCCCGACAGATTTCAAGTTAACTGCCTATAGTTTCCTGTTTCCTGCCTCCCTCCCTCTCTTCTTGAATGGAGGAGTTATATTTGCTCATGTTCAATCTGATGGAATCTAACAAATTTTGGAAAATTAGCACCAGCACATCGGCTACCTCATTAGCCATCTATTTTTAAGACCCCAGGATGCAGTCCATTGAGACCCGGAGACTTGCCAGCCTACAGCTCCATCAATTTGCTCAGTGCTGCTTCCCTGATGATTTCAATTTCATCAAGTTCCTTTCTCCCATTCACCCCCTGATTTGCAGCTATTACTGGAATGTTTTTTGTATCCTCTATAGTGAACGTTTGTTCAAAATATTTGTTCATTTCTTCTGCCATTTCCTTATTATCTACTATTAACTCCCCATTGTCACTCTCTAGAGGACCAACACTCACTTTACCTACTCTTTTCCTGTTTAAATACTTGTAGAAGCTCGTGCTATCTGTTTTTATATTTCTAGCTAGCTTCCTCTCTTATAATTTCTTTCTCCTGATTAACCTTTTAGTCTTTCTCTGCTGTTCTTTATATTCTGTCTAATCATCTGCCCTGCCACTCATCTTTGCGGAGTTGTATGCTTTTTCCTTTAGTTTGAAAGCATCTTTAATTAACCAAGGATGGTGGGTCCTCTGCTTAGAATTTGTCTTTATAATAGGAAGGTCATCTCTAACTATTGCACCAATGCTCTCTTTGATTAACAGTGCTACCCCTCCACCTTTAGCTAGCTTCCTATTCTTCTTGGATGTCATGAACCCTTCAATATTAAGGACATGGCGGGATTTTCCGCACCCACCAGCCACCGGGACCTTCTGGTCCCACCGCAAGTCAATGGACTTCTGGCTGGGGTGCTGCCTCACCTGAGGCGGGTCCTGTCCATGACCGGGCCAGAAAATCCCAGCCCCCGTCTTTGTAGTCCTGCAGCCACGTCTCCGTAATTGCTATCAGATCACATTTATGTACTTGAGGAATGTTGGGTAACACAAAGCTTACTGTATCTGATTAGTACTCCTTATTAAATCGAATCAATGAGATGGAAGGCCACAACCTCTTAGATGCAATGTAATATATATGAACATATATCCCTATAGGTACCAATTTTACCCACAAACCAGGAACTCTTTCAGGAGCTCACAAATATATTCTTCTTGACACCATATGAACGTACGAAATAGGAGCAGAAATAGGCCATTCGGCCCCTAGAGCCTGCGCCGCCATTTAATAAGATTATGGCTAATCTGTTTGTGTTTCGAGTTCCACATTCCCATTTACCAACGATAGCCTAACAAGAATCTTATCTATCTCTGCCTTAAAAATAATCAATGAGCCCGCTTTCGCCGCCTTCTGAGGCAGAATTCCAAAGTTGCACAACCCTCTGAAAGAAAAAAAATTCTCTTCATCTCTGTCCTAAAAGGGTGACCCCTAATTTTAAAACAGTGCCCCCCAAGTTCTGGACTCACCCACAAGAGGAAACATCCTTTCCACATCCATCTTGTCAAGGCTGTTCAGGATCTTATATACTTCAATCATGTCACCTCCTCACTCTTCTAAACTCCAGTGGAAACAAGCCCAATCTGTCCAACCTTTCCTTATAAGACAAACCACTCATTCCAGGTATCAATCTCGTAAACCTCCTCAGAACCACCTCCAACGCATTTACATCCTTCCTTAAATAAAGAGACCAAAACTGCACACAGTATTCGAGATGCGTTCTCATCAATGCCCGGTACAACTAAAACATAACATCCTTACTTTTGTGTTCAATTCCTCTCGTAATAAAGGATAGCATTGCATTAGCCTTCTTGATTACAAGCTGTACCTGCATACTAACCTTTTGTGACTCGTGCACGAGAACACCACGATCCCTCTACACCTCGGAATTCTGCAGCTCTTCTCCATTTAAGTAATAATCTGCTTTTTTATTCTTCCTGCCAAACCTGAACAATTTCATATTTTCCTACATTATACTCCATCTGCCAGATGTTTGCCCACTCACTCAACCAATCTATATACATCTGCAAACTCCTTATGTCTTCTTCACAACATATGTTCCTACCTACCTTTGTGTCATCTACAAATTTAGCCACCATGCCTTCGCTCCCCTCATCTAAGTCATTGATGTAAATTGTAAAAAGTTGAGGCCCCAGTACAAACCCCTGCTGGACTCCATTCGTCACATCCTGCCAATCAAAGACCCATTTATGCATACTCTTTGTTTTCAGCCAGCCAACCAATCTTCTGTCCAGGCTAATATGTTACCCCCTGTGCCATGAGCTTTTATCTTCTGCAATAACCTTTGATATGGCACCTTATCAAGTGCTTTCTGGAAATCCAAGTACTGTATGTAGACAGGCTCTCCTCTATCCACTACATGCGTTGCTCCTTCAAAGCACTCTAATAACTTGGTTAAGTATGATTTCCTTTTCATAAAACCATGCTGACTCTTCCCGATTACCTTGAGCTTTTCTAAATGCCAGCTATAACCTCCTTTATGATCGATTCTATTAACTTCCCCATGACAGATGTCAAGCTAACTGGCCTACAGTTTCCAGTTTTCTGTCTCCCTCCCTCCTTGAATAGAGGGATTATATTTGCTGCTTTCCAATCTGATGGAGCCTTTCCAGAATCTGGGGAATTTTGGAAAATTATCACTGACACATCTACTACCACATTTAAGACCCTAGGATGAAGTCCATCTGGACCTGGGGACTTGTCAGCCCAAAGCTCTTTATTATGACAGAGCTGATGGTAAAGGCTGAGTTGTTCAAACTCGAGGGAAACTTGAAGCAATTGTCATCACCCATTTCTGCAATTTGTATGTTTCAAGATGCAGGCTTTGAATTCAGTAGTAATAAGACCACCACATCTCTGGTGCTTTATTAATACAAGATTGTAAGCACATACATACATCTAGAAGATTACTACTATCATAACTACAAAAATCCCCTAATTAATCTGACTCTCAGTTACACCTCCATTAAGGCAACAGTAAATCTCATAGATTTAAACAGACCCCTGGCAAAGCACACCCTGGACAGTCACATTCAAAATGAGTTTCTTTCAGCTCTGGGTCCTTGCTGACATCAGCTTGAGGCTTATAGGCTGGAGGCTTCTCACACTTGTTGGATCTTAAAATGCCTCTACTTTACACAGAATCTCCTTTCTCCTTTATACTTTACCTCTTCTAACAATAACATCCTTTCATCCCACCAATTCTATTAGTAAGGTGAAAGTAAGCACATTGCTTGGTGTCATCTAGCTAAGTGTAAGATTTCACCTGCAGTCTTGAATGGTTTCTTTTAACAAATGCAAATTTACACTTTACCTTCTACCCTCCTTACGTTTACCTAATTAACATCTCAAAACTACTATACATCAAAGCTCCCAGACTAGCTGGTTTTAATCTGATTAAGACAGACACACACATAGACACAGACCCCACTAGAAATCTATTTTAAAATAATTTCCAATAACATTATTATATCTTCTTGACACTCCATCTGTTTGCTCAGTACTGCTTCCCCTAGTGATGCTAATTTTACCAAGTTCCTCTCTCCCCTCCACCTCCCGATTTGCAGCTATTACTGGAATGCTTTTTGTATCCTCTATAGTGAAGACAGAAGCAAAATATTTGTTCATTTCATCCTCCATTTCCTTATTATCTACTATTAACTCCCCATTGTCACTCTCTAGTGGACCAACACTCACTTTACCTACTCTTTTTCTGTAGAAGCTCTTGCTATCCATTTTTTCATTTCAAGCTAGCTTCCTCTCATACTCTAATTTCTTTGTCCTGATTAACCATTTAGTCATTCTCTGCCGTCCTTTATATTCGGACCAATCTTCTGACCTGCCACTCATCATTGCGCAGTTATACGCTTTTTCCTTAAGTTTGATGCTTTCCCTAACTACTTTAGTTAATCATGGAAGGTGGGTCCTCTCCTTATAGAAGGAATATATTTATTCTGAATATTCTGAAATATTCCCTTAACTGTCTGCCACTGCTTCTCCATTGATCAATCCTGTAGCCTAGTTGCCCAGTTCACTTCAACTAACTCAGCTTTCATCCCCACGTAGTTGCCCTTGTTTAAGTTTAAAATACTAGTCTTAGACCCACTCTTCTCCCTTTCAAATTGGATGTAAAATTCAATCATATTGTGGTCACTGCTACCTAGGATTGCCTTAACTCTTGAGGTCATTAATTAATCCTGTCACAATACCAAGTCTAATATAACCTGGTCTCTGGTTGGTTCCAGAATGTGTTGCTCTAAGAAACTATCTCGAAAGCATTTTATGAACTCCTTATCCAGGCTACTACTGCCAATCTGATTTTTCCAGTTTATATGTAGATTAAAGTCATCCATGATTATTGGCATTCCTTTATCACAAGCACCCAATATTTCTTGCATACTTTGTCCTACATTGTGGTGACTGTTAGGGAACCTGTAGACCACTCCCACTATTGAATTCTTTCCCCTACTATTTCTCATCTCCATCCAAACTGATTCTACATCCTGATCTCCTGAACCAAGGCCATCTCTAACTATCACCCAAATGCCATCCTTGATTACTAGTGCTACCTCTCCACGTTTACCTAACTTCCTATTCTTCTTGAATGTCACATGCCCCTCAATATTCAGGACCCAATCTTTGCTGTCCTGCAGCCAGCTCTCCGTAATGGCTATCAGATCGTATTTATTTACTTCAACGTGTGCTATCAATTTATTTACTTTGTTATGAATGCCACGTGCATTCAGATTCATGCTAATCTCGGCAAGACTGAATCAGAAAGTCTCCAGAACTCAATTGTCTTTTTATATGTTTAATGGTAAATGAGGGTAAGGGATAGGTCAATAGAGATGCAGTGACAGATTTTTAAAGGAACATTTCAGAATAGATACATTCCAATGAGAAAGAAAGCTTTCAAGGGGAGGACCCACCATTCATGGTTAACTAAAAAAGTTAAAGGCTGTATCAAACTTAAAGAAAAAGCATATAATTGCCTTATAAAAGCAACAAGGTGCTGCTGGGAGGAGATTAAACTAATTCGGCAGGGGGAAGGGACACAGAATGTTAGCAGAATAGGGACACATCAAATACAGTAAAACAATCAAGTCAGAGGGAGTACAGCTGCATTAAGCTTCAAGGGAGTAGGGCAAGGCTGGATGGCCTGTACTTCAATGCCAGGAGTATTACAGGTAAAACGGATGAGTTAAGGGTGAGGATTGGCACGTGGAACTGTGATATCGTAGCCATCACTGAGACGTGGTTGAGGAAAGGGCAGGATTGGTAGCTCAATATTCCAGGATATAGAATCTTCAGGTGAGTCAGGGGAGGGGGTAAAAGAGGGTGAGGCGTTGCATTATTAGTTAAGGAATCAGTTACTGCAGTAAGGAGAGATGATATCTTGGAGGGGGCATCGAATGAAGCTTTGTGGGTAGAGTTTAGGAATAAAAAAGGGACAGCCACATTGTTAGGTGTTTATTATAGACCCCCAGATAGTCAGCGGGAAATTGAAGGGCAAATATGTGCACAATTTGTGGAGGTGTGTAAAAACAATAACAATATGGTAATTATATTAGGTGATTTCAACTTTCCCAACATTAATTGGGATAGACATAGTGTTAAGGGCTTGGATGGAGTGGATTTCTTGAAATGTGTACAGGAGAACTTTTTAGGTCAATATGTAGAGGGTCCAACAAGGGACGGCGCATTGCTGGACCTAATTCTGGGGAATGAAGCCGGACAGGTGACTGAGGTGGTGGTGGGGGAGCATTTTAGTGATAGCGACCACACATGGTACAGTTTAAGTTTGTTATGGACAAAGAAATTGACAAGTTGCAAAAAAAATGTTTTGGATTGGGGGAGAGTGGATTTTGGTAAAATAAGGCAGGATCTGGCCAAGGTAGACTGGGAACAGTTACTTGTGAGTAAATCTACAGAGGAACAGTGGGGGGGGTGTGTTCAAAAAGGAAATGAGAAGGGTACAGGCTCAACATGTTTCCTCTAGGGTGATAGGAAGGAGTAACAAGCCCAGAGAAACATGAATGACCAGAGATATTCAGGTTTCGATGAGAAGGAAAAGAGAGGCTTTTAGCAGGTACAGGGGAAGCAAATCAGCAGAGGCATTAGTGGAGTACAGACAGTGCAGGGTGGAGCTTAAGAAAGCAATTAGGAGAGCAAAGAGGGGATATGAGAAAGCTCTAGCTGGTAAAAGTAGGGAAAATCCCAAATATTCTATAAATATATCAATGGGAAGAGGATAACCAGGGAAAGAGCAGGGCCCATTAGGGATCGAGGGGGCAATCTATGGGTGGAGCTAGAGGACATCGCTAGAGTGTTGAATGAATACTTCACATCCGTCTTCACCCAAGAGAATGAGGATGAAGGTATGGAACTTGGGGAGAGAGACTGCGAGGTTCTTAAGCAAATTGTTATCGGGAGTGACAAGGTATTGGAGGTGTTGGCAGGCTTAAAAGTGGACAGATCTCCAGGTCCAGATGATTTGTGTCCCAGACTGCTGAGGGAGGCAAGAGAGGAGATCACAGGGGCTCTGACCCAAATTTTTAATTCTTCTCTGGCTACGTGGGAGGTGCCAGAGGACTGGAGAACAGCTAATGTGATTCTGCTATTTAAGAAAGGTTGTAGAGATAAGCCAGGGAACTACAAGTCAGTAAGTCTCACATCAGTGGTAGGGAAACTATTGGAGAAAATTCTGAAGGAGAGTATCTATCTCCACTTGGAGAGGCAAGATTTGATCATGGATGGTCAGCATGGCTTTGTCAGAGGGAGGTCATGCCTGGCCTAACAAATTTGAGTGACTTTTTTGAGGAGGTGACCAGGCGTGGAGATGAGGGTAGTGCAGTTGATGTTTATATGGATTTCAGCAAAGCCTTTGACAAGGTCCCACATGGGAGACTTATAAAGAAGGCAAATGCACATGGGATACAGGGTAATTTGATAAGGTGGATTCAAAATTGGCTTAGTTGTGGGAGGCAGAGGGTGATGACAGAAGGATGCTTTAGTGACTGGAAGTCAGTGTCCAGTGGCGTACCACAGGGATCTGTGCTGGGTCCCCTATTATTTGTCACTTATATAAACGACATAGATGACTATGTGGGGGGTAGAATTAGTAAGTTTGTGGATGACACAAAGATTGGCCGGGTGGTTAACAGTGAGGTTGAGTGTCTTGGGCTATAGGAAAATATAGATGGGATGGTCAAATGGGCAGACAAGTGGCAGATGGAATTTAACCCTAAAAAGTGCGAGGTGTTACACTTTGGAACGAGTAGTTTGACAAGGAAGTATTCAATGAACGGCATGGCACTTGGAAGTTCTGAGGGACCTTGGCGTGTGTGTCCATCGATCTCTGAAGGTGGAGGGGCATGTTAGTGGGGTGGTGAAAAAGGCATATGGGACACTTGCCTTTATCAATCGAGGCATAGATTACAAAAGTAGGGAGGTCATGTTGGAGTTGTATAGAACCGTAGTGAGGCCACAGCTGGAGTAGTGTGTGCAGTTCTGGTCGCCACATTATAGGAAGGATGTGATTGCACTGGAGGGAGTGCAGAGGAGAGTCACCAAGATGTTGCCTGGGATGAAACATTTAAGTTATGAAGAGAGGTTGGATAGACTTGGGTTGTTTTTGTTGGAGCAGAGAAGACTGAGGGGGTGACCTGATCGAGGTGTACAAGATTATGAGGGGCATGGACAGGGTGGATAGGGAGCAGCTGTTCCCCTAGTTGAAGGGTCAGTCACAAGGGGCATAAGTTTAAGGTGGGGGGCAGGAGGTTTAGGGGGGATGTGAGGAAAATTTTTTTTACCCAGAGGGTGGTGACGGTCTGGAATGCTCTGCCTGGGAGGGTGGTGGAGGCGGGTTGCCTCACATCCTTTAAAAAGTACCTGGATGAGCATTTGGCACGTCATAACATTCAAGGCTATGGGCCAGGTGCTGGTAAATGGGATTAGGTAGGTAGGCCAGGTGTTTCTCACGTGTCAGTGCAGACTCGATGGGCTGAAGGGCCTCTTCTGCACTGTGAGATTCTGCGATTCTGTGATAATTGCGCAAAGACAGGTGGCAGATCAGAAGATTGCAAAGATTGACAAAAACATTAATAAAGAGGGAACAATTAACAGTATGAAAGATAGCTAGAAATATAAAGATGGATTATATGAGTTTCTATAGATATTTAAATAAGAAAAGAGTTAAAATGAGCATTAGTCCTATAGAAAATGTGTCTGGGGAATTGGTAATGGAAAGTAGGGAGATGACAGATGAATTGAACAGGTATTTTGCATCGATCTTAATTATACAGGACTCAAGTAACATCCCAGAAATAGCTGCAAATCAGGAAACGGAAGAAAAGACGGAACTCAGAAAAATTGCAATCACCAGGGAAACGGTATTGAGCAAATCATTGAAGCTGTGGGCTGACAAATCCCCAGGTCCCGGTGGACTTCATCCCAGGGTCCTGAAAGAAGTGACTAGTGAGATAGTTGATACATTGGTGTTAAATGTCCCAGATCCCCTAGATTTGGGGAAGGTTCCGTTAGATTGGAAAATAGCAAATGTAATTCCTTTATTCAAAAAGGTGAGGGAGACAGAAAACAGGAAACTACAGGCCAGTTAGCTTAACATCTGCCATAGGGAAAGTATTAGAATCTATTATTAAGGATGTTATAACAGGGCACTTAGAAAAATTTAAGGCAATCAGGCAGAGTCAGCATGGTTTAAGAGAAATCATGTTTAACCGATTTATTGGAGTCCTTTGAAGGAGTCACTTGTGCTGTGGATAAAAGGGAGCCAGTGGATGTACTGTGCTTAGATTTCCAGAAGGCATTTGATAAGGTACCATATCAAAGGTTATTGCAGAAAATAAAAGCTCATGGTGTGGGGTTAACATATTGGCATGGATAGAAGATTGGCTGGCTAACAGGAAGCAGAGAGTTAACTTAGACGAAGGGACCAAAATTGCAAAAATTTCTGATGAGACAAAGATAGGTAGGAAAGTAAATTATGAAGGGGACATAAGGAGGCTACAAAGGGACATAGTTTAAGTGAGCGGGCAAAGATCTGGCAAATGGAGTATAACGTGGGAAAATATGAAATTGTCCATTTTGGCAGGAAGAATGAAAACAAAGCTTATTACCTAAATGGTGAGAGATTGAGGAGCTCAGATTCAGAGGGATCTGGGTGTCCTAGTGCACGAATCACAAAAGGCTAGTATCTAAGCACAGCAAGTGATTAGGAAAGCTAATAGAATGTTATCGTTTATTGTGAGGGGAATTGAATACAAAAGTAGGGAGGTTTTGCTTCAGTTGTACAGGGCACTGGTGAGACCACATCTGGAGTACTGCGTGCAGAACTGGCCACCTTATTTAAGGAAGAATGTAAATGCATTAGAAGCAGTTCAGTGAAGGTTTACTAGACTAATACCTGGAATGGGTGGGTTGTCTTATGAGGAAAGGCTGGATGGGTTAGGCTTGTATCCACTGGAGCTTAGAAGAGTAAGAGGTGACTTGATTGAAACATATAAGATCCTGAGGGGCCTTGGATGGGTCGACGTGAAAAGGATGATTCCTTTTGTGGGAGAATCTAGAACTGGAGTGACCGTTTAAAAATAAGGGGTCGCTCATTTAAGACAGGGATGAGGAGAAATTTTTTCTGAGGGTTTTGAGTCTTTGGAACTCTTCCTCAGAAGCAGTGGGAGCAGAGTGTTAGAATATCTTTAAAGCAGAGGTAAATAGATTATTGATAAGCAAGGGAGTGGAAGGTTATTGGGGGGTAGGCAGGAATGTAGGGCTGAGGTTACAATCAGATCAGCCATGACCTTATTGAATGGCGGAGCAGGCTCAAGGGGCTGAATGGCCTACTCCTGTTCCTAATTCACATGTTCGTGTGACATGCTCCTAACGTGATGCCATTATTTCAGACCATTACAACTGTATGCTTAATCTCTCTTCAGTTCACTCACTAAAGAGTGGGTATCAGTCATAGTATTCCTTTAATCTCTTCTCACTAACACAAGACCATTATACTAGATTACTAACCTGCAATCACTTTGACTGATTAACCATCCAGGAACAGAGATAAGAAATATATTTAATGAGGTAATGCCCTGACCATTCCCGACCTGACCCTGCAGATTGAGAGCTCATGCACTTATAGTAAGTTTTTACAATATATATGACTATTATGCCCGGTACACTTCTCCCTGCTACCTCAGTTGCCCAGCCAAAGAGCTGCTGGATACTGTGGAGTAACAGAGAATTGGTGTGAGACGATGATCATTCAGACATTCCTATAAATCAGAGATGTCAAATTCGTTCTGCGGTGGCTCTGATTTGACAGCCTGGGTTTATTGGGCCATGTTCAGCAAGAGGCATTTGGGTGGTAGTGGGATTGAAATTAGAATGTGTTAGAGCCATTTTATTATATTGGCATAAAACTGGCACAATATAAGCCCATTTCTGGGTGCTGGGTTTTGCACCCACTTAATGTTGGCGTTATGACCACACTGTATTGTTCCTCATTACTATTGGGCATCTCTGGTATCTGCCTAAAATCAGCATTGGATAATTAGCTAAGGACCCTGTGCCTGTAAGATGCGTAAAGAACTCGGTAAAGCACGTGCAGTGCAAGTTCCAACAAGTCTTTCCAGTTCTTCATATGCCTAACCAGCTGTGCAAAATTTAACAACACCGTGTCTCAGGCTGTTAAAAAACCATGTTCAAGAGACATAGCATTAGCACACCACAGGCCGATTGCACCTGATGTTTGACATCCCGATCCAAATCAAGCTATTTAGGGTAGTTGGAGAAAGAACTATTTCCTCTGGGTGAGCAAGCCATAAGAAAGGGGCATAACGCAAAATTAGGTCATTCAGGAGTATGTGTTCTCGTAGTGTCACTGAAATCTGGAACTCCCCACGAGGCTGTCGATTATGAAGTTGATAGATTTTTGTGGAGATTAGCAACACATATGGAACCAAGGTGTGTAAATAAAGATGAAGTACAAATCAACAATGCTCTAATTGAAGAGGAACAGGCCCAAAGGATTGAATGGCCACTTCGTGTTCCTATGTAAACTCAAGGGTTTACAAACTTGGGATTAAGAACCCACCACTTAGTGTGGGGCTGGGCTCACTGGTGGGTTCCCTTCCATGAAGGATATTTATGACTCAGTTGGGCTGTTCATATTAGTTTATTTTCTTGCACGAGCCACAAATGATCAGCTTTGTTGAATTTAATTCTAAGGTAAGATCTGAACTCATGAATTCTGGATTGTTTGTCTGATAGTTTTACCACTGGCACGCTGGACCATGGTGCGATTTTCCCAGGGTGACACTACTCTTTCCTGTGTCTTGTTCCAATAGCTGGTGAAGCAGGTGACCTGGCACGGAAAGGGCGATTATTTGGCGACGGTTATCCCAGACAATGGCAATGCGCAGGTCCTCATCCATCAGCTGAGCAAGCGCCGGAGTCAGAATCCCTTCCGGAAGAACAAAGGATTGGTGCAGTGTGTCCTCTTCCATCCCATCAGGCCATTCTTCTTCGTGGCTACACAGCGTTACATCCGTGTGTACAACCTCCTCAAGCAGGAACTCACCAAGAAACTAATGGCCAACTGCAAGTGGGTGTCAAGCATGGCCGTACACCCTGGGGGTGAGTCATCTGATCATCTTGTCCAAGAGAGCTGCCCTGATGGCAGAGACACTGACCATTCTGTAGGGAGCTGAGTTAATCTGACTGGAGGTGACTCTGTTTAACTTGGGGAAGCAGGACGTTGGGAGGTCATGACAATAATCTATGTGGCAATGCAGCTGTCAGGCTCTGACTCGCTTGGCCTGTGACTGACCTGCTCTCGGTGCTTCTTATAATTTTCTGCCTTCCAACAGAAGCTTTGATGGTGACCAATGTGTAACAAGTGAATTTTGTGCTGAACTTTCAGCCCAATTCCAGAACTTAAATGCCTCAGACCTTGAACTGTTCTCATTGTTCCCACCAGTTTCTTGTCTATCTCCCAGCGTTGAACTTTCTAAAATGTAATATCATACCCTAGGTCAAGGACTGTGATAAGAAAGTGGGCAGTCACTCTCTATTTCAGCCTGAGCTGCTCCCTAGTTTAATGCTGCAACACCTATAGAGCCTTGAAGCCATCAACCAAATCATCACACATTTCCTCTTTTAGTTTCTTGTCCCCATTGGTCCCTGGAGCTTGCTGAAAATGGCTGTACCCCTCCTGGCTGCTGCCTGCCCCATAATCTATCCCCTGCTGTTTGTGTGGCCTGTAAACTATACTGGAAAACTCAGGTGTCCAGGGGGGTCCATGGAGGTGAAATGGTTCCTACTCCACGCAGCTAAGGAACTGTGTGTTTTGGGTAGGTGTTATAGCGAGTTGGGGAGGAGGTTATTCTGGTGATCTTGTGATCTGGTCTGGCATTTCCATTCCCATTCCTGTAATCTTCACACATGGCAGCACGTTAAGCTCATCTTTCCATAGAAAGCTGTGGCCCCTCACCATGACCAGCGCAGCATCCAGCTACCTCATCACTCCAGAGCCTGATCTCAGTAACCATGTGTGAGGACAGATTTCTGCTCAGTGATCGCCCTTATTGTGGGCTATGGAGCTAAGGCAGGTTAATGGAGTTCATGTACAGAGTAGCCATGATCTAACTGAATGGCAGAATAGGCTCAAGGGGCTGAATGTCTTACTGTTTCTGTGTCCTATCTGCAGTCACGGTTTCACTTGACACGTTGACATAAGGCTGGCTTTTTCTGTTCTAGCTGATATCCTCTGTGCTTCTGCCTTGTACCCCAACCCCTCCCCGGACTCCACTACAGGCTCCAGGGTTTTGAACATTCCCTCATCCCTAAGGATCACCGAGTGAGCTGTGCCCATCCCAAGTGCTGATGCTTAATCACTGCTTTTGAATGTGTTTGCAGGTGATAACGTGATCTGTGGAAGTTATGACAGTCGTCTGGCCTGGTTTGACCTGGACCTTTCTACCAAGCCTTACAAAGTGCTCAGGTCAGTGTTTCACCAGAACCACAGGACTGCTGATGCATTATTTGTCACTGGGCACAGGTTTTCCAGCAGCTCTCTGGCAGGGTGTGGGGTATCCCTGGTGCTCTCTGGTGGGGTGTGGGGTATCCCTGGTGCTCTCTGGCAGGGTGTGGGGTATCCCTGGTGCTCTCTGGCGGGGTGTGGGGTATCCCTGGTGCTCTCTGGCGGGGTGTGGGGTATCCCTGGTGCTCTCTGGCAGGGTGTGGGGTATCCCTGGTGCTCTCTCTCGGAGTGTGGGGTATCCCTGGTGCTCTCTGGTGGGGTATCCCTGGTGCTCTCTGGTGGGGTGTGGGGTATCCCTGGTGCTCTCTGGCAGTGTGTGGGGTATCCCTGGTGCTCTGTGTCGGAGCGCTGGCGGAGTGTGGGGTATCCCTGGTGCTCTCTGGCAGGGTGTGGGGTATCCCTGGTGCTCTCTGTCGGAGCGCTGGCGGGGTGTGGGGTATCCCTGGTGCTCTCTGGTGGGGCGTGGGCTCCCCTGCCGGCAAACCTAGCTTGGACTTACCACCTTCTATCTGTTCTTAGTTGGACCGAGTTAGTGTTGTTATTGGTGCGGTGGTGAGGTATTACAGTCGAGTAAGGTGTAGAGTTCTGTATTACAGTGATTCTGAGGGAGATGTGAATGTGTTCTGGTGCTATATGGGTTCAGGATTGGTTAAACCAGTCTTGAGTTGAGATACAGCATTACCAGATTGATGTTGGCCAGATGAAGGCTGTGCTGTAGTTCTCTCTCCCCCTTCAGTTCTGCCAACTTTGGCCCCTCAATTCTGTCATCTCCTCGGGGATTGAGAGACTCAGCCACTGTGTAAGTGTCAGTGTTGGTGCACACTTGTTTTGGTGTTTCAGGGTTTAATTACTGTGCTGGCGAGGTAGTGCACACACTCTCAATTGATATGAATATGACCAACAGCATGGGGCAAAGTATATCATGGAAAGAGCAGAAAGGTTAATCTGTTACACTGACTGAATGAATAAATCTAATCTCTGGGACTCTGATGGGACCTTGGGGTCACAATTTCTGTTTTTATTTTATACTGGAACGTTAGCATTACTGTTAAGTCCAATATTTATCGCTTGTGTCTCATTGCCTGGGAACTAGTGATGGACCTTCTCGCTGAAGTGGCCCAGTCCTCCTGACACTGTTAGGGTGGTAGTGCTGGTATAGGAACCCAGTGATAATTTGTTTCTCTATCACTCTGTCAATCTGTAGCAGACAGTATTATTCCCTTAATGAGTACTGCAATGTTTGATTTAATAATGATCACTTCTTTATTCATTCTGCTCACAGGCATCACAAGAAAGCTCTCCGGGGAGTAGCATTCCACAAACATTACCCACTTTTCGCCTCCGCATCCGACGATGGCACTGTCATTGTCTGCCATGGAATGGTTTACAGGTTTGTGCCTCTTTCTCTTTCCCCCTGCCTCTCTCTTCCACCCCCCCAGCCCAGCCCCTCTCTCTGTGCATGTGTGTGTATATAGCTGTCTGTGTGACTCTTTCTGTTTTGCACCCCTCCCCCCCCCCACCCACCCCTTCCCTTGATGAGTGTGCATGTATATAAATCTTTGAAGTTAGCAGAGCAAGTTGAAAAGGCTATTTAAAAAAAAAGTAATGTATGTTCCATCGAGTCCACGCCAGCTCTCCCCGGAGCAATCCAGTTAGTCCCACCCTCCCGCTCTATCCCTGTAGCTCCACAAGTTTTGTTTTATTTGTTCATGGGATGTGGATGTCACTGGCAAGGCCAACATTCGTTGCCCATCCTTACTTGCCTTTGAACTGAGTGGCTTGCTGGGTCATTTCAGAGTGTTGGGTCTGGAGTCACATTGTAAGACAGACCAGGTAAGGACAGCAGGTTTCCTTCCCTAATGGACATTAGTGAACCCGATGGGTTTTTACAGCAATTGATGGTAGTTTCATGGTCACCATTACTGAGACTAGCTTTTGTGGTCCTGATTTTTGTTAATTGACTTTAAATTCCACCAGCTGTCATGGTAGGATTTGAACCCATGTCCCCTAGGCATTACCCTGAGCCTCTGCATTACTGGTCCAGTGACATTACCACTACGCCATCATCTCCCTGCTAGTCAAACACAATGGGCCAAAAGGCCTTCTGTGCTGTGTATGTCTCCCCCTCTATCTGCATGTCATTCTCTTGTTTTAAGTGTATTTTTGTCAGTTCTGACCCTCCCCTCTGCTTTGTGTTGTATCCCATCCTCTGACTTGCTGGCAACCCAGGGAAAGATAACCCCACTCCTCAAACGTTTAGATTAGTAGCAGGAATAGGCCATTTGGCCCCTCCAGCTTGCTCCACCCTTTTTATAAGATCATGGCTGATCTGATTGTGGCCTTAACTCTGCTTCCCTGTCTGCCCCCATAACCTTTGACTCCCTTGCTAATCAAGAATCTATCCAACTCAGCCTTAAAAATATTAAATGACCCTGGCTCCACTGCTAGTTTTAGATTCAAAGAGAAGTTATATAAAGTCGCTAGAAAAAGTAACAGCCCAAGGAATGGGAGCAGTTTAGAATTCAGCAAAGGAGGATAAAGAGGTTGATCAAGAGGGGAAAATAAAATATACAAGGAACATAAGTGGACTGTAAAAGCTTCCATAAGTATGTGAGAAGAAAAAGGTTCATGGAGACAAATGTAGGTCCCTTGCAGTCTGCAACAGGAGAATTTAAGATAGAAAACAAGGAAATGACAGAGTAATTAAACAACTGCTTTAGTTCTGTCTTCATGGAGGAAGACACAAATAACTTCCCAGAAATACTAGGGAACCAAGGGTCTAGGGGGAGGAATTGAAGGAAATTCGTATTACTAAAACAATGGTGCTGGAGAAATTAATGGGACTGAAAGCCGATAAATCCTCAGGGCCTGAAGTGGCCCTGGAAATACTGGATGAGTTGGTTGTCATCTTCCAAAATTCTGTAGACTCTGGAACAGTTCCAGCAGATTGGAGGGTGGCAAATGTAACCCCACTATTTAAAAAAAGAGGGAGGGAGGGAAAAAACAGGGAATTAGACCAATTAGCCTAAAATCAGTAGTAGGGAAAATGCTAGAATCTATTATAAAGGACATGATAACAGGACACCTTAGAAAATATCAACAGGATTAGACAAAGTCAACATGGATTTATGAAAGGGAAATTATGTTTGACAAGCCTGCTGGACTTTTTTGAGGATGTAGCTACTAGAATAGATAAGGGAGAACCAGTGGATGTGATGTATTTGGATTTTCAGAAACCTTTTGATAAAGTCCCACATAAGAGATTAGTGTGCAAAATTAAAGCACATGGCATAGATTGAGAATTGATTAGCAGACAGGAAACAGGGTAGGAATAACCGGGTCGTTTTTGGAGTGGCAGGCATCGGTGCTTGGGCCCCAGCTACTCAGCTTTCTGACAAGACAAACCAAATGGGAATGTGAGGGGTGAGGAAGATGTAAAGAGGCTTCCAGGTGATTTGGACAAGTTGAGTGAGTGGGCAAATACATGGCAGATGCAATATAATGTGGATAAATGCAAAGTTATCCACTTTGATAGGAAAAACAGAATGGCAGAGTATTATTTAAATGGTGTTAGACTGGGAAATGTTGATGTACAAAGGGACCTGGGTGTCCTTGTACACCAGTCACTAAAGGCAAGCATGCAGACACGGCAAGCAGTTAAGGCGGCAAATGATATGTTGGCCTTCAATGTGAGAGGACTTGAGTACAGGAGCAAGAATGTCTTATTGCAGCTGTACAGCAGAGCCCTTGGTGAGACCACACCTGGAGTAGTGTGTGCAGTTCTGGTCTCCTTACCTAAAAAAGGATATACTTGCCATAGAGGGAGTAGTGTGAAGGTTCACCTGACTGATTCCTGGAATGGCAGGATTTTCCTATGAGGAGAGATCGAGCTGACTGGGCCTGTATTCACTGGAGTTAGAAGAATGAGACGGGATCTCGTTAAAACGTATAAAATTCCGACAGGGATGGACAGACCGGATGCAGGGATGATGTTTCATCTGGCTGGGGGTCTAGAACAAGGGGTCACAGTCTCAGGATACAGGGTAGGCCATTTAGGACTGAGTTGAGGAGAAACTTCTTCACTTAGAGAGTGGTGAACCTGTGGAGGCCAAGTCACTGAATATATTTAAGAAGGAAATAGATTTCTAGACACTAAAGGAGTCAAGGATATGGGGAGAGTGTGGGAGTTTGGCATTGAGATAGAGGACCAGCCATGATCATATTGAATGACAGAGCAGGCTCAAATGGCCTACTCCTCCTATTTTCTGTTTCTATGCTGTCTGAGAATTCTATAGATTAATGCCCCTCTAAGAAAAAGTTTCTCATCATCTCGGTCTTAAATGGGAAATCCCTTATTTTTAAACTGTCCCCTAGTTCTAGTCTCTCCCACAACAGGAAACATCTTCTTTGCATCCACCCTGTCAAGTCCCCTCAGGATCTTGTATGTTTCAATATGATCGCCTCTTACTCTCCTAAACTCCAATGGATACAGGCCCAACCTGTTGAACCATTCCTCATAAGAAAATCCCTTCATCCCAGGAATCGGTCGAGTCAGCCTTCTCTAAACTGCTACTGCAATTATATCCTTTCTTGAATAAGGAGACAAACTGTACACAGTACGCCAGATCCAGTCTCACCAGCTCCCTGTACAACTGTAGCAAAACATCCCTTATGTTCCATTCTCCTTGCAATAAACGCCATCTGCCTTCCTAATTACTTGCTGTTTCTGTATATTAACTTTGCGATTCATGTACAAGGACACCCAGATCCCTCTGCACTGCAGAGTTGTGCAATCTCTCTCCATTTAAATTTGTTGCTTTTCTATTCTTCCTGCCAAAGTGGACAAGTCCACATTTTCCCACATTATACTCCATCTGCCATGTTTTGCACACTCACTTAACCTATCTATACCCCTTTGCAGACTCCATATGTCCTCTTCACAACCTACTCTCCTATCTTTGTGTCATCAACAAATTTAGCTATCATACGTTCTGCCCCTTCATTCAAGTCATTGATGTAGATTGTAAATAGCTGAGGCTCCAGCACTGATCCCTGTGGTACTCCACAAGTTACATCTAGCCAACCTGAAAATGACCCATTTATCCCAACTCTCTGCTTCCTGTTAGCTAGCCAATCCTCTGTTAACCATGTTAATATACTGGCTCTTACCATGCCTTTTGGAAATCCAAGTACTGGGCTCCCCTTTATCCACGTTGTTTGTTACTTCCTCAAAGAACTCTAATAAATTGGTTAAACATGATTTCCCTTTCACAAAGCCATGTTGACACTGCCTGATTGCATTGAGATTTTCTAAGTGCCCCACTATAGCCTCCTTAATAATAGATTCCAGCATTTTCTTTATAACAATGTTAAGCTAACTGGCCTGTAATTTCCTGCTTCCTGTCTCCCTCCCTTCTTGGATAGAGGAGTTACATTCGCTATTTTCTAGCCTGATGGAACCTTCCAGAATCTAGGGAATTTTGGAAAATTACAACCAATGCATCTACTGTCTGAACAGCCACTACTTTAAAACCCTGGGATGCAGGCCATCAGATCCTATGGACTTATCAGCCTTTAGTTCTATAGTTTTCTCAGTCCCCTTTCCCTAGTGATTGTAATTAAGTTCCTTCCTCCGTACAAGTATTTCCAGGATGTTATTTGTGTCTTCTACAGTGTAGAAACAAAATATCTGTTCAACACTTATTATTTCCCCAGACTCTTTCTCTAAAGTACCAATGCTCACTTTAATTACCCACTTTCCTTTTAGAAACTCTTCCTGTTTTAATATTTCTAGCTAGCTTTCTCTTTGACCCCAATTTATTTTTTTTTAAGTCAGCCTTTGCTGTTTTTTAAATCCTGTCCAATCTTCTGACCTACCACTAATCTTTGCAGAACTGTATGCTTTTACTTTGCCTGAAGAGCTGTAGCGTTGATCCTTCCAGGTCAGGGTGGCCCCTCACCCTCCATCCACACTCAGGGCTGAGTTAGCCAATCTTGGCTAGTTTCACGGCGTCAATAGACCACAATAGGTCCTGGATTTGAAGGGAGAGAAATTCCTCCAGGGTTGTGCTCCTAACTGGCCTGCAGTATTGGGTGAGGGTTGTTGAGGACTCATCTGTGATGCTGCTTGTAGCTGAACATCCTGCTGGTACACCCAGGTGGGAGTTGGCCCCAAGGACAATTTACCAAAGGGCCACTGACTCCTGTGGAACTGCAGAGAGTGCGAGTCAGTGCGAGGAAAGGAGAAAACTTGTTGTTTGCACAACTGCTTTAAAATGAAACTTTTCTTTTGCTTTCAGTGACCTGCTCCAGAATCCACTGATTGTCCCTGTGAAGTTGCTGAGAGGCCATGAAATAACACGAGACCTGGGGGTTTTGGATGTGATCTTCCACCCCACTCAGCCCTGGCTATTCTCCTCTGGAGCAGACTGCACCATCCGTCTCTTCACGTAACACTCAGCTGCTCACACCAACTCAACTGGGCTTTCTACTCTTCTGAGAGCCCCACCCACTGCTAACCTTTTAGAAAGCTTTTTTGTTACTTTATAAGCTGCTGCTCACTTCAGGATGATGGGAGAGATGACCAGTGTTTATAACCAATGTCATCTTCCTTGAGAAATTGGTCTGTTTCTGCCACATGATATCTGCTGGACATGTCAGCATCATTGTGCCATAAGGAAAAATACCATGGCCAGAGGTATTAACACTGCCTCAGTTTGTCACCCCTTAGACCCATTTTCATTGTTACGCATTGTCAAACCCATACATTTTCTACCCCACCCCCTCGGTACTAATAGACATTGACAGATATCCACCTTTCCTGTGTCACCTGGGTGGGACTGGGCCAGAGCCCCACACACATCACCAGTTTGGTCCTCCCTCCTATAGGCCAAACATTTCACACCTCCCGTCACTTCAGTTTGATTTCAGTAATCTCTTCCTGACAATTTTTTGTTGTGGGGGGTGGTTTTTTTACAGTGTGCCAGACTAGCAACTGAGATTCTGTGAATTGCCAGAATGTGTTTTTGATTTAAAATAGCAGCAAAAAAAAGAAATTAAATCCATTAGTTTCATTTCATTTAGGAAATATTAAGAACACTGGATATTTCAATATGCTGGTTTCCCCCCCACCCCCAGTCTGTGCAAAAGGCATCATCACCCTCCCTTTCCCATCCTAAAAACGGAGGCTCGGAGAAGGTCTCAATCTCCCACCCTCCACACCGCCCCTCTTCAAACCCAACCCGGCAACTGGGGAATTCAAATGTAGTGAATTCAATAAATTTGGTATCATTAACAGTAACCACAAAACTACCAGATTGTCCACTAACACCTCAATTAAATCTTCCCTCAGCTTCCTCTGTTCCAAATAAAACAATCCCAATCTTTCCCCATGGCTAGAATTCTCCATTCCTAGAACCATCCTCATAAATCTCGTGTGATTACATCCTTCCTGTAATGCAGTGATCAGCACTGTACACGTGTACAAAGCCCTCTACCTATAGCCTAACTAGTGTTTTATATAGCTCTACATCACCACCCTCTCATACTTTAAGCCTTGGCCAATAAAGGAAGGAATTCCATGTGCCATCTTATCGACCTGTCCTGATGCTGCCTTCAGGAGTTGTAGACATGCATCCAAGTTCCCTCTACACTTATCAGAATCCTACCAATTATTACACATTCCCTTGCTTTACTTTACCTCTCACTTCTCTGGATTGAATTCCATGATTTATACCATCTCAAATTATTTCACAATAATTTAGGCTGACTGCTTGTAATTACTCAATCTATCCCCTTCTCCCATTTTAAACAATGGTACAATGTTGGGAGTTCTCCAGTCCTCTGCATCACAGCTACAGCCAGAGAGAACTGGAAAATGATCAGAGCCTCTGCTATTTCTCCTCTTGCTTCCCGTAGCAGCCGGATACACTTTCATCCTAGTCTGATTTATCCTCTTTCAGGAATGTTAAACCCCTTAATATTTCCTCCCAGTATTTCACACTCCTCAACCACAAACATCTTCTTCTCCGTGCTTGTGAAAACAAAGTATTCATCACAGCCCGTCCACATCTGCAAGTTATCTTTTTTGTCTCTACTGTTTATGACATCCTCTTTTCTAATTTCACTTTCTGTGCTGCTCTAGGCTTCATGCAGTCATTGTCAGTCTCTCAATGCAAGGATGATGTGCCAGGCTTCATGACTCAGCAGGTCAATCCTGGAGCCTCAGATCTTTGGGCAGAAAGGGCAAGTGGCATTCTTCTCTCCTGCTTTTTTCACTTTCTCTGAGAACAATCCTAGTGTCTCCATATACCTGAAGTCACTCATCCCATTACTATTCAGTAAATCTCCTCTCCAATGTCCGGCTGCTGCCCTGAGAGAAATGGATGATTCCAGCACACGAGAGAATGAGAAACAGCGTTTGAAATGAATGTGTTTTTTTTAAATCGGATATACATTTTAAATCTTTGTATAATTATGTACCATATTTCCACTGTGATTTACATTGATGCTACATTCAACAGTATTATTAAAGAGACATCTCCAGTTAGATTCAGTTCATTTAAACATAACTGTGCCAGACAATTAGAAATCTAACCAATCCTGGGCTTCAAGCTGGTGAAACCTGTGAGCCAGAGAGAAAATAAAGGTTCTTTATTTTCCCTCTGATAATGAGCAACAAACTCAGGCCTGCAGGGTGAGGCAGCTGTTAAAGTGGAAGCACCATCAGAATTACAGTCAGGTCCTAAGTTTAATTCTTCTGGAAGCTTCCCCTGCTCCCCCCTGCCCTGCCCAAGCCCATCAGCAAGTCTGCACTTGTAGCAGGCAGCCATCGCTGTAGCTCAGCTTTATGGTCACTATGAGGTCAGCAGGAAACAAGCACTCATGCCACAGTGGTCACCCACTCACTGTCCAACAGTCACTCCTTCAGAGAAAAAAGCTTTTATATCAATTCCCAGTGTCTCGCAGCTCCTCTGCCGGATAGGAACTGACCCACTGGCAGCAAATACTAAAACTCAGGGGTCAGCCTGCTACCTGACATAAATATGAGTAGGATTCAGCTTCTGGAAGGGCAACATTGAAGAACATGCCCTGGCTTTCCATCTCAAGAAATTAACCAGTTACCTCAACAACAAGAGGCGGTGGGACCTAATCTTCTAAAATCATTCTTGGCATGCCAATGGGGGCAGCCATCTCTCCTTATTAGGGCATCAGGTGGCGGGGCAATGGAAGACCTCGCTCCTTACAGACACCAAGGTCAGGCAGTCTGCCCCATGTGACCTCCAAGCATTTGTCTATCTCCTGAGGGAGAGCAACTTCAACATGGACCTGACACCCTCTTCCCCTATTAAGTGTCACAATCTATGTTACTGCAGCTTTCACTGATGATTGCCATGGAATGATGGATATTGCTGATGGGACATTTGGCACCAGTATTTGAATTCACTGCAGCTGAACTTGTTTTTTTTGGTTTATGACAAAAAATTAACATTTTATACCTGAGTGATAGCGAACAAAGCAATTCAGAAATGGACAACTCAAGTGTATGGCTAGAAAACACACAAATGAAATGAGCATCACCGAGACAGCTGCCCTGTAACTAACTGGGAGCCTGGATTCTTACCTGGGACTCTCACTAACAGTGGAGCTCAAGAGAAGCTGAAAGGTGCTAGCTCACTTGTGACAAGGTAGGCATTTGGAGGTGCAACGTGATAGGACTGCCACCAGAAAACTGGCAGGAGCCACTCTAATGGGACGGCAAAGGCACATTTCTGCCATGGAATCATATTGTGGAATCTTCCTGCACTTTGAACTGGCAAGGGCTCTCACTTCACGCTCTCTCTCTCTGGGGGAAGTATGAGTGTGTGGAAATTACTAGGAAGGATTGGACCATGATACCCCCCTCCATGGCCGCTAGTCCACCACCCTCGCATAAGGAGTTGCACACGAGGAGTGGCCTTTTTTTGGCAAAGCCATCACTGTTCCCAGCCACCCTCGGCCTCTTCTGAGGCAGATGCACAAAGGGAGACGCAAGAGCGAATCTCAGTGAGCAACTGCCAACAGACTCTCATCCAGGAGCGACTTATGGTCTCAGGCTGCTCCCCACTGACAGCAGCGTGGGACCATCAACCTGTGTGAAACAACCCCTCAAAAAGGAAACGGGCACAGTCTGTCAACACCCCGAAATTTCTGGGGCGAGTGGTAGAGTGTGAATGGGGCAGAATTAGAATGAATGGGGGAGCTGAAGAGAAAAGAGTGAATATAGCAGCTCCCATAGCAACCAAATACACAAACCCTGGATTTACACAGGGCACACAAAATTAGACAAAGCACTTGAAGAACGAGCGATTGTTAACAGGTGGCAAAGGGCCACCATAACCGTGTCTCCCGTCTGGTCCTCCCAAGTCCAGGGGTCCATGGAGGTGTGAGAGTTATATTTGGGACCATTCTCTAACACAATCTTAGGTCCAGTCTTTGGTCTCGGCCTCCAATTCTCCACTTTACACCCCACCCCCTTTTGTAAACATGACTCCAAGAAGCAGGAGGGGGGGGGAAAAGCCCCGTTCCTATCCCACGACAGCTTTATAACTCGTGGAGGAGACTCAGAGCCTCGGCTGCTTTGATCCGGACACTGGGAATGGCGTCACGCAGAAGCAGGATGATAGCTGGGAAAGAGGAACAGTACTGTTAGAGAATCTCTTCAAACACAGCGAGCAGGACTGACACACGCTCCTCTCAGGAAAACCTGGCTGCCTTGGTCTCCCCCCACAACCCAGGTTACTTCCACATCAGTATTCGATACAGGGATCACACGGAGCACCCTTCAAGTCTTGATTACGAAATAATGACAGTCATTGAGTCAGTAACCCCACTTTTTATTTATTACGAGAGATGTAGGCAAGGCCAGCATTTGTTGCCCATCCCTAAATCTTCCTTGAACTGTGTGGCTTTCTAGGCCATTTCAGAGGGCAATTAAGCATCAGTCACATTACTGTGGGTCTGGAGTCACAGGCAGGATGAGGGGGGCAGATTACTTCAATTTAAATTCCACCAGCTGTGGGATTTGAACCCACGTTAGCATTAGCCTGGGTCTCTGGATTACTCGTCCAGTGACAGCACCACTACGCCCCCGTCTCCCCATGAGTCACTGCTCTTTAGCATGACATGTGAACTTTAACCTGTGTGAGAGAGACAGAAAGCAAGTGTGTCGGTATTTTTTTTGGTGTGTAGGAGAGCGTGTGACTGCTAACCCAGTCAAATCCTGGGCTTCACTCAGATCTAACAATTTGCTCAGGAGGGCAGGGGGAAATGGGAGGGCGAGAGTGGTACAGTACCATAATCATTGGATGCACAGTCATGAGTTCAAATCCCAGTACGGCAGCTGGAAAGTGGAGGGAGGGGGTTAGGGTTCGAGGGGCAGGGGCTGAGAGCAGACAGAAAGAAGGATAAAGGAGACGGATGAATTTTGAGACAAGAATAGCTCCAGGAAGAGTTAACAGTGTGAGAGCAGCCAGAAAACAATAATGTTATTTTTTCAGTAGTTTGTTTTTATTATGATTTTGAGAAAACTTTAAATCCTGCTCCTGGGAGAGTATCTGTATGAACTTTCTGATTTATTACACAAACCTTGTCTCTGAACTCCTCCGGGCCACAGCTCACAGATTCCCAATTGCCTCGTAAATCAGCTCACCATTTGCCCCTCCCTCTCAGTTAGTTCATTGACTGCAGGAAGCTGAGGCAGCTTAATCCCCGAATCGACTGCATCAGAGGCACTGGCATCCTTTTGCTGCCTGGGACCGTGTCTCACTTTCACAGTCTCTGCTCCCTGTCTAACAGCTGCTTTCACTTAATGCTTGCAGCCCTGCAACGACTTTACACTGGCTGCACTGTATAAACACCCACATATGCCCAAACAAGGGCAGCCAGTGGGGCACTGACATGTATATTTCTTAAGGTGCAACCTATTGGTACAGGCAATAAACGTTGGTCTTGCCAGCAATGCCCACATCTCGAGAATGATGTACTCTATGCATGCACTAGTCCGCTAGGGAAGCAGATATCAGCGAGAGAGAAAGAAACCGCTTACCTCCACACACATGCTCCAGGGAAACTGACTGAACCTCATCCTGTGACAAGTTCCCCAGGAGAAATCCTGAGAAAACACAAACATTACATTTTTTCATTCAATATAATTCCCAAACCTGGAAAAGTAAAATATACTGGTCCAATCAGCATCAATCAATATATCTACACCTCTCACCTCCATGTATCTGTTATTCTATGTATAAAACCCCCCAAACCCCTTGATTAGATTCAAATCTCTGATTGAGAGGGGATGTGAGGGAAAACTTTTTTTACCCAGAGGGTGGTAATGGTCTGGAATGTGCTGCCTGGGAGGGTGGTGGAGGCGGGTTGCCTCATACCCTTTAAAAAGTACCTGGATGAGCACTTGGCACATCATAACATTCAAGGCTATGGGCCAAGTCTTGTAAATGGGATTAGGTAGGTAGATCAGGTGTTTCTCACATGTCGGTGCAGACTCGATGGGCCAAAGGGCCTCTTCTGTACTCTCTGATTCTGTGACTCACTCCTGGGTGTGTGTTATTATACATACATACAAACCCGATTAGATTCCAGTCTCCAACTCATTCCTGGGTATCTGTTATTTTATATGTAAACCACCTCAACCCCTTGATAAGAGATCCCAATCTCCTGGATATCTGTTATTCTATATATAAACCCCCAAACCATCACAATTAGATCTCCAGTGCTGATATCTGTGCACGAGGGTGTTTCACAGCCAATGGCCCTTGTTACACCCGTACCCGACACTCTGCCCCAGCCTTTTCCCTCAAAGGACCTGATTCACCTGTGAACATGACTGCGTTGCCCCGGATCTCAGGCCACGTGCTCTTGAAGAAGGAGACATTGCCCATTATATAGAAGTTAATCTTCTCTGGGAAATCGCTGATCTGAGAAGAGAAAGTAACAAACGAGACCTTGTTCTCAATGATACTCATCCACCACACCAGCACCTTGACTCTTACCGACAGCTCCCAGATAACTCAGCACGGGTCTGCAAAGGAGCAGCCAGACTCAGATCCGTGTTTATATCCGCAACAAGGGTCATTTGGATTGGTCAGGATATCCAAGTTGTATCTCAATGTAGAACCAACAAACTGTTTACCGAGATAAAAGCAAAGAACTGCGGATGCTGGAAATCCAAAACAAAAACAGAAACAGAAATACCTGGAAAAACTCAGCAGGTCTGGCAGCATCGGCGGAGAAGAGCACAGTTAACGTTTCAAGTCCTCATGACCCTTCAACAGAACTAAGTAAAAATGGGAAAGGGGTGAAATATAAGCTGGTTTAAGTGGGGTGGGTGGGGGTGGTTGTTGGGACAAGCAGCCAGTGATAGGTGGAGATAACCAAAAGATGTCACAGATAAAAGGACAAAGAGGTGTTGAAGGTGGTGATATTATCTAAAGGAATGTGCTAATTAAGAGTAGAAAGCAGGACAAGCAAGGGACAGATAGCCCTAGTAAAGGGGGGGGGGGGGGGGTGAGGTGAAGGAATACTAAAAGGTAGAGATAAACAATGGGTGGAAATACATTTAAAACCGTTTACCGAGCTTGGGTCCGCCTGTGACGTTTGTATGTGAATGTGGGACTCGCAATGTGTTTGGTCAGGTTATTGGCAGTCGATGCTAGGTCATTGATTTAAACCAGGAATTGACAATACCTTTTGCTGGCAAAGAATCTAAGGGACATGAGGAGAGGTGGGATATGGAGTTAGGTTGCAGATCAGCCATGATCTCACTGAATGGCAGAATAGGCTTCAGGGGCTGAATGGTCTTCTGTTCCCACGTCCCTAAACCAGAGTGTTTGGATCCAAATGGAGAACTCACAATGTGTTTAGCCAGGTCGTTGATGAACTCTCCATAGTGCAGGATCGCCTCCTCCAGCAGATGCTTCTGAAACATTGCACTGATATTGTCTGAGCCCATCAGAGGGCCAATCGAACGCAGGGTAAATTTACAGGCCTACATCAAGAGAGAGCTGAGTGAGAAGCAACCAGCCTAAAACAACAGCTAACAAAATGCATGTAATTTCAATTTTCAGTTTGCAGACAGTAACATGGCAACATGGGTTAGAAACAGAGTAAAGCTCCCTCCACACTGTCCCCATCAAACACTCCCAGGACAGGTACAGCACGGGGTTAGATACAGAGTAAAGCTCCCTCTACAATGTCCCCATCAAACACTCCCAGGGCAGGTACAGCACGGGGTTAGATACAGAGTAAAGCTCCCTCTACACTGTCCCCATCAAACACTCCCAGGACAGGTACTGCACGGGGTTAGATAGAGAGTAAAGCTCCCTCTACACTGACCCCAGAGAGCTTCAATGTCAGCTGAGTGGTCTCTCTGCTACTCCAGTCTGACATTTTCGCCACACAGGAGAACACAGTAATTTGTCATCACTCTGTTGAGCTAAAGGCATTTTCCTGATGGAAAGTCACACCTCCAGCAATCTGGGTTCTGCTTGTCCCAGCTGCATCGTGCGACCACCCCCAGAGGTTGTCAGCAAAATCATTGCAGAGTGAACCTTGGCTCTGGAGGTCGGAGGTCACCCCTTGGCTGGGCTCACCCCCCCCCCCCTCCCCCCACCTCCACACCCCTAGGCCTCTCCCCATTCCCCGCCCATCCCCCTTTCCTAGCCCCAGACGGTACCTTGACCACCTCCTCACTGCTGTCGTTCAGGTGCAGTAATAAGCTGACCAGACTTGAGTGAATCTGTTCCACAAAGTCAGCTTTCGACTGGCCATCTCCGAACCGTGACAGGTTCCCGAAAACCATGAAAGCTGCTGCCCGCACCTCGTCCTTATCCTGCAGAGAAAGCAGCGATTACCAAAACGTCCGGCGGGTGAGCGGCCTGAGGAGGGGAGGGAAGCTAAACCCTGCAAATCCCTGTCTGGGGGGAGGGAGGGGGGAGAGAAAAAAATGGCCACCCCCACCCCAAACAGCCAACCACCATCTCAGCTGTTCAGCTCCAGAAGGCTTCATAGGCCAAACAAAGGCCCTGCTCTCAATTGCCATGGGATCTCTTCCAGTAACATTTACCAGGAAATGAGAGTGCAGGAAATTGAAAGCAATCCATTAGCATGTGTAGGGAATGGGTTAGGAGACAGGGAGGAGGGATATTGGCTGTGTACTTGACTGGGCCGGACATGACCTCTGTGCCCCCCAGGGATCTGTCCTGGGGCCTCAGCTTTTGGCTATGTTCACGAGCTGGGTGAAGAAATCAAGAGACGGTATTATCCACATGTGCTGATATCATCAGGTTAGGGGACAGGGAAAACGGTGTAGCTATAAAGCAGGGAGTCGCAACGAAGCATAAATAGACTGAGTTTGTGGCAAACGTGTGGCAGATGCAGATTAACGTGGAGACGTGAGAGGGATCATCAACTTTAGAGCCAAGATCGATCAGAGTGTTTTCCAGATGGAGCTGCAAAATGTGAAGCAGAGACATTGAGAATTTCATGTGCATAAAAACTATTGGAAAAAGCTAATGGAACATTGGCACTTTAATCTTGGGGCAGATGTACCAGCCGTACGGAGCTGACAGGGGTAAACAGTGTTCATTTCTAGACAAGTTCTCTCGAGTCGGGCTCCTGCTGTCCGAGACCATTCACAGCTCCCGATACCACCCTGTACCCCCTCCTGCACCACCCCCCATATCACCCTGTACCCCCTCCTGCACCACCCCCCGTATCACCCTGTACCCCCTCCTGCACCACCCCCTGTATCACCCTGTACCCCCTCCTGCACCACCCCCCCGTATCACCCTGTACCCCCTCCTGCACCACCCCCCATATCACCCTGTACCCCTCCTGCACCACCCCCCGTATCACCCTGTACCCCCTCCTGCACCACCCCCCGTATCACCCTGTACCCCCTCCTGCACCACCCCCCGTATCACCCTGTACCCCCTCCTGCACCACCTCCCATATTACCCTGTACCCCTCCTGCACCACCCCCCATATCACCCTGTACCCCCTCCTGCACCACCTCCCATATCACCCTGTACCCCCTCCTGCATCACCCACCCCATATCATCCTGTACCCCCTCCTGCACCACCCCCCATATCATCCTGTACCCCCTCCTGCACCACCCCCCATATCACCCTGTACCCCCTCCTGCACCACCCCCCCGTATCACCCTGTACCCCCTCCTGAACTACCCCATACACCCGCGCTTAACATTCCCACGCCTGCTACCCACCCCAGAACCCCCACTAAAAACCCCATGCCCACTACCCACTGAAACCCCGCTTAACATTCCCACGCCCACTACCCACCCCAAATCCCCCTCTGCTTAACAGCCCCCGTGCCAAGTACCCACTCTGAAAACCCCCCACTTAACATCCCCGTGCCCACTACCCCCCCTGAAATTCCCGCTTAACATTCCTGTGCCCACTACCCACACTGCACCACTCCTCCAATATACCCCGTACCCCCACCGATATCCCCCTGTATCCACCCCCCCACCGATATCCCCCTGTATCCCCCCCACCGATATACCCCCCACCGATATCCCCGTATCCCCTCACACCGATATCCCCCTGTATCCCCCCCCACCGATATCCCCCTGTATCCCCCCCACCGATATATCCCCCTGTATCCCCCCCACCGATGTATCCCCCTGTATCCCCTCACACCGATATCCCCCCACCGATATACCCCCCACCGATATACCCCCCACCGATATACCCCCCACCGATATACCCCCCACCGATATACCCCTGTATCACCCCCCCACCGATATCCCCCTGTATCCCCCCCCACCGATATCCCCCTGTATCCCCCCCACCGATATATCCCCCTGTATCCCCTCACACCGATATCCCCCCACCGATATACCCTCCACCGATATCCCCCTGTATCACCCCCCCCACCGATATCCCCTTTTACCACCCCCTCCACCGTACCTTCTCGAAGAAGGGGCGAATGCGGAGCGCAATGTTAATGAGGATGGGTTGGACGTTGGTTTCTTCGAGCTGTGCCAGGACCTTAGATAAACCTGCCATGGCCTCGAGTGTGATCAGATCCTCAGGATCATCTTTCTCATCCATACCAGCGATCATGGCCGACAGCAGCTTGGTCGAGTATTTGTGAACCTGCGGGAAGACGAACAGCATCAGATCCTGTATCAGCCTCGCGCCCGCCTCACGCCCCCTCCCGCGCCACCTCACGCCCCCCGTGCCTCATGTCCCCCCGCCTCACGCCCCCTCCCGTGCCCACCTCACGCCCCCCTGCCTCACACCCCCCATGCCCACCACACGCCCCCCGCCTCACACCCCCGTGCCCACCTCGCCCCCCGTGCCCACCATCAACCCCGAAGTTGAACATCACTGTGCCCACTACGTACCACAAATGTTCCCATGCTGCTACGCGCCCCGAAACGCCCCACTTCACCACCCCGTGCCCGCTATCCTCCCCAAAACGCCCCACTTCACCACCCCGTGCCCACTATCCTCCCCAAAACGCCCCACTTCACCACCCCGTGCCCGCTATCCTCCCTGAAACGCCCTTCACCACCCCGTGCCTGCTATCCTCCCCGAAACGCCCCACCTCACCACCCCGTGCCCGCTATCCTCCCCGAAACACCCTTCACCACCCCGTGCCCGCTATCCTCCCCGAAACGCCCTTCACCACCCCGTGCCCGCTACCCTCCTCGAAACGCCCAACTTCACCACCCCGTGCCCGCTATCCTCCCCGAAACACCCTTCACCACCCCGTGCCCGCTATCCTCCCCGAAACGCCCTTCACCACCCCGTGCCCACTATCCTCCCCGAAACACCCTTCACCACCCCGTGCCCGCTATCCTCCCCGAAACACCCTTCACCACCCCGTGCCCGCTATCCTCCCCGAAACACCCTTCACCACCCCGTGCCCGCTATCCTCCCCGAAACGCCCTTCACCACCCCGTGCCCGCTACCCTCCTCGAAACGCCCAACTTCACCACCCCGTGCCCGCTATCCTCCCCGAAACGCCCTTCACCACCCCGTGCCCACTATCCTCCCCGAAACGCCCAACTTCACCACCCCGTGCCCGCTATCCTCCCCGAAACGCCCCACTTCACCACCCCGTGCCCGCTACCCTCCTTGAAACGCCCAACTTCACCACCCTGTGCCCACTACCCACCCCAAAACCTCCCAATTAACAACCCCCCCCCCCCCCCACTGAGCCTGCTATCCTTCCCGAAACACCCCCCCTCCGCCTCGCTTAAACGTAGATAGGAGCAGGTTATTCAGCCTTTCGAGCCTACTCCGCCATTCAATATGATCATAGCTGATCCTCTATCTCAACACCACACTCCCGCTCTCTCCCCATACCCTCTGATGCCTTTAGAGTCTATAAATCTACCTATTTCCTTCTTCAATATATTCAGTGAATTGGCCTCCACAGCCTCTGTGGTAGAAAATTTCATAGGTTCACCACCCTCTGAGTGAAGACATTTCTCCTCATCCCTGTCCTGAATCACAATGTTACGGTGCAGAGGAGGGGAGCCAGTGGAATTGTCACTGGACTATTAATCCAGAGACCCAAGGTAATTCTCTGCGGACCTGGGTTCGAATCCCACCATAACAGATGGTGAAATTTGAATTCCAATTAAAAATAATCGGACCCACAATGACCATGAAACCATTGTCGATTGTTGTAAAAACCCATCTGGTTCACTTTGGGGAAGGAAATCTGCTGTCCTTATCTGGTCTGGCCTATGTGACTCCAGACCCACAGCAACGTGGTTGACTCTTAAATGCCCTCTGAACAAGGGCAATAAATGCTGGTCTAGCCAGCAGTGCCCACATCCCATGAATGAATAAATTAAAGGAGGAGGCCATTCGGTCCATGCACCGGCTCTCCGGATGAGCATTATGTCTTAGTGCCAATCTCCTGTTTTCTCCCCCATACCCTTATACATTGTTTCTATTTAAATAATCATTCTCCTCGATTGAACCTGCCTCCACCACACTTCCAGGCAGCGCATTCCAGACCCGAACCACTCGCTGTGAAAAAGTTTTTTCTCATCACATTTGCTTCTTTTGCAAAATCACTTTAAATCTGTGCCCTCTCGTTCTTGATCCTTTTACGAGCAGGAACCACTTCTCCCTATCTACTCTGTCCAGCCCCATCATGATTTTGAACATCTCTATCAAATCTCCCCTTAGCCTCCTCCTCTCCAAGAAGAACAGTCCCAACCTCTCCAATCTATCCTCATAGCTGAAGTTTCTCATCCCTGGAACCATTCCTGTAAACCTCGTCTGCACTCTCTCCCATGTGTTCACATCCTGCCTATAATGTGGTGCCCAGGACTGTTCACAATGTGGATTACACCCACCAAGGGCCACAGAGGACATGATCTTCACCGCAAGGCAACTGCAAGAGAAATGCAGGGAACAGCACCAATCCTTGATCTCACAAAGCCTTCCACACTGCCGACCACAAAGGATTATGGAGCATCTTCCTCTGCTTTGGCTGCCCCTAAAAATTTGTCACCATCCTCCACCTGCTCCATGATGGGATGCAAGTCGTGATCCCTGACCCACGGATCCATCACAGACCCGATCCACATTTGGACCGGGGACAAGCCAGGCTGTGTCATTGCACCAACGCTCTTCTCGATCTTCCTTACTGCAATGCTCCATCTCACCCTCAGCAAGCTCCACGCTGGAGTGGAGATAAATGACAGAACAAGCGGGAACCTGTTCACCCTCCACTGCCTGCAGGCCATATCCAAGGTCATCCCATTCTCTGTCATTTAGCTACAATATGGAGACAATGCTTCTGCGCACACTCGGAGACCGAGCTCCAAGGCATCGTCAACACCTTGCGCGAGGCATACGAGAACGTGGGCCTTACACTAAACATCCGTAAGACAAAGGTCCTCCACCAACCTGCCCCCTCCACACCGCACTGCCCCCCCAGTTATCAAAATCTAAGACAAAGCCTTGGACAACGGTGAAGCAAATAGACTGAGTTTGTGGCAAACGTGTGGCAGATGCAGATTAATGTGAGGACGTGAGAGGGATCATCAACTTTAGACCCAAGATCGATCAGAGTATTTTGCAGATGGAGCTGCAAAATGTGGAGCAGAGACTGTCAACAAGGGCAGACATCGATGACGAGGTTCAACACCACCTTCAGTGTGCCAGCGCAGCCTTCAGCTGCTGGAGGAAGAGTGTGTTTGAAGACCAGGACCTCAAACCCTGCACCAAGCTCAAGGTTTACGGAGCAGTAGTGATAGCTGCTCTCCTGTATGGCTCAAGGATGAGGACTATGTACAGCAGGCACCTCAAAACTCTGGAGAAGTCCCACCAGCGCTGCCTCTGCAAGATCCTGCAAACCCATTGGCAGGACAGGTGCACCAACGGCAGTGTTCCCAGACCAACATCTCCGGCATTGAAACATTGACCACCATCAAGCCACATCGTCTGCAGCCTGACACGAGACCCCTGCTCTACTCGGAGCTTTGACATGGTGAGCGAGTCCCAGGAGAGCAGAGGAAACGTTTCAAGGACACCCTCAAAGCCTCCGTGAAAAAGTGCAACATCCCCACCGACATCTGGGAATCCCTGGCCCAACACTGCCTGAAGTGGAGGGAAAGCATCCGGGAACACGAGTCTCATTGTCAAGGACTAGCTGAAGCCAAGTGTCGACAACAAAAGAAGTGCTTGGCAACCAGGACACCCCATCCATCTGTTCCTCCTACCAGCGTCTTCCCCCCCTGTGACAGAGACTGTAGGTCACATATTGGACTCTTCAGGCACCTGAGAACACATTTTTATTGTGGAAGCAAATCACCCTCGACCCCGAGGGGCTGCCTAGGAAGAAGACACAATACACCAGCGGAGGTCTAGCTACTGTCTTATATAAGCTCAGCATAATATCCATGCTCTTGTACTCCATGCTCTTATTAATAAAGGCCAGGATACTGTATGCTTTATTAACCACACTCCCCATCTGTCCTACTATCTTCAATGATCTATTCACATATGCACCCAAGTCCCTCTGCTCTGCTTTTTTTATTCATTCATGGGATGTGGGCTTCACTGACTGGGCCAGCATTTATTGCCCCTCCCTATTTGCCCTTGAGAAGGTGGTGGTGAGCTGCCTTCTTGAGCCGCTGCAGTCCATGTGGTGTAGGTACACCCACAATGCTGTTAGGGAGGGAGTTCCAGGATTTTGACCCAGCAACAGTGAAGGAACGGTGATATATTCCCAAGTCAACATGGGGAAAGGTTTGGAGGGGAACTTCCAAGTAGTGGTGTTGCCTCTATCTGCTGCCTTTGACCTTCTAGATGGTGGTGATCATGGGTTTGGAAGGCGCTGTCTAAGAAGCCTTGGCAAGTTCCTGCAGTACATCTTGTAGATGGTACACACTGCTGCTACTGTGCGTTGGTGATGGAGGGAGTGAATGTTTGGGGATATGGTGCCAATCAAGCAGGCTGCTTTGTCCTGGATGGTGTCAAGCTTCTTGAGCATTGTGGGAGCTGCACTCATCCAGGCCAGTGGGGAGTATTCCATCACACTCCTGACTTGTGCCTTGTAGATGGTGGACAGGCTTTGGGGAGTCAGGTGGTGAGTTACTCGTCGCAGGATTCCCAGCCTCTGACCTGCTCTTGTAGCCACAGTATTTATATGGCTAGTCCAGTTCAGTTTCTGGTCAATGGTAACCCCCAGAATGTTGATGGTGGGAGATTCAGTGATGGTAATGCCATTGAATGTCATGGGGCGATGGTTAAATTCTTTCTTGTTGGTGATAGTCACTGCCTGACAATTGTGTGGCATGAATGTCACTTACCACTTGTCAGCCCAAGCCTGGATGTTGTCCAGGTTTTGCTGCATTTGGACATGGACTACTTCAGTATCTGAGGAGTCGCAAATGGTGCTGAACATTGTACAATTATCAGTGAACATCCCCACTTCTGACCTTATGATGGAAGGAAGATCATTGATGAAGCAGCTGAAGATGGTTGGGTCTAGGACACTACCCTGAGGAACTCCTGCAGCGATGTCCTGGAACTGAGATGACTGACCTCCAACAACCACAAGCATTTCCCTTTGTGTTAGGTATGATTCTAACCAGTGGCGAGTTTTCCTCCTGATTCCCACTGACTCCAGTTTTGCTAGGGCTCCTTGATGCCACACTCGGTCAAATGCTGCCTTGATGTCAAGGGCAGTCACTCTCACCTTACCTCAGGAGTTCAGCTCTTTTGTCCATGTTTGAACCAAGGCTGTAATGAGGTCAGGTGCTGAGTGGCCTTGGCAGAACCCAAACTGGGTTTCAGTGAGCAGGTTATTGCTAAGCAAGTGTCGCTTGATAACACTGTTGATGACCCCTTCCATCACTTCACTGATGGTCGAGAGTAAACTGACCATGTGGTAATTTGCCAGGTTGCACCCCCTTAAGAATTGTATCCTTTATTTTATATTGTCTGTCCATGTTCTTTCTACCAAAATGAATCCCCTCATACTTCTCTATATTGAACTTCATCTGCCACCTATCTGCCCATCATTAATAATTATTAATAGAACATATACTATTGTTAATAGAACTATTAATTCTATCCTGAATAATTGTTTCAGGAAGCTTCCCCAGCACTGAAATTAAACTGACTGGTCAGTAATTGCTGGGCTTATCCTTACAGCCTCTTTTGAACAAGGGCATAATGTTTGCAATTCTCCAGTCCTCTGACACCACCCCTGAGTCTAGGTAAGTCTGAAAGATTATGGCCAGTGCCTCTGCAATTTCTACTCACTTCCTTCAATATCCTCATCCAGTCCCAGTGCCTTGTCAACTTCTGTCACAATGACCTCAGTAGAGTCTGCTTCCTTGGTAAATGACTTACCCCAAATCCTAAGATTGTGACCCCTTGTTCTAGACCTTCACGGCCAGAGGAAACATCACCCCAAAATCCAGTCTGTCCATCCCTGTCAGAGTTTTATTTGTTTCAATGAGATCCCCTCTCATCCTTCTAAACTCCAGTGAATACAGGCCTAGTCGGCCCAATCCCTCCTCATCCTGCCATCCCCGGAATCAGTCTGGTGAACATTCACTGCACTCCCTCTATGGCAAGTATATCCAAGTATATCCTTTCTTAGGAAAGGAGACCAAAACTGCACACAATTCTCCAGGTGTGGGTCTCACCAAGGTCCTGAACAGCTGCAGTAAGACACCTCTGCTCCTATACTCAAGTCCTCTTGCAATGAAACAAAACAGATGAACGGAGAGCACACAGAAATAAACAAGTACGATTTGATAGCCATTATAGAGACATGGCTGCAGGAGGACATGGATTGAGACCTGAGTATTAAAGGGCACAGGACATTTAGGAAGGACAGGAAGTGAGGTCAAGGTGGAGGGGTGGCTCTGCTAATTAATGATGGTATTAGCACATTAGAGAGGGATGACCTAAGTTCAGGAAACCAGGATGTGGAAATGGTTTGGATAGAGATGAGAAATGATAAAGGAATGAAGTCACATGTGGGAGTGGTGTAGAGGCCCCCTAATAGTAACCACATGGTAGGATGCAGCATAAAGGAAGAAATAATTGGAGTTTGTCAGAAAGGTACGGCAATAATCATGGGAGATTTTAATTTACATGTAGACTAGAAAAGTTAAATGGGCAAAGGTAGCCTAGATGTGGAGTTCATAGAATATTTCCAAGATAGTTTCTTAGAACAGCGTGTTCTGGAGCCAACCAGAGAGCAGGTTATACTAGACCTAGTATTGTGGAATGAGATGGGATTAATTAATGATCTCGTAGTGAAGATGCCCCCTAGGTAGCAGCAACCATAATATGATTGAATTTTACATTCAGTTTGAGAGAGGAATCGGTCTGAGACTGTTTTTAAACTTAAATAAGGGCAATTATGAGGGCATGAAAGCAGAGCTGGCTAAAGTGAATTGGCAGATTAGATTAAGGTCAATAGAGATGCAGCGACAAACATTTAAGGGGATATTTCAGAAATAGATACATTCTAACAAGTAAGAAAAGGTCCAAGGGACAGACACACCATCCGTGGTTAATTAGAAAAGTTAAAGATAGTCTCGAACTTAAAGAAAAGGCACATAATTGCAGAAAGATAGGTGGAACGTACAAAGATTGGACAGGATATAAGGAACAGCAAAGGATGACTGAAGATTAACAAGGAGGGAAAAGTTAGAGTATGAGTGAAAGCTGGCCAGAAATATAAAAACAGATAGTACGAGTTTCTACAAATGTTTTAAAAATAAACGAGTTAACAAAGTGAGCGTTGGTTCCATAGAAAGTGAGTCTGGAGGACTGATAATGGAAAACAAGGAAATGGCAGATGAATTGAACAGGTATTTTGCATCAGTCTTCACTAAAAAGAATACAAGTAACATCCCAGAAGCAGCTGTAAATCAGGAAATGGGAGGGGGAATCCCAGGAAAATTACAATCACCAGGGAAGTGGTACTGAGTAAATTGCTGGAGCTGTGGGCTGACAAGTCTCCGGATCCTGATGAACTTCATCCTAGGGTCTTCAAAGAAGCGGCTAGTGAGATAATTGATGCATTGGTTTTAATTTTCCAAAAGTCCCTAAGATTCAGGGAAGGTCCCATTCGATTGGAAGATAGTTGGCGGGGCAGAGACAGAAAGCGAGAAACTACAGGCCAGTTAGCTTAACATCTGTCATAGGAAAAATGTTAGAAGCTATAGCATTATTGGATAAGCTCAAGGTCATCAGGCAGAATCAACCTGGTTTTGTGAAAGGGAAATCATGTTTAAACAACTTATTGGAGTTCTTTGAGAAAGTAACATGTGCTGGATAAAGGGGAACCAGTGGATATACTGTACTTAGATTTCCAAAAGGTATTTGATAAAGCGCCACATCAAAGGTTATTGTGGAAAATGAAAGCTCAAGGGGGGGTAACATATTAGCATGGATAGAAGAGTGGCTGGTTAAGGGGAAGAGGAGAGTAGGTATAAATGGGTCTTTTTCAGGTTGCCCACAGGGATCAGTGCTGGGACCTCAACTGTTTACAATTTATATCGATGACTTGGACAAAGGGATGGTTGCCAAATTTGCTGATGACACAAAGGTAGGTAGGAAAGTAAGTTGTGAAATGGACAAAAGGAGACTACAAAAAGATATAACATGAGAGGGCAAAGATGTGGCATCTGGAGTATAAGGTGGGAAAATGTGAAATTGTCCATTTTGGCAGGAAAAGTAAAGGAGAAGCATATTATTTAAATGGTGAGAGATTGCAGAGCTTGGAAATACAGAGGGATCTGGGTGTCTTGGTGCATGAATCACAAAAGGCTAGTATGCAGGCACAGCGAGTATTAGGAAAGCTAATAGAATGTTATCATTTATTGCGAGGGGAATTGGTTATAAAAGTAGGGAGGTTATGCTTCAGTCAGACAGGGCACTGGTGAGACCACATTGGGAGTATTGTGTACAGTATTGGTCTCCTCATTGTAGGAAGGATGTAAATGCATTGGATGCAGTTCAGAGAACGTTTACTAGACTAAGGGTTCTTTTCTGAATGGAGAGCTGTGACTATTGGAGTTCCGCAGGGATCAGTGCTGGCACCTTTGCTGTTTGTAGTATACATAAATGATTTGGAGGAAAATGTAACTGGGCTAATTAGTAAGTTTGCAGACGACACTAAGGTTGGAGGAGTTGCAGGTAGTGAAGAGGATTGTCAAAGGATACAACAGGATATAGATTGTTGGAGACTTGGGCGGAGAAATGGCAGATGGAGTTTAATCCGGACAAATGAGAGGTTATACATTTAGGAATATCTAATACAGGCAGGAATTATACTGTAAATGGCAGAACCCTTAAGTGCATCGACAGGCAGAGGGATCTGGGTGTACAGGTCCACAGGTCACTGAAAGTGGCAACACAGGTGGATAAGGTAGTCAGGAAGGTATATGGCATGCTTGCCTTCATTGGCAGGGGCATTGAGTATAAAAGCTGGGAAGTCATGCTGCAGCTGTATAGAACCTTGATTAGGCCACACTTGGAATATTGCGTGCAATTCTGGTCGCCACATTACCAGAAGGATATGGAGGCATTTGAGAGGGTGCAGAGGAGGTTTACCAGGGTGCTGCCTGCTCTGGAGGTTCTTAGCTATGAGGAGAGGTTGGAGAAACTCGGATTGTTCTCACTAGAGCGATGGAGATTGAGGGGCGACTTGGTAGAAGTTTACAAAATTATGAGTGGCATGGACAGAGTAGATAGTCAGAAGCTTTTTCCCAGGGTGGAAGAGTCAATTACTAGGGGACATAGATTTAAGGTGAGAGGAGAAAACTATAGAGGAGATGTGCGGGGCAAGTTTTTTTTACGCAGAGGGTAGTGAGTGTCTGGAAATCGCTGCCAGAGGAGGTGGTGGAAGCAGGTACGATAGTGGTGTTTAAGAGGCAGCTTGACAAATACATGAATAGGATGGGAATAGAGGGATACGGACCCCGGAAGTGCAAAATGCTTTAGTTGACGGGCAATATGATCGGCGCAAGCTTGGAGGGCCGAAGGGTCTGTTCCTGTGCTGTACTTTTCTTTGTTCTTTGTTCTAATACCAGGAATGGGCAGGTTATCTCATGAGGAAAGGTTGGACAGGCTGGGCTTGTATCCGCTGGAGTTTAGAAGAGTAAGAGGTGACTTGATTGAAACGTATAAGATCCTGAGGGGTCTGGATAGGGTGGATGTGGAGAGGGTGTTTCTTCTTATGGGAGAACCTAGAACTAGGGGTCACTGTTAAATCCCTTATTTTTAAAAACAGAGATGAGGTGAAATTTTTTTCTGAGGGTTGAGTGTCTTTGGAACTCTTACTCACAAGACAGTGGAAGCAGAGTCTGAATATTTTTGAGGAGGTGGATAGATTCTTGGTTAGCAAGGAGGTGAAAGGTTATCGAGGGTAGGCAGGATGCAGATTTGAGGTTACTATCAGATCAGCCATGATCTTGTTAAATAGTGGAGCAGGCTTGAGGGGCTGAATGGCCTACTCCTGCTCCTTGTTCATATGTTCATATGAAGGCCAACATACCATTTCGCTTAACAGTGACTGGTGTACAAGGACACCCAGGTCCCTTTGTACACCAACATTCCCCAATCTATCACTATTTAAATAACACTCTGCCTTTCTGTTTTTCCTACTGAGGTGGATAACTTCACACTTATTCCACATTATACTGCAACTGCCATGGATTTGCTCAATCTGTCCAAATCACCTCAAAGCATCTTAACACCCTCCTCACCACTCTCATTCCCAGCAAGTTTTGTGCTGTCTGCAAACAGCCCACTATCTGCCCCAAAACCCTGCTTAACGTGCTCCCCCAAAACCTATCACCCCCAAAACACCATTTAACGACCCAGAGCCCACTATCCGCCCCAAACCCCCCCTGCTTGACCTCCTGTGATTGCTACCCACCCCTTAATCCCACACCCCTCTGCTTCATATCCCCCCCACCAAGGAATCGCTACCCCTCCCCCACTGAACATCCCCTCAGTGATCACTACCACCAACCCCCCTCCCCCGATAAAACTGCCCTCACTGCTTAACGCCGCCCCCCCCCTGCTGCCGACCCGCTAAACATAAGACCATAAGACATAGGAGCAGAAATTAGGCCATTCGGCCCATCGAGTCTGCTCTGCCATTCAATCATGGCTGATAAGTTTCTCAACCGCATTCTCCCACCTTCTCCCCATAACCTTTGATCCCCTTACCAATCAAGAACCTATCTAGCTCGTTCTTAAATACACTCAATGACCAGGCCTCCACAGCCTTCTGTGGCAATGAATTCCATAGATTCACCACTCTCTGGCTAAAGAAGTTTCTCCTCATCTCTGTTCTAAAAGGTCTTCCTTTTACTCTGAGGCTGTGCCCTCGGGTCCTGGTCTCTCCTACTAATGGAAACATCTTCCCCATGTCCACTCTATCCAGGCCTTTCAGTATTCTGTAAATTTCAATCAGATCCCCCCTCATCCTTCTAAACTCCATCGAGTATAGACCCAGAGTCCTCAAACATCGCCGAAACACACCGGCCCAGATCCCCACCCCAAACCGAAACACACCCCCCACCCCCACGCAGTTACCATTCCATGGAACACACCCTCCAGATTCTCACCCCAAACCACACTGATCCCAGACCCCAGACCCTACCCCTCCCACCCCAACCTCTTTCCTCCTGCTGATGCTGGGAGGGGGGGGGGGGTGGGTGGGGGAGGGGATTTATAATTCCCGGTGTGTTTGGGGGGGTGCGTGGAGAGAGTCCTGACCTTGTGCGATGCTCCGACTGCAGCGTTCCCCAGGCCTCTGATGGACAACATTCGGACGATAGTGGACGTATCGACCAGGCAGGGCAGCAAACTGCTGAGCAGGATCTCGGTCAGGACCAGGTCAGAGGTCACACGGTGTCTCAATAACTGCAAAGGTGAAACAGTGCCGGGGGTCAGGGGTCAGTCAGCCAAAGGCAATCGATAGTTATCAGAGCAGGAAAAAGTCACGTATAAAAGAAACCCAAATTCCCTCGATTCAGCATCTACTGACCGGCCAAAGGAGCTGCATTTCTATAGTAACTTGCACTATCTCAATGTCCCAAAGCGCCTCAATCAACAAAGGCCATTTTGAGGTGTAGTCACTGTTGGTTTGGAGGAAACACAGCAGCCAGTTTGCACACAGCAAGATCCCACAAACAGCAATGTGATAATAACCAAATAAAATCTGTTTTATTGACATGGATTCAGAGATAAATATTGGTCAGAAAACCAGGAAGAACTCCCCCACACTTCTTCAAATAATGGCCACAGCCCTCTTACATCCACATGACAGGGCAGAGGCTCGGTTTAACAACTCATCCGAAAGACAGTACCTTCAACAGTGCAGCACTCCCTCAGTACTGACCCTCTGACAGTGCAGCAGTTGCCAGAACTGACCCTCTGACAGTGCAGCACTCCCTCAATACTGACCCTCTGACAGTGCAGCACTCCCTCAATACTGCCCCTCTGACAGTGCAGCACTCCCTCAGTACTGACCCACTGACAGTGCAGCAGTCCCTCAGTACTGACCCACTGACAGTGCAGCACTCCCTCAGTACTGACCCTCTGACAGTGCAGCTCTCCCTCAGTACTGACCCTCCAAGGAACGCAGAAATCTCGGGGAGCTGTGGGGACGGGTCGGGGGGAGATTGGAGAGATGGGGGCGGTGGGGGCTGTGGAGTTAACCAATCGGGGAGGGTCTGTGTCGGTCAGTGGATACAGGGGGGTGATGGTGAGAGCGGGACTCAGTCAGAGTAAAGACACAGAGCTGAGGTTCTAGCTGCACTTTTCAACAGGAGGAAAGAGTTAAAGAGTTTGTGAGTGGATAGTTTAAGTAGAGCGTTGGAATATAGTCAGTCACACAGTGCAGACTGAGAAGAGTCAGCACAACCCGCCTGTGCCTCAGCGATGCCCGCTCTGAGTGCCAGCACGTGTTTGTGTTTTGTTTGATAACATGAGCCAGCTATTTTAAAGAGAATGGAAAATCTGAATCGCATCAGTAACGAGTGTCCAGGAAAACGTCTGTCCAAGGAGCCAGCAGTGGGGAGTTTTCCAGTCATACAGCCAAGCTCTACTGACCCAGAACAGGGACCTTGTTTAACATCCCCTCCCACCTTCACCTGCAGCCCACCCACTCAGCAGAGCTCCCCCACACCGTGCTGCGGGGGGGGGGGCAGGGGTAGGGACGATTGGGTGAGGAGGTGTGGTAGTTGTAGGATAGGTGGATGGGGTGGGGGAGGGGAAGTTGTGGTCAGTGCATGTGCCCCCACAACCCCCGCCCACCTCACCACCACCACCTCACCATCCCCGCCCACACCCCCACCTCACCCTCCCACCCACACACACCCCCACCTCAACACCCCCCGACCCCACACAACCCCACCTCACCCCCACCCACACACACCCCCACCTCACCCTCCCACCCCCACACACCCCCACCTCAACAACCCCCCCACACCCCCACCTCACCAACCCCCCCACACCCACACACACCCCCACCCTCGCCCCACCCACCCACACACACTCCCACCTCACCCCCACCTCACCAACACCCCCACACCCCCACCTCACCAACCCCCCCACACCCACACACACCCCCACCCTCGCCCCACCCACCCACACACACCCCCACCTCAACCCCCCCGCCCACACACACCCCCACCTCACTCCCCCGCCCACACACACCCCCACCTCACCCCCCCGACCCACACACACCCCCACCCTCGCCCCACCCACCCACACACCCCCACCTCAACACCCCCCGACCCCACACAACCCCACCTCACCCCCACCCACACACACCCCCACCTTAACACCCCCCGACCCCACACAACCCCACCTCACCCCCACCCACACACACCCCCACCTCACCCCCCCACCCCCCCACACCCCCACCTCACCCCCCCACCCCCCCCACACCCCCACCTCACCAACCCCCCACACACCCCCACCTCACCCCCACCTCACCAACCCCCCCACACCCACACCCCCCCCACACCCCCACCTCACCCCCCCACCCCCCCCACAACCCCACCTCACCAACCCCCCCACACCCCCACCTCACCCCCCCTCCCCCACACACCCCCACCTCACCCCCACCTCACCAACCCCCCACACCCACACCCACCCCCACCCTCGCCCCACACCCACCCCCACCCTCGCCCCACCCACCCACACCTCACCATCCCCCCCCCACACACACCCCCACCCTCGCCCCACCCACCCACACACACCCCCACCTCACCATCCCCCCCACACACACCCCCACCCTCGCCCCACCCGCGCACACACACCCCCACCTCAACCCCCCCGCCCACACACACCCCCACCTCACACCCCCGCCCACACACACCCCCACCTCACCCCCCCCACACACACCCCCACCTCACCCCCCCGCCCACACACACCCCCACCTCACCCCCCCCACCACACACACACCCTCGCCCCAAGCCCCGCACCCTCGCCCCACCCCCCACACACACACACCCTCGCCCCTCCCCCGCACCCTCGCCCCACCCCTCACACCCACTCCCCCCAACCCTCACACGCACTCCCCCCCACACACACGCACTCCCCCCACCCCTCACACCCACTCCCCCCCCGCACACACCCACTCCCCCCCCGCACACACCCACTCCCCCCCCGCACACACACACTCCCCCCCCGCACACACACACTCGCCCCCGCACACACACACTCGCCCCCGCACACACCCACTCCCCCCCCGCACACACCCACTCCCCCCCCGCACACACCCACTCCCCCCCCGCACACACACACTGCTTCCCCCCTCACACACACACTGCTTCCCCCCCCGCACACACACTGCTTTCCCCCCCGCACACACACACTGCTCCTCCCACACACACCCACTCCCCCCCCGCACACACCCACTCCCCCCCCGCACACACCCACTCCCCCCCGCACACACACACTCCCCCCCCGCACACACACACTCCCCCCCGCACACACACACTCCCCCCCGCACACACACACTCCCCCCCGCACACACACACTCCCCCCCGCACACACACACTCCCCCCGCACACACACACTCCCCCCGCACACACACACTCCCCCCCCACACACACACTCCCCCCCGCACACACACACTCCCCCCCGCACACACCCACTCCCCCCGCACACACCCACTCGCCCCCCGCACACACCCACCTCGCCCCCGCACACACCCAGCTCGCCCCCGCACACACCCACTCGCCCCCCGCCCACACCCACTCGCCCCCCGCACACACCCACTCGCCCCCCGCACTACACCCACTCCCCCCCCGCACACCACCCACTCCACCCGCCGCATCACACCCACTCCCGCCCGCGCACACACACACTCGCCCCCGCCACACACACCCACGCGCCCCGCACTACGACCCACTCCCCCCCCGCACACACCCACTCCCCCCCCGCACACACCCACTCCCCCCCCGCACACACCCACTCCCCCCCCGCACACACCCACTCCCCCCCCCGCACACACCCACTCCCCCCCCCGCACACACCCACTCCCCCCCCGCACACACCCACTCCCCCCCCGCACACACCCACTCCCCCCCCGCACAACCCCACTCCCCCCCCGCACACACCCACTCCCCCCCCGCACACACCCACTCGCCCCCCGCACACACCCACTCGCCCCCCGCACACACCCACTCGCCCCCCGCAAACACCCACACCCCCCCACACACCCACTGCCCCCGCCACACACCAACTGCGCCCCCCACACACACATCCCCCTATCCCCCACACACACACACACACCCCCTCCCTCACACACACACACACACACCCTCCCCCCCACACACTCACACACCCCCTTCCCCCCACACACGCACCCCCTCCCCCACACACACGCACCCCCTCCCCCACACACACGCACCCCCTCCCCCACACACACGCACCCCCTCCCCCACACACACGCACCCCCTCCCCCACACACACACCCCCTCCCACACACACACCCCCTCCCTCACACACACACATCCCCTCCCTCACACACACACATCCCCTCCCTCACACACACACATCCCCTCCCCCCCACACACACACCCCCTCCCCCCACACACACATCCCCTCCCCCCACACACATACCCCCTCCCTCACACACACACCCCCTCCCTCACACACACACCCCCTCCCTCACACACACACCCCCTCCCTCACACACACACATCCCCTCCCTCACACACACACACCCTCCCCCCCCCACACACACACACACCCTCCCCCCCACACACACACACCCTCCCCCCCACCCCACATACACACACACCCTCCCCCCCACATACACACCCAATAACCCCCAACACACACACACACACACCCACTCCCCCCCAACACACACACCCACTCCCCCCCACCACACACACACCCTCCCCCCCCACACACACCCTCCCCCCCCACACACACCCCTCCCCCACGCACACACACCCCTCCCCCACGCACACACACCCCTCCCCCACGCACACACACCCCCTCCCCTCCCCGCACACACAGCCCCTCCCCCGCACACACAGCCCCTCCCCCGCACACACAGCCCCTCCCCCACACACACACACCCCCTCCCCCACACACACACACCCCCTCCCCCACACACACACACAACCCCTCCCCCACACACACACAACCCCTCCCCCACACACACACAACCCCTCCCCCACACACACACACACCCCTCCCCCACACACACACACCCCTCACCCTCACACACACACCCTTCACCCACACACACACAACCCCTCCCCCACACACACACACAACCCCTCCCCCACACACACACAACCCCTCACCCTCACACACACACAACCCCTCACCCTCACACACACACCCCTCCCCCACACACACACACCCCTCCCCCACACACACACAACCCCTCCCCCACACACACACACCTCCCCAACACACACACAACCCCTCCCCCACACACACACACCCCCTCCCCCCCGCACACACACACCTCCTCCCCCCCGCACACACACACTCCCCCCCGCACACACACACTCCCCCCCGCACACACACACTCCCCCCCGCACACACACACTCCCCCCCGCACACACACACTCCCCCCCCACACACACACTCCCCCCCGCACACACACACTCCCCCCCGCACACACCCACTCCCCCCCGCACACACACACTCCCCCCCCCGCACACACACACTCCCCCCCGCACACACACACTCCCCCCCGCACACACACACTCCCCCCCGCACACACACTCCCCCCCGCACACACCCACTTGCCCCCCGCACACACCCACTCCCCCCCGCACACACCCACTCCCCCCCGCACACACCCACTCCCCCCCGCACACACCCACTCCCCCCCGCACACACCCACTCCCCCCCGCACACACCCACTCGCCCCCCGCACACACCCACTCGCCCCCCGCACACACCCACTCGCCCCCCGCACACACCCACTCGCCCCCACACACACCCACACCCCCCCACACACCCACTGCCCCCGCCACACACCAACTGCGCCCCCCCACACACACATCCCCCTATCCCCCACACACACACACACACCCCCTCCCTCACACACACACACACACACACACCCTCCCCCCCACACACTCACATACCCCCTTCCCCCCACACACGCACCCCCTCCCCCACACACACGCACCCCCTCCCCCACACACACGCACCCCCTCCCCCACACACACGCACCCCCTCCCCCACACACACGCACCCCCTCCCCCACACACACGCACCCCCTCCCCCACACACACACCCCCTCCCACACACACACCCCCTCCCTCACACACACACATCCCCTCCCTCACACACACACATCCCCTCCCTCACACACACACATCCCCTCCCCCCCACACACACACCCCCTCCCCCCACACACACATCCCCTCCCCCCCACACACACACCCCCTCCCCCCACACACACATCCCCTCCCCCCCACACACACACCCCCTCCCCCCACACACACATCCCCTCCCCCCACACACACACCCACTCCCCTCACACACACCCCCTCCCACACACACACCCCCTCCCTCACACACACACATCCCCTCCCTCACACACACACACCCTCCCCCCCCCCACACACACACACACCCTCCCCCCCACACACACACACCCTCCCCCCCACCCCACACACACACACCCTCCCCCCCACATACACACCCAATAACCCCCAACACACACACACACACACCCACTCCCCCCCAACACACACACCCACTCCCCCCCACCACACACACACCCTCCCCCCCCACACACACCCTCCCCCCCCACACACACCCCTCCCCCCCCACACACACCCCTCCCCCACGCACACACACCCCTCCCCCACGCACACACACCCCTCCCCCACGCACACACACCCCTCCCCCACGCACACACACCCCCTCCCCTCCCCGCACACACAGCCCCTCCCCCCCCGCACACACACCCCCTCCCCCACTCACACCCCCTCCCCCACACACACACACCCCCTCCCCCACACACACACACCCCCTCCCCCACACACACACACCCCCTCCCCCACACACACACACAACCCCTCACCCTCACACACACAACCCCTCCCCCACACACACACAACCCCTCACCCTCACACACACAACCCCTCCCCCACACACACACACACCCCTCCCCCACACACACACAACCCCTCCCCCACACACACACACCCTCCCCCCACACACACAACCCCTCCCCACACACACACAACCCCTCCCCCACACACACACACCCCCTCCCCCCCGCACACACACACCTCCTCCCCCCCGCACACACACACCTCCTCCCCCCCGCACACACACACCTCCTCCCCCCCGCACACACACACCTCCTCCCCCCCTCACACACACACCTCCTCCCCCCGCACACACACACCTCCTCCCCCCCGCACACACACACTCCCCCCCGCACCACACACTCCCCCCCGCACAACACACACACCCCCCCCGCACACACACAATCCCCCCGCACACAACACACTCCCCCCCCACCACACACACACCCCCCCCGCACCCACACACACCCCCCCCCCCCACACACACTCCCCCCCGCCACACACACTCCCCCCCCGCCACACACACTCCCCCCCGCCACACACACTCCCTCCCACCACACACACTCCCCCCCACCACACACACTCCCCCCCGCACACACACACTCCCCCCCGCACACTACACACTCCCCCCGCACACACACACTCCCCCCCGCACACACCCACTCCCCCCCGCACACACCCACTCCCCCCCCGCACACATCCACTCCCCCCCGCACACATCCCACTCACCCCCGCACACACCCACTCCCCCCCGCACACACCCACTCCCCCCCGCACACACCCACTCCCCCCCGCACACACCCACTCCCCCCCGCACACACCCACTCCCCCCGCACACACCCACTCCCCCCCGCACACACCCACTCCCCCCCTCACACACCCTCTCCCCCCCTCACACACCCACTCCCCCCAACACACACACCCACTCCCCCCCGCACACACCCACTCCCCCCCTCACACACCCACTCCCCCCCTCACACACCCACTCCCCCAAACACACACACCCACTCCCCCCCGCACACACCCACTCCCCCCCGCACACACCCACTCCCCCCCGCACACACACACTCCCCCCCGCACACACACACTCCCCCCCCGCACACACCCACTCCCCCCCCTGCACACACCCACTCCCCCCCGCACACACCCACTCCCCCCCGCACACACACACTCCCCCCCGCACACACACACTCCCCCCCGCACACACACACTCCCCCCCGCACACACACACTCCCCCCCGCACACACACACTCCCCCCCGCACACACCCACTCGCCCCCCGCACACACCCACTCGCCCCCCGCACACACCCACTCCCCCCCCCGCACACACCCACTCCCCCCCGCACACACCCACTTGCCCCCCGCAAACACCCACACCCCCCCCACACCCCCCCACACACCCACTGCCCCCGCCACACACCAACTGCCCCCCCCACACACACATCCCCCTACCACCCACACACACACAACCCCTCCCTCACACACACACACACACACACATCCCCTCCCCCCCACACACGCACCCCCTCCCCCACACACACACACCCCCTCCCCCACACACACGCATCCCCTCCCCCACACACACGCATCCCCTCCCCCCCACACACACACCCCCTCCCCCCCACACACACACCCCCTCCCCCCCACACACACACCCCCTCCCCCCACACACATACCCCCTCCCCCCACACACATACCCCCTCCCTCACACACACACACCCCCTCCCTCACACACACACATCCCCTCCCTCACACACACACATCCCCTCCCTCACACACACACACCCTCCCCCCCACCCCACATACACACACCCCCTCCCCCCCACACACACCCTCCCCCCCACACACACCCCTCCCCTCCACACACCCAATCCCCCCCAACACACACACACATACCCCCTCCCTCACACACACACATCCCCTCCCTCACACACACACACCCCCTCCCTCACACACACACACCCCCTCCCCCCCACACACACCCTCCCCCCCACACACACCCACTCCCCCCCACACACACACACACACCCTCCCCCCCACACACACCCTCCCCCCCACACACACACCCCCTCCCCCCCACACACACACCCCCTCCCCCACACACACACCCCCTCCCCCACACACACACCCCCTCCCCCACACACACACCCCCTCCCACCCCACACACACACACACCCCTCCCCCCCCCACACACACACACCCCTCCCTCCCCCCCACACACACACCCCCTCCCCCCCACACACACACCCCCTCCCCCCCACACACACCCCCCTCCCCCCCACACACATACCCCCTCCCCCCCACACACACACCCCCTCCCCCCCACACACACACCCCCTCCCCCCCACACACACCCCCTCCCCCCCACACACACACCCCCTCCCCCCCACACACACAACCCCTCACCCCCACACACACAACCCCTCCCCCCCACACACACACCCCCGCACCCTCACACACACACCCCCTCCCCCCCACACACACACACCCTCCCCCTCACACACACACACCCTCCCCCCCACACACACACCCCCTGCCCCCCACACACACACCCCCTCCCCCCCACACACACACCCCCTCCCCCCCACACACACACCCCCTCCCCCCCACACACACACACCCTCCCCCCCACACACACACCCCCTGCCCCCCACACACACACCCCCTGCCCCCCACACACACACCCCCTGCCCCCCACACACACACCCCCTGCCCCACACACACACACCCCCTCACCCACACACACACACCCGCTCCCCCCACACACACACAACCCGTCCCCCACACACACACCCCCTCCCCCAACCCACACACACACCCCCTCCCCCAACCCACACACACCCCCTCCCCCACAACACACACACCCCCTCCCCCAACCCACACACACACCCCCTCCCCCAACCCACACACACACCCCCTCCCCCACACACACACCACCTGCCCCCCACACACACACACCCCACTCCCCCACACACCCCCTCCCCCACACACACCCCCTCCCCCACAACACACACACCCCCTCACCCTCACACACACCCCCTCCCCCTCACACACACAACCCCTCCCCACACACACACAACCCCTCCCCCACACACACACCCCCTCCCCCACACACACACCCCCTCCCCCCCCACACACACACCCCCTCCCCCCACACACACACACCCCCTCCCCCCACACACACACACCCCCTCCCCCCACACACACACACCCCCTCCCCCCTTCACACACACCCCCTCCCCCCCCCACACCCCCCTCCCCCCCCCACACCCCCTCCCCCCCCCACACACACCCTCCCCCCCCCACACACACCCACTCGCCCCCCACACACACCCACTCGCCCCCCACACACACCCACTCGCCCCCCACACACACCCACTCGCCCCCCACACACACCCACTCGCCCCCCACACACACCCACTCGCCCCCCACACACACCCACTCGCCCCCCACACACACCCACTCGCCCCCCACACACACCCACTCGCCCCCCACACACACCCACTCGCCCCCCACACACACCCACTCGCCCCCCACACACACCCACTCGCCCCCCACACACACCCACTCGCCCCCCACACACACCCACTCGCCCCCCACACACACCCACTCGCCCCCCACACACACCCACTCGCCCCCCACACACACCCACTCGCCCCCCACACACACCCACTCGCCCCCCACACACACCACTCGCCCCCCACACACACCCACTCGCCCCCACACACACCCACTCGCCCCCCACACACACCCACTCGCCCCCCACACACACCCACTCGCCCCCCACACACACCCACTCGCCCCCCACACACACCCACTCGCCCCCCACACACACCCACTCGCCCCCCCCACACACCCACTCGCCCCCCCCACACACCCACTCGCCACCCGCACACACCCACTCGCCCCCCCCACACACCCACTCGCCCCCCCCCACACACCCACTCGCCCCCCGCACACACCCACTCGCCCCCGCACACACCCACTCGCCCCCCCCACACACCCACTGCCCCCGCCACACACACCCACTCGCCCTCCACACACACCCACTCGCCCCCCACACACACCCACTCGGCCCCCACACACACCCACTCGGCCCCCACACACACCCACTCGGCCCCCACACACACCCACTCGCCCCCCACACACACCCACTCGCCCCCCACACACACCCACTCGCCCCCCACACACACCCACTCGCCCCCCACACACACCCACTGCCCCCGCCACACAACCACTGCCCCCCCACACACCCACTGCCCCCCCCACACACCCACTGCCCCCCCCACACACACATCCCCCTCCCCCCACACACACACACCCCCTCCCCCTCCCCCCACACACACTCACACACCCCATCCTCACACTCACACACCCACTCCCCCCCACATACTCACACACCCCCTCCTCACACTCACACACCCACTCCCCCCCACACACTCACACACCCCCTCCCCCCACACACTCACACACCCCCTCCTCACACTCACACACCCCCTCCCCCCCACACACTCACACACCCCCTCCTCACACACACTCACACACCCCCTCCTCACACACACTCACACACCCCCTCCCCCCCACACACTCACACACCCCCTCCTCACACACACTCACACACACCCTCCTCACACACACTCACACACCCCCTCCTCACACACACACACACACCCCCTCGCCCCCCACACACACCCACTCGCCCCCCACACACACCCACTCGCCCCCCACACACACCCACTCGCCCCCCACACACACCCACTCGCCCCCCACACACACCCACTCGCCCCCCACACACACCCACTCGCCCCCCACACACACCCACTCGCCCCCCACACACACCCACTCGCCCCCCACACACACCCACTCGCCCCCCACACACACCCACTCGCCCCCCACACACACCCACTCGCCCCCCACACACAGCCACTCGCCCCCCCGCACACACCCAC